>NC_138773.1:58589342-59019342 GCF_965119305.1 Pelophylax lessonae | reverse complement strand
TTTGCGGATGATTTGCGGACATAATGTAAGTGAATGGCACTGCGGGTGTCAGCGGAATACCATCCGCTGACACCCGATTTTCCTCCTGTCAGTTCTGTTCCGTTTTTACGAATGGAACAGAACCCCATTTTTCCTTCCGTGTAAAAAAACGGAAAGGAAGGAAAATCGGATGTCAGCGGTGTCATCCGCTGACATCCGCAGTGCCATATACTTACATTATGTCCGCATATCATCCGCAAACGGATGGGATGATATGCGGGCACACGGAGCGGATGACAGAAATGTCATCCGATCCGTGGAAAAAAAAAAAAAAAAGTCCCGCAGCGGACCTTTCACACGGAGCGGCCGTGTGAAAGGAGCCTAACAATGTTTAAAAACCTTTGCCGGAGGCTCTTTTTTTTTTTTTTTTTTTTTTTTTTTTTTCCCCGACAGCTGTGCGTGAATCGAGGAAATGCCATTTTAAGTTCATGGAGGGGGGGGTGAATTGAGATCGCGATTTTATAACGATTAATCATGCAGCTCTAGTATTTAGGGAGATGTCTCTTCAGAGGGACACAGTCATGCTGAAACAGAAAAGAGCCTTCCCTAGCATATTTCCATAGGGTTAAAACGGCACAATTTGTCTAAAATTTGGAGGGGTGTCCATAAAATGTACTGTAAGGTCTTTTTATGTGAGCGTCTATTCATATTTCAAGCCAGGAAGTCCATCTCTTTCTTTATTTACTACCATGAAGGCCTATTTCTCCTGGTTTAAATTTTAGGGTTTTCCTTGCAGGTTTTCTGTAGCTTGTATTTTGGCCTTCCTCCAACGTGATGTGGACTGACGTCTGGCCCTCAGCACTGTATAAAAGGCCAGTTATCTGCTTTGGCTGTTCTAGTTCAAAACCCCCTGCCCTCGCTTTTCTTGGTATGTACTTTCCTTCAAGGGATTACTCTGGTTGTCTCTCCTTTTAAACCCTGTTGATGCCTTGGCACCTCAGTTGTTTTTTTCTGCCCTTCAGAAACTTCCTTTTGAGTCTATTCAAAAAGTTCCCTTGTTGATTTTTCTCGTAAAGGCCTTTTTGGTAGCCATCACCTCGGCTTGCAGGGTGTTGGAGCATGCTGCTTTTTCTTGTAAACAGCTGTTTTTATTTCTACATTGTGATAAAGGTGGTTCTCCGTCCTCTGTTATCCTTTTTGCCAAATCTTGTATCGACTTTTCATTTAAGGACATTGTTTTGCCTTCCGTACATCGTAGTCTGGCCCATCGTAGAGAAACTGCTTTTTATAAGTTGGATTTGGTTCAAGCTATTCAAGATCACTTGAATTCTGTTACCTCTATTCAGAAAACAGATTCCCTGTTAATTTTTTCAGCTGGTCCTTGGAAGGGACAAGCAGCCTAGTCATCTACTCTCATTGGATTCATCAGAAAATAGTTCAAGCCTACTTTTTTAAACCAGAAAACTGTTCTGTTATTGCTCATTCTACCAGGACTCTGAGTGCATCCTGGGGCTTTTTCTCTGCCTCTCATGCCTTAAGCCCCGTACACACGCACAGATCGTCGTCATACAAATGTTCGTCTTTTCTCCCCGGGATGTCGGTGTCTGTTGAAAAGTGCAAAGACAGCACAAGGACAGCACAAGAATTTTGTCCGCAGACTTCAGCTGACTGCAGAAGTGATGTCATGTAATGGTTAACGTTCCCTGTGTTTTTTATTTTCTGAGCATGCCCAGTCTTGCAAATCTGCGGTCTGTCGGCTGATTTCTGTACTGACAGGCGAACAATCGTCCGTTCTGGTGTCCGCAGACAAAAATTTTCATGTTTGCAAGAAAGACTCTTGTCCGCGGATTGTGTGCAGACAGCTGTCGGAGGCACCATACTAACACGCGTACAATCGGCAGATCTTTCGTCCGCCGACGTTTGTATGACGACGATCTGTGCGTGTGTACGGGGCTTTAGTCTCCAAGTTTGCAAAGCAGCTTCTTGGTCTTCTATTCACACCTTTTGCCAAGTTCTTCAAAGTTGGCATGACCACTTCTGCCGATACTAGTTTTTGGTCTAAAGCTTTTTACAGGCAGCGATCTAAATTCTGTCGGGTTTGGTTCATGCTTGTAGGTTAGTTGTTCTGACCCACCCTGGTCCAGCTGTGTCCTTCAATAAATGAAAGTGAAAAATTGATGTACCTGTCGTATTTTACTAGTTCCTTGTCTTGAGTTCTGTCTTATACTGCTGGCTACTAACTGAACATGTGTTGCAGATGGAGGTTTAGAAAAACAGCAGCGGCTGCCCCTTAGGCTAAATGTACACGGGACGTTTGCAAAACTCCTTTGATTGCTGGAATTTAACAGCTATGTAAACGACGTTTAAAACATCCGTTGTGTCGCGTTTGCATGCCACCTTTAGCGGGCGTTTGCGCTCAGATCCGTTTTTAGAGGTCAAAAAATCATTCCCCTTTTAAAAAGTAAAAACGCAAGCGCTAAACGCGGGTGACAGCGTTTGGTGGCATTTGAAATGCTAGTAAACACACATTCTGAACATCCTGAACGCAAATAATTGCTTTACAAAAAACGACACTTAACTCAACTGTCTCCAAATGACTGTAAACGACTCAGTGTACATGGACAGATAAGAGAACATAGAGGAGGAATCAGGGGCTGCTGAAAAAAACGCCCAACTGCTCCTAAACGTCCGTTTTATCAGCAGCAGTGTACATGAGGCCTTAGTTGTGTTTTTAATATTTGTTTGTACCTTGCATCTTACTCCTGCAGGTGGTACAAGACCCAATGGCCTA
Source organism: Pelophylax lessonae (assembly GCF_965119305.1). Lineage (NCBI taxonomy): Eukaryota > Metazoa > Chordata > Amphibia > Anura > Ranidae > Pelophylax > Pelophylax lessonae. The sequence continues at coordinate 59,016,572 of NC_138773.1, read as the reverse complement.
AATCTACTGATCCAGCTGTGTCCTTCAATTAATAAAATAAAAATGTTCTATGTTATGATGAACGCCACCAGCCAGTCTCTCAGAAGGCGTCCAACTTTTCCTTGGAAATTTAAAAAAATGTCCCTTTTATTATACAATCAAAAGATTAAGCCCACACAAAAGTGATATTCTTGCTATAGATTGGGCCTGGCTGAGGCAGTCCCTAGGTTCTTGTATGTCTTCTATATTTCGGCATCAAGATCTCACTGCTATAGTTTCTCGCTCTGTTCCTCTCCTGCCTAGGAGTTCTGAATGTCTCTGCCTCCCCTTTCTGTGTTTCAGCTCCTCTTGATATACATTTTTTTTTTTAATTTCTTATAGGAGAGACTATATCAGAAAGAGTGAGGCCTTTCAAAATGGGCACCATCACGGTGTTGGGTGCCCGAGAGGTATAACAAAATGTCAGGCATCTACCAAACACTTAAATATTAATCAAGGGATACTAACCCTTTAATGGTATATTTTAGAGATAACAGACCTCTTAAGTCTTGGACTGCTCCCCCAGCAGAGGACCTCCCCTTCAATTGGAAAACCCTAATTAAAAAAAGAGATGTATACATGCTGTCTTCTTGCTGTATGATGTGCAGAGTCAACTTCCTCTTCAATATTTGACAGTCAGCAGTCTTCATTAATGCAGATACCCGTGCTTATGTAGGGGACGTGGGCGCTGTTCTCTGCATCATACGCCTCCTGAGCCCAGAAAGTGGGTTGAATGACACTGAGTGTCATTAAGTGCAGAAGACGAGTGGTGCTGGACCTCAGGGGGCTTTTTTCATGGACAGCGCCAAAGAGGAGGTAATTATTGCAGTAAGCACAGAATTCGTTTTTGTTTTTGGCTTTGCAATGGGAGCGTTTTTTTTTTTTCCATATAAAAACCGGAGTTCCCCTTTAAAGTGTTCCTTTGAAATCGAAATAATTTATGGCTAGCCATACTTCTGTTTGTAGAAGCACTTGTGACTGCTGACTGCATCACCCAACAAAATGCATCATTAAAGCAGATCTGTAAGAAATAATTAGCATAATCCCATTTACATAGCCTGGGGGGACGTTCGCTTGTATGGATGGAATTTTGCATAGTAGTTTATACATCTTCCTTTTTAGTTATGTGCAATTTTGTAGAATTATGATGTTTTGCTGCGCGCTGATCGTGTACAGATTCATTCTAGAACATGGATCGTGACTGAGAATTGTATACAGCTCAACAATGGAGACCTTTCAGGTTACATAGTTACATAGTTACATATAGTTAGTGAGGTTGAAAAAAGACATCAGTCCATCCAGTTCAACCTATGATATGTGTGTGTGTTTGCTTTTAACCGTACATTGTATACCCCTGTATGTTGTGGTCTCTAAGGTGCCCATCTAATAGTTTTTTTAAACTATCAATGCTTCCTGCTGATACGACTGCTTGTGGAAGAGAATTCCACATCCTTACCGCTCTTACAGTGAATAACCCCTTACGCACTTTAAGGTTAAACCGCCTTTCCTCTAGTTTTAGTGAGTGGCCACGTGTCTTTTTGTATCTCCTTTCTCTGAATAGTTTGTTCCTTATGCTAGGGTCGCCAGTACAGAATTTGTACATTGATATCATATCCCCCCTCAATCGTCTCTTCTCCAGAGAGAATAAGTTCAGTGCTTGTAGCCTTTCCTCATAGCTGATGTCCTCCATTCCCCTAATTATTTTTGTTGCCCTTCTCTGGACTCTCTCCAGTTCCAGCACATCCTTCCTGAGAGCCGGTGCCCAGAACTGGACAGTATACTCCAGATGTGGCCGGACCAGAGTCTTGTAGAGTGGGAGAATAATCTCTTTATTTCTGGAGTGAATCCCCTTTTTTATACATCCCAGTATTCTGTTGGCTTTGCTTGCGGCGGCTTGGCATTGCATTGCATGCCACTGCCAAGCCTGTTGTCTACCAGTACCCCCAAGTCCTTTTCCATCCTAGACTCACCCAGAGGTTCCCCCCCTAGTGAGTAGCTTGCTTTCTGGTTTCTGGCCCCCAGGTGCATTACTTTACATTTTTCAACATTAAACCTCATCTGCCATGTAGTTGCCCACCCCGTTATTTTGTTCAGGTCTGCTTGCAAGGTTTCCAAATCCTGCATAGAAGATATTGGCAAGCCTAGTTTAGTATCATCTGCAAATACTGAGATTGTACTGGATATCCCCTCCTCTAGATCATTTATGAATAAATTAAACAGGATTGGTCCCAGGAGAGAACCCTGGGGGACCCCACTTTCCACACCCGCCCAATCAGAGTACTCCCCATTAACCACCACCCTCTGGACTCTCCCCTGGAGCCAGTTCTCTATCCAGGTACTCACCTTATGGTCCATACCTACCTTCCTTAGTTTGTACAATAAGCGTTTGTGGGGAAAGGTGTCAAAGGCCTTTGCAAAGTCCAGATACACCACATCCACAGGCTTACCTTTATCTAGGTGGCAGCTCACTTCATCGTAGAAGGTTAATAGATTGGTTTGGCAAGAACGATTTTTCATGAATCCATGCTGATTACTACTTATAATACCGCTTTCATTACTAAAGTCTTGTATGTGGTCCCTTAACATCCCCTCCAAAATTTTGCAGACTACTGATGTTAGGCTGACCGGCCTATAGTTACCCGGGATACATCTCGGGTTATTCTTCCTTTTTGGTGGCCCTGCTCCAAAGGAACCATGGTTTCCATACACTGCACTGATGATGACCAGCATGTCTGAAAGAACTATCTGCAGTTTGAAAAAATGGTTCTGTAATGTTTGGCTCTTATCTGTTCTGTAAAGCCACTAGCTATTCCAGTTGCAAAGCTGGCCCATGGGATAGTTTTCATGGCTTCATCTACTATCCTAAATGAGGATTCAATTCTTTATTTGTGGGCTTTTTGATTTAAAATAAGGCAGGTATGCCTTACTTGCACTTTTTTTTTTTTTTTTTTCATTCAGTCGGCGGTCTGAATGAAAAATAATTAACAGATTTTTCCTTTCCACACAAACAAGGTGTATGGAGGAATTCCCTCTATTGGGACATTGTATTCTGACTGCAGCACCTGCAGTGGTCTGAATACACAGATCAGGACTGAAGCTGATTCGCTGTAGCCGCTCTTTGATAAATATCTTCTAACTTTTCCACCTGACAGAATTCAATCAAACCATCGACTTCTGTTGAGTGGGACTGCCAAACACTTATCGAAATGCACCTGGTACCTGCTAAACCAGACAAATTTTGATCTGTGTATGGCCAGGTGAAGACTCTATTGTGCGTCACACTGGTTTACTGGGGTTTTTGGTTCCCCTCAGCCCACCTCACTGTAACCTGATTGCTCTGTCTGGCCTTAGGGAGGGAGACTGGAACATATTGCATCATATTGTCCTCCTTGACCATTCATCTATAAAATAGTTACTTTATTCTTGGCCTAATTAATTTCCCGGGCATCAAAATCTCAAGGGGCTGCAAGCAACTGCTTACTATTATATCCCTTGTGGCACAGAAGACTATTTTACGTAAGTGGATCTACCCAGAACCGCCTTCTATATCTTTATTTATAGAAGAATTATCCTACCTTTTTTGACAGGGAACGAGTGGAGGCCTCCCTGCATAAGGAATTACGGGTTCAAAATTTCTTCAACATTTGGGAATCTTTCATTCAAACCTTGCCTGCAGAAACTCCACAATCTATAATGCATTTTTTTCAACATGCTCAATAGTGGCTATTCAGATTCCTAGCCTAGCTCCCTTTAATTGACACTCCACGCCTCTCTTAAATTGAATTACATGTGTTTTAATTTAAAAATCGAGGTCTCCCCTCTTCCATTTTGCTTGCTACTTACTAGTCTGAACGCCATCTGTTCAAATATTTCCTTATGTGCACCACTAGACTCGGCACTGCTAGGTTTATTTCACCTTATACTAACATAATGTATTTTGTCTTTCTTGATTTAACTTGTTAACCCAATGTTGCAGCCATTGTTCTTGTTAATTGCATTCTCATAATAAAATGTAATTAAAAATAAAAACTTTATTCTTCTATAAAATTACTGGCAAACTGTGCAGCTCTTTCAGAATACAGAGACACATTGACTTCAGTTTCTTCCCCCAAAGGTTTAGTCTTACCCCCATTACATTGACTTCAGTTCCTTCCCCCAAAGTTAGTCTATTACCACCATCACACTCAACACACATCTATACGTGATTTAGCTAACTTTGATGGAAGCCAGGCAGGATATTTAGTTTGTGCAAGGAAACCTATATAGACAAAGAGCATACAATTTCTATCATAATATCCCCTAGCGCCAGCACTGCTGAGTCGTGGTGCTCACCTCTGTGTGAGTGTGCATATGTGAAAAAGTTTTTTGTGACATTGGTTAATCTTATCTTTTTGCCAGGATGCTGCCAGTAAAAAGGAAGAAAAGGATGCTGAAAAGACTGCAGCTAAACCTGCTTCTAAACCAGAATCATTGAACCATAAGCAGCGCCTTGAGACTATCGTGAAGAAGACGACATTTGAGGAGAAGGTAGAGCTGACTTGTGGATGTCAGATAAATAATTTCTAGTAGTTGTGACAAGATACTTTATACGGGTGTGCTACCTTAAAGAGGAGCTGCAGTCTGCTCACATAATTTGTAATACAAACATATTTTCCATTCTGAAGTTTCCCTCCAACCACTTTGTATATTATTTCATATATACTGTGAGTCTGTACTTGCCAAATATGCTGCAGAAATATCCCTCCACGAAGTTTGGCTGCAGCCATTTTAACTGTGGGCAGCTGGAACTGCTGCCTGTTCACTTCCAGTATTTACACACACACACCCCACTGCTTTCCTGCACATTTCTCCTCTCTTGATGAATACACATGGATCCCTGGAGTCTCCTGGTATCTCCGCCCTCATCCAGTCCCCTCCAGCTTTGCAGCTCTCATTGGCTCTCCTATGACTCACCCCTACTCTCTTGCTGGCAAACATTCATGAGAACAAGAGTGATAGCTGTACATGTTGTCATTAGCCTAGGGGATAATTACCAGTCAAGAAAGAGGAAGTGGACTGTATGAGGTATTTACTGGCAGAAAAAAAAAATATTTTACTATCCCAAGTAAACAACAAGGGCAAAAGATTTAATAGATAAAAAGAAGAAAAAAAAAAGACTGATGGTCCGCTTTAAATTACCATTTAAATTACAAAATAGACAATTCAGGCGCTGTGCAATAATACTCAGTTCATTAAATGGTGGAACAAAACCAATCCCTCACAGCTGGGAGGTAAAACTGTGAGCACCAATTATGATGCCCAAGCATAACGATTTAACCACAAAGATCCTCAATGAAAGCGCCGAGAGATTCTATGAGTCTGTACAGCCACAAACCAGTGTTGTGAAAGCTGGTGGCTGGTAATTATAGTTCCACATAGGGGAAAGACCAAAACCACAGTTAATGCAAACCTATAAATCATTTATTGCTATAACAACTAACTTAAAAAGGATAACAAGGCTCCTGTGTAAACAGACTGGACTGTGTAAGTGTCAATCACATGTTGCAATAATCTCACATGGATGTGACTTGAAAAGCTGAAAACGCATACCATTAATCAAGCAGGTGCTGGAAGGGAGAGAGGAGGTCATCTTCCCAGGTAAAAGCACTTGTTCTAGATGGAAAAAAAACAGATTCTGTATAAAGGATATGGTGAAGAGCCCAATGTGTACCACTATGATGGACTGCTGGCACAATGTGGAAAAGCCAGGGATGTATTTGGTAGGCAAGGATGCAAAAAAAGGCACAAAAAGCCAGAGATGTATATGGCAGCCAAAGATGACATGAGGCTGTGCAGCAAGGCTGCGGGCTCACTTATCAATACCAGGACAATCCTGGGACACTCAGGCAGAGGATGGGTAGCCAAAGCTTCCGGATGGTGCACCAAATGCGATGTCAGGGCCGCTGGGGTCACTGGATGCGTTGTGTTTTGGGACACCAGGGGCTAACAGTACTGTTCTGTGAAGCAATCTCTCTGAAGGCTGTCATCATGACAACACGTTTTTGGTCATGGACAGGTCATGCCTATCCTCTGCCTGAGTCTCCCAGGATTGATCAGCAGGCCTGGGGCCTTGCCTTACATTGGGCTCTTCACCATATCCTTTATACACCCCATCATCAGGCGGTGTGTTGAAACTTGCACTATAGGCACCACTGCTGTCTGAATTATTCTGGATGTATCAGCATGTCTCCTGCTGGGTGCTGTGGTCCCTTCTGCCAGTCCCTACATGATTACTGTGTCTTTTAGTGATATAGAGGTTGGCAGGAGGAAACCAAGCACTCAGCAGAGGACATGCTAATTGACGTGCCCGGAAGTATCTGATAGCAGCAGCACCCCTCAAGAAAGCAAGTTTCAACACTGCCTGACAAAGAGATAAGCATAAAACTTTATTTATTTATTTTTTTAATTCGGCTGCTGTTTTTTTTTTTTTTTGTTCATTTGTTAACAGGATCACTTCAATGCTGCTAATAAAAGTGCCTGTGTTCCCATTTGGAGAAGTTCTCACTTCCTGTCCTGGGTACATGTCAGGAAGCAAAAAAGTCTGCCGGCAGTCAAAATTCGAAACGTCTGCCTTCTGTCCAAAGCTGAAACCTTTTTTTTTTTAATACCGAACATGTTCTATTTAACTGCCCTGTGTAATGGTTTTTGCACAGAACAGCCCTGATCCTCCTCTTCTCGGGTCCCCTGCCAGCGCTCTGGCTCTCTCCCCCCCAACCTCCCCCAGCTAGCCCCTTGCTATGGGGACACTTATTCATGCTCGCTCTCCAGCTAGCTCTATGTGTTTATAAGACAGAGTGCAGCTTGGCCCCGCAGTAGCTCCCTCCTCACTGGCTGTGATTGACAGCAGCAGGATCCAATGGCTCCACTGCGGTCTCTGAGCTAATGATGAGCTCTTGTTCACATCGCTGGATCAACATCAGGCTCAGGTAAGTATTTTGGGGGGGGGGGGGCGGGGGCCGTTCGCTGCTTGCAGAATGTTTTGTACCTTAATGCATAGAATGTGTGATTATTAGGATTTAACTTTACCTATTACACTTGTATCAGTTGCGAAAAGTTCTTGTGATTCTTTAGTAGCTTGATTGAGCTAAAAGCACCCAGCTAACCATAAAAAAATGTTACTGATTCAGATTTTCTTTTCTCGTTTTGGCAGCCCGAGAAGGATTTCTTTGGCCGGCAGATAGTGAAAAAGGTGGCTTCCTCTGTTACAGGCAAGTACAAGCCCCTTTTTTCCTGAATGTTACAGAGCAGGTTCGGGTATTGATACATTCCTTCCTGATGGATGACTATCTTGCTGTTAGTGTTGGGAAAATCAATGTAGTTGATAGACGTGGTCCCTGTGGACACTGGAATTTTCACTCGCATAACAGGGATAACATTGTATAGACACTACAGCCATCTGTCCATGTCTACTAGGGATATGGAACCCTGTGTGTCTGAAGGAAAACAGTTTTTTTCCATAGTAGCCAGTCAGACTGAAACTTGCTATCTTTCAAGGAAGGTTTAACTGTTTTGATATGTGAGTACACCCTACAGTATGAAGGTAAATCTAGACCCAATAATAAAATCACATAAAATTTAACATGTTGCTGTAATAAAAAAAAAATGCCTGGTGATCCTGTCATGAAGGTCCTTGATCAGAAACTTCTGTGATGGGGTAACAACTGGCTTCCGATTTTGCTTCTGTGTTGTCGCTCGATAACATTTGCCCGTGCTGAAGCCTGCTAGCAGCCATGTCAACACATGTTGCACAGGAATGGTCCACCATTGTCACATCAGGAAGCCAAAGTAGAGTACTGATGTGAGGCCAACACTGGAGCGAATGCATGTTTGACAGGAAGTGGCTAAAAGACTGCAGGAGATCAACAATATTGATACAAAAAAGGTGAAAATGGTATTTTATAAGGGGGGGGGGAAAACATGGCAATCAAAAGAGAATTTTTTTTTGCAGATTCATACTTACCTAGGTGGTAGCCTAGGTACCATCAGACTGATGCTGCATCTGTCCCTCACTGGCTCGAACACTGAGAACCGAGCGATCAAACACCGCTGACTGCTCAGTTCTCAGAGTGACTGTTGGGGACCAGTGTCTGCTCTGCCCCCCAACCTCTCTCGCTGAGAGGCTGAGCTGGGTCCTGGTCCCCGCATGTGGGCTGATCCTGACTTCATTGTCCCAATCTTGCCTGAGCCTGGACTGGCTCTTTGATGTCAGCTGACCCGCTGTCTGCTGAAAACGGGTCACAGAAGTGCAGAATGAACTGCACTCCTGTGATCCACGGGAGAAGTACAGCCAAACCAGCTTTGGCTATACTCCTTTTAACACCGTGCTTTAGTGAACTCAAGATTTACTTTTTCTATTCAAACCTCATGTGGAAAATGGGTGAAACTTGGGTCAAAATACTGATATACTGTAGGCCCAGTCCAAGTAGGGTTTAAATACAGTTTGACTGATTTCTGAAATGAGACAATGCCTGCTCTGCTATAGCCCATGATAGGTAATGAAGCCAGGGCCTCAATGTCAGTGCTTGCTCCATTTAATAACTGGTTATCTGCAGCTCCCCACATTGTCCTTGTATGCTCATTTTAGGATGTGTTCTTCATTGTTCAAGCTTAAAACATTATAACAGGTTCCCTTTTAATAGTACAGTAATATCACTTTTGTCATTTTGCCTCACAGAAATAATACAATTTTTTATCCTAGCTAGGCTGCCTAAATTAGAATTTAAAGCAGAGACAGCCACCCATCCTCCCCGAGGCCAGGAAACGGAGTCCTCGGTATGATTACCTACTTCAGACGGCTATATTTGGATTGCATTGTGTGTGCATACTTTATTTTAGTAGACAGCGAAGGCAGATAAAGACCCGCGTATAGATTTCTAAGGAAAGGATGACGGCATATGTAGATTGCTGCAGGAATGGGCCATAGTCTTCAGCTACACACACTTCACTCTTACAGGCCATAATTCTCTGCTCTGAAATATAAATGAGCTCTCCCCCCAGTGGCCCCCATCCCTTGCCTCATTATTTTATTTATATATGTTTAATTTGGCAGTCAAATGAGCTGCTTCGTGTGTAGATCTTGGCAGCTGTATTTGAAGCTTTTCCTCCTGCCTTCTGCACTTACTGTATACCGTGCATCACTTTACAGTGCCCTGTCCAGCTGCCTAGTGCCTAAAAGGGAATAACAGATTTAGGATAATTTTATTTGAATGTTTTCTTTAAGTCTAATTTAAACTTTTAGTTTAATTAGACCTAAATCTGCTAAATGCATTCCACGTGCATCAAAGCTAGGTGTGCATGGTCTTACAGGTCGTTTTTTTAGAAAGAGTAGAAAAGCCTGTCCAATGCCAGCATATGGTGCAAATCTAGACCCTTCCATGTTATCATCACGTTTATGCGGCCGGCCCGCCCTCCAGTGACGCTTCCGCTGCCTGTGATTGGTTTGCTGCTGCTGGCCAGTCACATCCAGGCAAACCGCGGCCGGCCCTCCCCGCTGCCAGTGATTGGTTCACGATCATCTCCTCGGCTGCTGCTGGCCAGTGACAGCGCACGGGCATACCGCGGACCCAGAAGGCAAATAGTATGTGGCACTGGCAATTTATTAAACATTACTGAATAAAATAATAAATTACACTTTAAGCATCTGCTCGCCCCGCCGCTCCCCGCTCCTCCCCAGTATATATTTCCATGACTTTTCCAAAACCTTAGTGGAATCCTAAGTTTCCATGACCTTTTCAGGCCTGGAAAGTGTCATCTCCAAATTCCAAAACTTTTCCAGGTTTTCAAGGACCGTACGAACCCTGTTTAATTGAACAAGCTGAATTTAGAATCTGGTGCAACTATGCATGGTATCCAGTCAGCTTCTGACTGCTCCAGTTTTAGTAAATCTCCCCCTATGAGTTAGGTCCATGGAGGTGCATGAGGTCTTCTGAACTTATCTCTTATTATTTATATCTGACAGGTTTATAGTGCTCCCGGAAGACAGCTATCTCTCTAGATCCAGGAGCCCAGAGCTGATCCTTCAGGTCTCAGCATCTTCAACAGTTTAGTCACAGTAGCTGCTATGCTTGCCCCTCCTCCTGTCCAATCACAGAAGCCTTAGTATTTTGTGATTGAGTTCACATAATACAAAGGCTTCTCTAAATAAGCAGCAGAGCGGAGGGGGTGGGTATAGCTGCTCTTTAGGCCTTTCTCACAGCCGAGTGTCTCGGCAGAGCCATAAACCTGTCAGATATAGAGGCAAGTTCAGGAGATGTCATGCACCTCTTTTGACTCGGCATAGTGTGCCTTATTTTTATTTATTTATTTTTAAAACTGACTGAATTCCTGAAATTCACGTTAATATTTAGATATTGTACTTCTGTTGTAAAATATCTGATTCTTAAAGGAGAAACTGGAAAACCTATACAAAGGAGAGGCTACTGCTTCACTTACTGGCTAGAATGAGAATACAATATATTCATAGGCAAGATTTCCTATTTATTTACAATGCCACTGTGCTTGCCCTTTAAGGTATGTGCTATCCATTTTCTTGGTCCAGTGGAAAAGCACAATACAACAGCCTGACAAATGTATCCATTCCCTCCACAATTTTCTTTATGAACACTGGACTTCTCTGAACCACCAAGGGCATATTAGGTCTGCTGCTTATGTTTTAAAGGTTGCAGGTTTTCTTGTTGCTATGAGTCACGTTTGATCTGGTAATGTTTGTCCTACCACCTTGCGTTTGTACCATTTAGCTTATCTTTTTTTTTTTTTCCCCCAGTGAGTGCAAACCAGGAGGAACCCATAGAGAAGAAGATTGGAAAGGCTGTAGGGAACAGCGATGTTTGGTTTCGATTCAATGAAGGTGTTTCAAACGCAGTTCGGAGAAATGTGTACATTAAAGACTTATTGTAATTTGGGGGGGGGGGGGGGTTACGTTTTTTGTAAATAAGAAAAAGTTGTAATTTATGAGACTTTTTTCCCAGAATGACCAGGACTTGGAGCATAAATCTGTTTGTGCTCTCAGTGGACATTTTTTTGTATCAAAGTTGAGTGAAGATGAGATTTTCAGTCTGTTGGACTTTACTACTCATGCACAGGTGAGCGCTTTTATTGCCTCACTACATTAAGCAGAGTTTTTCCTATCTGTTATAAGCAGATTTGTTCTAGTTTTGTATGACCATAATAAATATTTTCTATGAGCTCTTCTCATATTCCTTTCTGATTAATTCTTCAGTGCAGGTTTGGAAATTAAAATGTAGTTACTGCGAGCAGAACATCCAGTGTTTATTTCAGGAATTGTAATAAATGCCAGGATAGATACAACGCTGTTGGACAAAACAGAAGGGCTCAACCAGCACCAAACATTCCAACTGGTGGTAATTTTTCTTTTAACTTTTTTTGATCATACATGGAATCATTCATTTGTGAATTGTCCTGTCTGCTTGCATGACCATGTCCCGGAAATGTAACTGTTTTTTGAAGCGGGTAAATCTATGGGTTTACTTTCGCTTTAAAGCCCAACTTCATAATATTAGCGAAATAATAGTAATATACTGCGCCAACCTCAGTAGATCACAATAAAGTATTGTAACAACAATAAAGTAATAGCAGCTGGCACAAATCCTGAATAACAGATCAAGCAAAAAAGCAACAAAAGGTGCAGCGCTCCAATCAAGTGAACAGTACTTATAAAGGTCCACACAATAGGGTGAGATAGGAGATCAGTATACAGCCGCTCCCAGTAGAGATCTCAATCCAGGGGTCACCACCACCATTCACCCAGATATCAAAGCCTCGTACCGGAACTGACCGACCCCCATTACAAAGGTCAGTCAAACGCACATCAGAAGCACGTCTCCTTTACGTCCACAAACAGCCCCCACAGCGATCCTGAAATCCCAGTCCGATGTTAAGCAGCAACAAACCTGTGGCACAACAGCTGAGATGCTCAGAGGGTTGGAGATGCAAAGGCTCAGGGGTCCCATGAACCCTCCCTGAGCCTTTGCATCTCCAGCCCTCTGAGCATCTCAGCTGTTGTGCCACAGATTTGTTGCATCTACAGCCCTCTGAGCATCTCAGCTGTTGTGCCACAGGTTTGTTGCTGCTTAACATCGGACTGGGATTTCAGGATCGCTGTGGGGGCTGTTTGTGGACGTAAAGGAGACTTTCTGATGTGCGTTAGACTGACCTTTGTAATGGGGGTCGGTCAGTTCCGGTACCAGGCTTTGATATCTGGGTGAATGGTGGTGGTGACCCCTGGATTGAGATCTCTACTGGGAGCGGCTGTATACTGATCTCCTATCTCATCCTATTGTGTGGACCTTTATAAGTACTGTTCACTTGATTGGAGCGCTGCACCTTTTGTTGCTTTTCAGAATATTAGCAACTTACCCTCTTCCACCTTTCTATCCCATTCCCTCTAACAAACCAAACTGCTGGTATGAAAAAAAAAAAACTATCCAAATGCCTGTTTTACCTAAGCAGGCCATACATTATACAATTTTCTTATTAAATTTCCATTAGATTTACATTCAACTTCGTAGTGCAAGGGCCTGTCTGATTGCATACAAATTGAAAGTCTGACCTCATATTGTATAAAGGAAAATTGTAGAATATATGGCCAGCTTTTCCTGAAGCCACGATCACATGATGATCCTTTTTCTTTTCTCCTGTTTACTCCTTGGGTCATTCTATGGGTGTCCACATCACTGTCTGCACGATGTGGACATTTCTTATTGTTGGAGGTGACACTTCAAGCAGTCAGGTCCTCTCCCATAGGCTCCTCAGGCAGGAGAACTCATAGGGGGCAGTGAGGGGATCACTACCCAAGAAGATAAGCCGGAAGAAAATGCCTAGGGCAGGATTGGCTTTGCTCAGACGAAACTGTGACATTGATCCATTACACTGCAAGATGGCTTGGGAAGACGTGTTGGCAATCAAGACTTGAGGAGTAATGTAATTAATGCACAATGCACTATTTAAATTTAATTTCCTGGAGTTGGGCTTTAATCCTATCAGGATGGTCAACTCTAGAAATAGGAAACCGTTTTTGGTTTAGCATGATCCCTTTCTTGTATGTTTTGCCATCATGTTTCATAGCATGTGGTTCAAAGAACCTGTTAAGCTCTGTTTTCAGTGTGGTGAACAGATATCAGCACTGGTGTAGCACTACACATTAAATACGTTGGGGGTGCTTTGCAACATTAGGCTTATTTATACAACAGTTCCTGGACATACACCACCCAGATCAGCCTATTTAATTGGCAAGTACCGCCAGGTCGTTACAATTGGCTGCAGCTTCTTAGCCTGTTAAAATCAATGACAGGCTGGGATGCTCTGAATGTATCTACTTGTAATCGCATGTGGAATGGTCCTGAGCGTAGAGGGTCTGCAGTTTAGCAGTGGTGTAGAGGCCTGGCTCTGAAATTGCCTACGTGAAAACAGGCTGCTTATGAGGGGAGTTGCTGCCCCCCAGATGTTCAGGACTCAGCAGTAGTTCATGGATGCACCTTCGCTATTATTCTAAGATGATTGCTCAGGCTTCCCACAGGGAGGTTAATTAGTTGGGTACTGTAAATATTTGAAAAGCTTTTTCTGTCAGTTTGACAGCTAATCAAATAGTTAAACCTCTGGGACTGTGCCTTGCAAGTGTTTTTCAGACGATCACCCAGTTGCTGTAATACTATAACATCCCATACACAAACAAGCCAGTATATGTGTTATGAGGGAGCGTTGTTGGAGTGAAACATGTCAACACTTGCTCTTACTGTGTGTTCTACTATTTTTACTTTTTTTTTTATATTTATTTTTTTTTTCAATAAACTTATGGATCATAACAACACTGTGGAGTCATCGGTCTGGTAAATGTCCAAGCCAGTTTATGTGCTGAGCTTTGCATCAAATAAGATGTAATTTTGGAAACGACAGCACCTGATTTTACATTGTGTTAAACATCGTTTTTTTGTGCCTTCTGTTCAGAAGGAGGGCCTGTAAAATCCAGGCATGTTGTATTTAAAGGCAATCAGTCTAGAGATCTTCATACCCCTAGAGACCTCAAATCTACCCACCATGGTTATACCAGCTTTGAGTGGCTGCTTTCTGCCCAAATCACCTGCCAGCTCCCTAATGGGTAAGCATTGGGACTGGGTATCTTCAGTGGGCACGTAGTGTGAGTTATTGCAATGTTCACCTTTAGGCTCCGTTCACATGTAGGCGTTTTGGGGGAGTTTTTCTGCTCTAGGATCAGTTCTCAAAACGCCCAACAAGACAAATCCTATTCATTTCAATGCCCCCTGTTCACATCTGAGCGTTTTGACGCTGTGAGCAAAACGCCCAACGCTCAGCTTCTTTTTGGGCAGATTACAGGCGTTTTCCATTGGTCTTTATTCAATCTAAAAATGCCTGCACAAAAAACGCCTGTAAATCGCTGCGAAAACGCTACGCTCAGGTGTGAATGTAGCCTTATAATTGCTTGACCTCCAGAATGTTTTACCCCCTTCATGACCAGACCATTTTTGCTATTCAGCACTGCACTATTTTAACTGTGGCAGTTGGTCATGCAACACTGTAGACTAATGGAATTTGTCATTTTTTTCCCGCACAAATAGAACTGTCTTTTAATGGGATTTGATCACCACTGGGATTTTTTATTTTTTATTATATAAACTAAAAAAAAAAAAGACCAAAAAGTTTGAAAAACAAAAAACTATTTTTTTATGTGACATTAATACAGTGATCAGTAATACTGTACACTATCGCTCTTAAAAACCTCTAGAAATGTTGTGGCAAAACAGGCCCCTGAAAAATCTTTTTGCCTCGCCTTCCTCTTGGAAAATGGCAATTGCTGATGTGACTGACTAGGCATTCCTGTGTCTAAAGCCCTCATCGATGTAAATCTGCTGTGTGGCAGGAACTGCTGCCAGTAATTGCTAGTATGAGGTTTCACTCCTGTGCTGCTTGCGGAAGAGGAAACTGTATCTGAGGATATGCAAAGCCAGGATCTCTCTGCGTCAGCTTCATCCATTCTTTAGACCTTTGTTTCCGCCATCTCTTCTGCTTCTTGGTAATCACCACGCCAGTCATCTGCCATGAAGAAGCAAAGCCCTGCTTCTACCAAGGTTGGCAACTTCACACACCCATGCAGTGCAGAAACAGGTCATGCTAAGGCAATGATAAGGAAAAGATCCGCTGTAGGGAGTCCACAGGTTGAACTGGTGATTAGTCCTTTCCCTCTCCTTGACTTGTTTGCACAGTGTTCAGTTACTCCTTAAACCAAACCCTCGCTGACCTCTCCAGCTGCAGAAAATGTGGAACACATTTCAAAGCCTAAAGCAGAGTTCCAGTCATTTTTGTGTTTGTTAAAAGTCAGCAGATACTTCTTCCTTTATTTGGGGGCCAAAAAATCCCAAATATAAACTGTCCACTCTAATGCAACCTTGCTGACAAGGCAGCCTGGCCTTTTCGGACTGTTACAAATACCTTTTGGCCACTCAGTCACAGCTGCATGGTGGTTGAACCGAATACTAGCGACCCCTCCACTTTGATACAAGCAGCCAGGGTGAACTCCATGGAGGCCCTAAAATTCCTTCTATTCAGAGGTCCTCAAGCCCCTAATCGTTGACTCCCTCTATGCTCACCACCCACTGGGCCTGGGGGGGCTGGTCTGAGATGCAAGCATTACCCTAAATTGGCAATCTCCCCAAATACTCTTTTAGTCCCACCCTACCCCAGTTTTTACGTTACCAAAGCCATACGTATGGACTAAATCTAAAATCAAAATGGTCTCGCAATTAGTCACAAACCAACCCTTATCCTCCCTGCCTTAGACTTAAATCTACCTATAACCTCCCTAGGTCCTACCACTTCCGATCTCTCCAACTTTCCCAATGCCTTTTGCAGTCAGTTCTCACAAGCTATCCCACAGATTAAAAAATCCATTTTGGAGAATGTACTTTGGTTGGAATGCATTGAGAAGCCCACCTCCTGTTTATACTCCCATATCACTACTGTATCTTTGCCTGTCCTGGAGGGTCTTAGGGCTAGGTAGCTGCAGGATATACCTGAACTTGATAATGATGATTGGGATGATATATGGGATTTTTCCCTTTCGATATTTGGTTTTGTTGAGAGATCCCCTAACCTAATTTAAGTTGGCACATCGTGCCTCTTTTACACTCTATAGGTTACACAAAATTAATTCTACTTGCTCCCCTTAGTGTTTGAGGTGTGGAGGGACTCCTGGGGATTTTTTCATACATTTTTTGGACTTGTCCGATCATCACGAAATTCTGGGAGGAAGTGATGACCTTACTAAATTCAATTATTTCCACTCCCTTGCAACTCTCAATGTTAACCTGTATACTGGGTCTGGTCTAACAATTACGGCTCACGGTGGCTGAGCATACTACTAGTCCTGTCAACAGAAGTCAGGACTCTGTGTAGGCCAGTCAAGTTCCTTCACCCCAAACATGCTCATTCATGTCTTTATGGACCTTGCTTTGTGCACTGGTCCAAATCATTGGGGGGAAGGGGGGGGGGTTATAGTTTAGGGTTGGTTTTCAGGGGTTGGGCTTTGGCCCCTTAGTCCCAGTGAAGGGACCTCTTAAAGCATCAGCATACCAAGACATTTTGGACAATTTCATGCTCCCAACTTTGGGGAGTGGGGATGGCCCCTTCCTGTTCCTACATGAATGTGCACCAGTGCACAAAGCAAGGTCCATAAAGACATGGATGAGCGAGTTTGGGGTGGAGGAACTTAACTGGCCTGCAAAGAGTCCTGACCCCAACCTGATAGAACACCTTTGGGATGAATTAGAGCGGAGACTGCGAACCAAGCCTTCTCTCCAACATCAGTGCCTGACTGACCATTCTTCCAGAAGGGCTTTTGTGAAAACCTTCAGACACACTCCTAAACCTTGTAGATGGTCTTCCCAGACAAACTGAAGCTGTTATAGCTGCAAAGGGTGGGCCAACTCAATATAATAGATACGGATGCCATTAAAGTCTGTGTGTGTAAAGGCAGGAGTCCCAATACTTTTGGTAATATAGTGTAGTTGAAGGTAGATCTAAAGGAAATTGAATAAGAAAATTTGTATAACGTATGGCCAGCTTTAGTGTCCTGTTCCATTCTTTCATTACTCTTCCCATTAATAGAGAGTGCTATTGTGCTGTATCTAGTGGCCAGGTATTTGTGATCTATACCCACTCACACGGAGTTGCAACATATAACCAAACACAGGAGGGTTGGATAGACACAGACAGGAGAGGAAAAATGCACCAAGAGTTTATTCTTAGATATGAATCTTATTCATTTTATGTTTTCTCTGCATTTAGCTCTTTGGAGAAATAAAAGATATAAAGAGGGGCTTGCAAGTCCCATGAGTATATAATTACAATGACGGTAACCTGAAAAGCATAGTATGTTCAATATAGTGCATAACCTGGAAGGTACAGTCAGGGGGCGCTGTAGAGACAGCTGCACTAGGGCATTGAAGCATTGCTACGGCCCAAGACTGTATATTATTGCTGTCATACCACTGTGACAAGCAGCTGTGTCTTACCCTTCTAACCTAACCCCGTTTCACCGTAAACTGACTCCTTTAATTTACAACACGTTCTTTACCACGGTATCCTAGCCATCCTATAAACCTAAAATGACAAATAATAAAATTAGACCTCTTTGTTACAGCAGAGCCACCCCACCGTCTAAGCTATAGTGGGGTGACTGGTTACGGGGGTGGCAGCACCCCCCTTCCTGCATATGTTAAGTTCTGCTGGAGCAATGCAGTGTGGTCAAATAGGTCTCTTCAGCTGCCTCTCTGGACTCTAATATCAGAATCTAGTTACATTCAGAGTAGATGAAAGTTGGGTGGGGGGGAGGGGGCAGAGGCAGTCGTTGGGAGTCTCACAGGATGCTGCACTTTCCTCTTTCTACCCATGGGTTATTCTTCATCAGCTCCGGGTTCAGAAATGGGTCGTTGGGTACTCCTTCTTCAATCCACTTTAATATTCTGGGAATGAAAAACGATATCTGGTCATTACATTGAACAATGTATACCCTCAATATGTCATCTGGGAACTTTTAGGATCAATAGGGGGGGGGGGAGGATGGTAACTTTGCAGCTGTAGCAGAAACATGCAACTACTATATATCAAAGATCTAGCTCAAGGGTGCTCAACCTTTTGAAGGGCGAGGGCCACTTAAGTGATCTGGTAACCAGTCGTGGGCCACAATGAACTACAGCATTTTACCCCCCAACTGCAAATTTAAATGAGCCCTTACTGTTCAAAGCCCCCTACCCTAAATAGACTTCTTTTATATCTTGTGGGTGTGGTGCACTCTCAGAAAGGGCGCCACATCTGCAGTATTTAATAGACGTCTCTATTGCTCAGTGCAGCTAACCCGCAGAAAAGCCGCAGGTGCAGATCAATGTTGCAACCTAATAACCCTTTTTTTAAAGTGCTAATATGCCCATTGCAAAACGAATTGATCTTTAACCAGTTAATTGCCGTCTCTCCTCTGTAGAATCCCTTTTATATTCACATGATTCTGCACCTCCTCCTGCAGGGGGCACTTGCGTGATTCTGCTGTGATTACTCGCAGCAGAAGCTGGGCACTGGATGTCCGCTGGCGGCCGCCGATCGTTGGTAAAACACACAGACGGAGATCTCCCTATGTAAACAAGGCAGATCTCCGTTCTGATTTGGGGGGGGGGGGGGATGGATGGTTTATTTTTAAAATATTAATAAAAATCCATCTCTTCCCTTAGTAAAAGCAGCACACCTAGAACAGTAAAACACTGGCTAGGCACACAGTTAACCCCCTTACTAGCCAGTGTCAGTATAGTGACTGCATATTTTTAGCACTGATCAATGTATTAGTGTCACTGGCTCCTGCAAAGTGTCAGTGTCCGACCATCCGCCGCAATATCGCAGTCCCGCTATAAGTCACTGATTGCCGCCATCACTAGTATAAAAAAAATTCCAGTATATATACACCATAGTTTGTAGACGCTGTAACTTTTGCACAAACCAATCAGTATACACTTAATGGGATTTTCTTTACCAAAACTATGTAGCAGAATACATTTTGGCCCAAATTTATGAAGAAATTATATATTTTTTTATTTTTGGATATGTTTTATAGCAGAAAGTAAAAAATATAGATTTTTATTTATTTTTTTTTAAATTGTTGGTTATTTTTTATAGCACAAAAAAAAATAAACGCAGTGGTAATCAAATCTCACTAATAGAAAGCTCTATTTGTGGGGGGAAAAAATGGCAAATTTTATTTCAGTACAGCATTGCATGACCAGAGATGTATAGTAACTAAGTAGAACTACTTCACTACTGTACTTAAGTACCGAAAGGCGGTATCTGTACTTTCCTAGAGTAGAATTTTTTTCTCTTACTTCCACTTTTACTTCACTACATTTTTTCGATTATTTCAATACTTCTACTCCAATATTTTTTTTTTGTGCTGCATAGTTACTCGTTACAATTATAAAAATTACCACTGCCAGAACAGTAGATGGCAGGTTTCATGAAGCTCAAAACATGTGTATTATCAGCGCATACGAAAATTAAAGCTACTGTATGTATAAATAAAAGCTGCATTTGAAATAATAAAAAACAATATGATGTTCAAACTTTTGACTTCTTTCTTTAATAACTACATAACACAGTACTTGTACTTTTACTTTTAGTACTTGAGTAGCAAAATGTTTTTAAAAACTACTTGCAATACTTAAGTACAAAAAATGTTGAATACTTTAGTACTTCTACTCAAGTCACTTTTTGATCGAGCACTTCCACTTCTACTCAAGTCACTTTTTGATCGAGCACTTGTACTTTTACTGAAGTATGGGTTTCGAGTACTTTATACAACTCTGTGCATGACCAGGGCAATTGTCAGTTAAAATAACGCATTGCCATATTGCAAAAAATGGCCTGGTCATGAAGGGGGGTAAATCTTTCAGAGGTCAGGTGGTTAATAAACTAACTTCTTTCTCTTCCAGCTGCTGCTGGTATCACTCACTAGACTGCTAGAAAGGATTAGAGTGTCACTTGGCCTGGGACCAGAGCTGGTGCTACAGAGGAAGCAATGGCTTGTGCAGCTCCTGCTTCCTCCTTGGCTGCCTACTTCCTCTGCTTCCTGCTCCATGCACTCTGATGATGCTCTGGAATTGTGGGTGGGCATTCTGTGATCTGGGCATGCCGACCCACCATCCCAGAGCACGAGGCCGCAGGCTATAGGTTTGAGCACCCCTGATCTATCTGAAGTTAGAAAGATCACCACCAGGATGGACCATTTGATCCCTTGCCATACTCACTCAGGTATAGACTTGGAAGACATCTCTCGTTTGTAAGCCAGCTGATACTTTAGACTCTCCACCTCCTTCTTCATCTGCGGCACATCCATCTCATCCATGGTGATGAATAGAAAGGGGCAAAGCCAGCAGAGAATACACTAGAAGAGAAGAACTCATGCTATTACAAAGAACTGTGACAAAAATGAACACTTCTGTTCCCTGGCATCATTAAGTTTTCTTAAAAAGAAAAAAATACAGATTTATAAATGCTATGAATATATTTTTTATTGTCCTTTAATTTTTTTCCATTTTAATCTGCAGCCAGCTGTGACAGACAAAAAAAAAATGTAAAAAATTACAACAATGGGATTGGACGTATCCCAGCATCCAGATGCTTCCACTAAGCGCTCCATTTCTTTCAGTCTGAGTAGGTTACTGCAATGGTGTGTTAGTATCCACATAATAGAAGCAGGTACGAATCTACAAAGTTTGCAAAATGTATTGGTCACTGTTCAAAATGAGGTTTCCCTCTTCATATCCTAAATTTTAGCATGTTTGGCTATGCAAGGTAACAAAACAGGTTGAGCGTATCAGGCTAAATTGTAGCTGTTAACACAAGTATTGCAATTGCAATGTTTGCAGGAAAATCAATGCTTTCCTTGCAAAGAATACTTATTGCAATACTTGTTTTTACCAAACTCACATTATGTTCAGGATTCAGGGATTATACGGATTGTGCAAGTAATGCACGCCCAGGAAGCGAACCTGTTAGTGCAATAAGTAGTTAATTTGGGCCAGCTTGACACTGAGGGCTAATTCACACTATATGCAGTGACAGGTGTTTTACCTCATATTAAAACATCTGTCACTGCAGAGACACATAGGGAGCAATTGTTTCCTATGCATTCCATTTATACTGCAATGCAGCCTAGGGCTGTGCTAAAATAAAGCCATGCTGTATTTTATCACAGTGCACTGTGCTGAATCGCACATCACGCTGCTGTACATTGCCATGAATAAAGTGTACATTTTGTACACTTCAAATAAAGTTCATAACAAAAGGTGTTGTGGATGCGCTGAATCGTGCACCACACTGCCCCCTACTGCAGCCGGCAACAGAGAGCTGCTGGGAGTGGTTAATCGCTCTGTTAGTTCTGGGTGAAACGTGGAGATAGGCTTTATCCTGGAACATTGACAACAATTTAAAGCTAAAGAAGTTGCAGGTTTACAGCTGTGGCCAAAAGTTTTGAGAATAACACAAATATTAGTTTTCACAAAGTCTGCTGCTTCTGTGTTTTTAGATCTTTTTGTCAGATGTTACTATGGTATACTGAAGTGTAATTACAAGCGTTTCATGAGTGTCAAAAGCTTTTATAGACAATTACCTGAAGTTTATGCAAAGAGTCAGTATTTGCGGTGTTGACCCTTCTCAAGACCTCTGCAATTCCCCTGGCATGCTGTCAATCAACTTCTGGGCCACATCCTGACTGATGGCAGCCCATTCTTGCATAAACAATGCCTGGAGTTTGTCAGAATTTTGTTTTTTTTTTTTTTTTGGTTCACCTGCCTATTGGGGACTGACCACAAGTTATCAATGCAATTAAGGTCTAGGGAGTTTCCTGGCCATGGACCCAAAATTTCGAGGTTTTGTTCCCCAAGCCACTTAGTTATCACCTTTGCTTTATGGTAAGGTGCTCCATCATGCTGGAGAAGGCATTGTTCCTCACCAAACTGTTCTTGAATGGTTGGGAGAAGTTGCTCGCGGAGGATGTTTTTGTACCATTCTTTATTCATGGCTGTGTTTTTAGGCAAAATTGTGAGTGAGCCCACTCCCTTGGCTGAGAAGCAACCCCACACATGAATGGTCTCAGGATACTTTACTGTTGGTATGACACAGGACTGAGGGTAGCACTCACCTTTTCTTCCCTGGACAAGGTTTTTTCCGGATGACCCAAACAATCAGAAAGAGGATTCATCAGAGAAAAAGACTTTACCCCAGTCCGAAGCAGTCCAATCACTGTACCTTTTACAGAATATCAGTCTGTCCCTGATGTCTTTCCTGGAGAGAAGTGGCTTCTTTACTGCCCTTTCTTGACACCAGGCCATCCTCCCAACAGTCTTCTCACTGTGCGTGCAGAAGGACTCATACCTGCCTACGGCCATTCCTGAGCAAACTCTGCACTGGTGGTGCCCCAATCCTGCAGCTTAATCAACTGTAGGAGACGGTCCTGACGTTTGCTGGGCTTCCTTGGGCGCCCTGAAGCCTTCTTCACAAATGCAGCGGAAATGTTTTTTTTATGGGATTAAGTTCATTTTCATGGCAAAGAAGGACTTTACAATTCATCTGCTCACTCTTCATACCATTCTGGAGTATATGAAAAATTGCCATCATAAAAACTGAGGCTGCAGACTTTGTGAAAATGAATATTTGTGTCATTCTCAAAACCTTTTACCACAACTGTAGTAAGTGATTAAAGCTCGGCTCACACTGCTGCAGTGCGAATTACATCTGTTTTTTTGGTGCAAATTCACAATGCGATTTTTGTGTCTAGTGCGATTTTAATTCCAAATTTGTGAGGGGATTGGTCACAGCTGCAATTTAATGTCTGGCCAATGGAACCCAGAAAAAAAGCTGGATTCAGAGGATTGCGATTTAAATCTGGTCCCATTGAAGTCTATGGAGCTGAATGTGCAGCGCCCTAAACTCGCACATGACCCTTTTTTTTTTAGCTGCATCAGAATCACACCGCATCAATGGGAACGGCCTTCATTGAAACCAATATTATTTTGAATGACATGCAAATCTATACCTTTGGAACGGATCAAAATCGCATCAGCATTAACCTGAGCTTTAATCAGCTGCTGAAAGCGTTTTAAAAAACTGAGCATTTAATATCACATTAGGCATATATATATTGTCTCAGCTATAAAGCTTGAAAATGTGAACCATGATAATCAGCTGCCATTTTCAAAAGAAGAGTTCAGCGAAGGCACCCTGAATATTTTTTTTTTTTTTTTCAGCACAGTTTTCCTTTCTTTCTTCCTTGAGGACCCCCTAAATAATAACACTAATATATTCCTGATATGTATGATAATTCCTAGACAAGTGTAGACCACCCCCAGCACTAAGTGAAATTAGAACACTTCCCAATGGACTCAATAGACACTTCAAACATCTGTAGCAGCTTAACATTACAAGATAGGTGATGTATCCTAGTTACAAAGCGGATTGTGTCACCATCCTGATTTAAAAACGACCCTGTTGCAATATTAACAAGTCTGTTTTTCTTTTTATTGGTGTATGTGCCCCCCCTACCATTAAGGAAATTTCTCCCAACCACTTGTCTATTGGACAGGGGTCAGAAAGAACAGGAAGTGAGAAATCCTGAAGGGGGACACAGATTGCAATGAAAACACAACTTTGAGGGAGGAAGCCCTAGAACCTCCTGTCAGAAATGTATTGTGTCCCCGTTATGGGAAGATTTACCTTCACTTCGTATTCCAGGTGGCAGATAAAACAGGAAAAAGGGTACTTTCCACAGTGGGAACACACAGCATTTATACCCTGACAAATGTTCTATTCCTAACCTGTTTTATTATTTTGTCCACCTTCCCATATATTTATTTTGTTCCTGGGGTGTTCTGGGTTAAAATAGTTCTAAATTAAAAGGGGGTGTGATGGTAATTATTTAACTTTACCCCTGACAATGTTTTGCTTGTTCTAGTCAAAGCTTTCAAGAAAAAAAAAGTTTGAGCTGGAGTTAGAATTTAAAAGTACATTTATAATTTAGCAGTGCGGCAACATGCATTGGTGCATCCTGAATGGCAACTTGACACACCTTACTGGTGGACATGCATTATAACGCAGCAACGCACTGTGTGTTGCCGGAAATGGGTTGCACCCATTTTAGTGCATTGGCAGCCCAATCACTTTGATTTCACTGCCTTAATGTAATACACATTGGTGCATGGCATCACGCGCAGCAACAGTGGGAATGAGCCATAAATGTTTCTTTTGAAGTGAAAAGAAAACTAAAAAAATAGAAATAACACACATCTGAGCAACAGTCTTGCATGTATAGGAGGCACCAGACATCCCTGTCCAGTGGATCCTAGTTGACAAACTCAATGAGAGAGGTTTGAAAACCTTATACAATTGCCATTTTTCTTTTTCTCCTGAGTGCTAGGTGTAGTGCCTGGCTACTTTGCACTCCATAGGCATAAACACGGCCAATACCAGCATTAATAATTACTATTTGGACCAGCCTCTGGGATTTTGGCCGGTGCCTACACTCCCATTTACCCATGCAGATCTATGGCCATTTTTACAACAGGCCTTGTCACAAAGGTAGATACTTCAATTTCCCCAAATTTTGATGAGATCTGCCTGGGGGGGGGGTGGGGTGGGGGGTGTTTGGAGTATCTGCTGATTATTGAACTATCTGGAATACATATATTGCTATTGTGGTTAAGGGTCCGGGCGTGCTGTTAAATCCCCTCTATGGCTGACAGAACTGATTTGGATTCTTGCATAAATATTTAGCCCTTTATCTTTAAAGCTCTGATTTTCATGTAAAAAAAAAGTGGAGGACTATATTGGTGATTTATTACACCTCTTAGGCTGGATACACACTATCCAACTTTTGTGGTTAGATTTCCTTCAGATTTACCTTTTCTATTTAGTGCAAGGGCCTGCCAGATTGCATACAAATTGAAAGTGTTTAGGTTTGACCTCATATTATATGGTTTTGGTAAATCTAAAGGAAAAAGTCTTCAGAAAATCTTATAGTGTGTATGGCCCATTAGACTACTATCTTCAAGTCCATTGGCTGTCTCCTTCTGGAATTGAGAATTTCCACTTCAGCCAACTGTACCTTGGTTGGTTGGAGTATCTGCTTGATTATTGAACTATCTGGAATACATATATTGCTAGTGTGGTTAAGGATCTGGGCGTGCTGTTTTATCCCCTCTATGGATGACGGAACTGATTTGAATTCTTGCATGAATATTTAGCCCTTTATCTTTGAAGCTCTGATTTTCATTTAAAAAAAAAAAAAAAAAGTGGAGGACTATATTGGTGATTTATTACACCTCTTTGACTACTATCTTCATGTCCATTGGCTGTCCCCTTCTGGATTTGAGAATTTTGACTCCAGCCAACTGTATTGTAAACTTTTGATTTTACACTACTTGGTTTTCCTATACAGATATTGTTCACATGTGCTGCTGAGGAAGATGTTTGAAGCATTCAAACCGTGTTGAGCTAGCGTGGATGTTGAATTGAAATAAGATTTGTGAACTTCACTCTGCAAATACTGGTTAAGTGCTATTTACAGTAAACCCCCCTCCATTGCGGGGGTTATGTTCCGGACCCAGCCGCGAAAAGTGAAAATCCGCCAAATAGAAAAACCCTATTAAAATGCATTGTAGGCATGATTTTTTTTTTACTGTCACTGTACGTGTAAAAGCATTTTAAGGTCTTTAAACAAACTTTTAAAAACAATAGAAAACACATAAAAGATACTGAGAGACATAGCAAGAGCTATGGAAAACACAAAAATATTTTTTTAATGATTTATATAGTAAAATAACATTACAAAAAAAAACGCAATATACCGGGACCGCAAAAACTGAACCGCGATGGAGCGGGGGTTTACTGTACAATTTTAATAGTTGTATAATAAACCTTATAAATTTACTTTTTGGTAACATTTTCTATATGCCCAGAAAAATAAATCTACTTCTACAATATTCTTTCTCTTTTACGTGTATTTGAAGATCCGGGCATATAGGACTGAGAACCTTTATCTCTTATATCCAGGGCTTTTTTTCAGCTGGAACTTGGTGGAACAAAGGTTCCACCACCTTTGGCTCAGGCCCTCTGCCCCCTGCTCATCACTATCACTTGTAAACACAGCGTCATGGTTGAGTTCCTGCACCTTTTTCTGTGGAAAAAAAAGCCCTGTTTATACCAATTTCCCAAAATTGTAAGCCACTTTTCAAGTGGCAGAAGCTAGAATAAATATGACAACTACATTCAAACTCACTTTAATAATAACTAGTTATTTTAGTGGGTCTATGTGAACCGGGCAAACCAGTTTAGAAGTTCAAGTCCCAAGTACTTAATATGTTTCTGAGAAAACATGAAGTCCCCAACCACTGTTTGGGGGTCCACTGATTTTTAATGTTCTTGGGTTCTTAAGCCTCGTACACACGCGTCGAAAATCGGCAGGGAATTTTCGTCCTACGACTGATCCGCCGATTTTCGGCTTGTTAGTATGATGCTTCCGACAACCGACTCCGACTTTCCGGCCGAAAAAAATCTGGTGTGCAGGCTGTAAAATTTTTGTCCGCCGTCAAAACACGGTCGATTTTCGTGCAGTCAGTACAGATTTCGACAGGGAAAAATCTTATGAGCAAGACTGGGCATGCTCAGAGATGAAAGAACACAAAGAAAACAAACCAACACATGACATCACTTCTAAAGTATAATTCTGTCGGTCGACAAAAGTCCAGTGCAGTCTAGAGCACATTCCAACCAACAAAACACAATTTTGGACAAAAGACGGACGACCGGTCGGCGGATATTCGTTACGTGTGTACTAGGCTTTATATTTCCTGATAAGGTTTACTTTTTTTTTTTCTTGTTTTTTTTTATTAATAAAGTTTGCTTTTAACATTTCTCTTGTTCCTCCATAAACACACTTTTCACAATATGTACTAGTCATGAAATTCAGATGTTGTTCAGTTAGAACTGCAGTATATTAATGAACAATTCCTGAAATCTGGTTGCCAAGAAAAATACTTCCACTTTCAAAAAAGTGCAGAATCCCAGATTTGCTCTTGTATATTTGAAGTCCTAACTTCTAGAAAACATACAAAATTGTCATGCTCCGAAATCCATTTCATTAAACCGAAGATCCTTCTGTAAAGTCATTTTGCAGTGCAGATGAGAACACCATATTAGATAAATAGTAATCATTTCCCTAGCAATTCAAGCGCTCTTACCTGGGCTTAGGCAGACTCCAGACACACCAAGTTCTTATCGTGGTCTCTCTGCTCTGTGTGTTCAGATCCCGCTTTGCATGAGCTCTCAGCACAAGTCAAATGATGCACAGGATTTGAATGAGATTTGAATGTTCCACTGGGCCGAGGAGGCAGGCTGGCAGTTCTTTAAAGTGACACTTAGAGACAGCCCTAATTGGCATGTAGGGCAGGTGTGTCAGGGTGGGCCATGTGAGGGCCTGGGGGTGGAAGAGAGAAAGTAGGGCAACATGAGAAAATATTTCAAACCATTAAACAATTTCCTAGTAGAAATCTTTGACAATTGGCCACTGGTGCTTGAATGTCTTCAGGCTCTGCCGATGGCTTAAACTTAACACAAAGTTATTTGTAAGGGATCAAACGTATTCTCTCCTGGATCTGCTCTATAGGTCATTCACAGGGCTAAAGCTGAACTCCATTCATTCAAATATTCCTCAGCAATCACAAAGACTATAAATCCATTTTGTGTGCACCAAATGCCTTTGCAGAACCAGATATTAATTTGTAAAAATTAGTAGTGACATCACAACCTGTATAAAGAGCAGAGCTGTGGGAGGGATGTGGCAGGCCCCAACCACTACAGGCTGCCTGCAAAAAAACTAAATGAGGGGAGAGGTGCCCCATCGAAATGTCAAACGACATCAAAGTGTATGTAATATTTATTGCATGCATCTAACAATAACCATTTGAGTCTCTGGTGCCATTTTAAAATGGCACTAGGACAGCGGCTTCCATCACTAGGCTCAGGAGCTAAAATCATTTCCTGGGCTTAAGCTCTTGCTACACAGCACTCCATATTACCAGAACACTGTAAACACAATGGGGGGAAATGGTGGGGTTCATTTACTAAAACTGGAGAGTGCAAAATCTGGTGCAGCTCTGCATAGAAACCAATGAGCTTCAAGGCTTTCTTTTGTCAAAGCCTAATAGAACAAGCTAAAGTTAAAAGCAGATTGGCGATCATGCACCGCTGCACCAGATTTTGCACTTTCCAGTTTTAGTAAATCAACTCGAATAATGAGTTGTGCCAGCTGTATGCCTGCACCACTCCTCGAAACCTGAGAAAATGGAGCAGATCGTCTAAAATTACTAAAAGAAAAAAAAAAATCTCCTTTGTTAATTGGGAGCGATCTGTTCTACATTGAATACAGAAAATTAGTGCTGCGCTATGGTCAAATGAACAACTCAAAATGCTGCTGTGCAAAAAATCCAAATGATTTTTAGAAAGTGACAGTGCAAATAAAACAGCGCAAAAAGGTTGTGAATAATGATGAGGGTAATAAATAAATTATTAAAATCTTAAAGTGTGCGGTGCAACATGTGCAATATTTTGTGCAAATCTCAATCGTATGAATAATACCATAAATATATAAAAAACTAATTAGCAATATTAAAAAAATATATAGTGAAAGTTCCGCATAAAATTTCACATAAAGTCACAAAAAAAGTGCTTCAGCAAGTAGCCAGTGAAAAAGTCCACAAAAGTGCTTAAGTGCTGAGGAATCTGTGCAAAACCATGCCAGCAATGTGATGTGATGTTGTGAAGATCCACTCCCATAGGATGTTCCACTTACCAGACGGATCACAGATCTGTAATAATGCCCTGGAGGAGGGTGAAACGCAATTTCCGGTCCTACGCTTGCCGTGACGTCAATTCCGGTAGCGGTGGAACGCACGCCGGGACTAAGCACAGCCCCGAGCGCACCGCAATCCGAATGACCTGCACAATCGGCTTATGATGATCAAAGGACAAGGACGTCACAGGAAGTGACGAAACGTGTTAGAATGGAACGCATATCGTCATTACGTCACGAAAGGTGGAACGCAAGCCGGAAACACCGCTCGCCACTCTGCAGGGAGGACGCACAGCCCGCACCGCTGACCACCAGTGATTCGCTTGTAATTTTATTGCATCCTAAACCCATATTGTGGGTAATTAACGGAATTATTAAAATACTACACTATCTGGAACTTCTTTCTCCTTCCCCAATATCCAACTGGCCGCACATCCCAGAGTTTAAGGAGCCGGTACCAGTCCTTAGGATCCTAAAGGGGAACCCATCTCAGCCCAGAGGGCAACTAAGCACGAGTGGTCCTAATGCCATAAGGCACATAGGACCCATAAGATCCGGTAAGTGATTTACTCTACCCACACACACTGTGAAAGGAATCGATGGACAATGCACCTTTGAATCCTTTGGAAAACTCAGTCACTGAGGACTTTGTTGATAAAATTTTTGAGCACTACAGTCACTTTTTTTGGACTTTATTCATGATCTTATTTATTGAACATATATATTGATATATTATTTTAAGTCACTGATGCATATTGCGGCACGTATTTATTTATTAGATCATTGAATGTTTTTGCTATTTTTATAAGTTTGTTCACAAATCCCCTTTTATTCACTATATTATCATTACCACATATATAATAATTACATTTATTTTTTATTGACAGGATTATATATCATTTTACTGCCAGTTTTTAGGTTTGTCACATATCACCTGTTGTAGTAAATATCATTGGTATCTAATTAGGGTTTAACCAGCAAGCGCTGTAGCTGGCCTTTCTATTAACCACTTAAGCCCCGGAAGATTTTACCCCCTTCCTGACCAGGGCCTATTTTGCGATTTTAGCGGACAATTGGGCGGTCCTGCGACGCTGTATCTTAACGAAATCGACGTCCTTTTTTTCCCACAAACAGAGCTTTCTTTTGGTGGTATTTGATCACCTGTGTGATTTTTTGATCATGCGCTGTAAACAAAAAAAAGAGCGTCAATTTTGCCAAAATAACAATATTTTTCAAATTTTTTTATATGAAATTCCCCAAAAAAATGTAAAAATACATTTTTTTTTAACATTTTCGGCCAATTTGTTTTATGCTACATATGTTTGGTAAAAAAAAAAATCGTAAAAAGCGTATTTTGATTGGTTTGCGCAAACGTTATCGTGTTTACTAACAAAGGGAAAGATTTTTGTCATTTTTGTTGTTTTTTTTTTTTTTAACGAGTAATGGCGGCGATCTGCGATTTTTTTTTGCGGTACTGCGACATTGCGGCGGACAGATCGGACCCTTGACTGACATTTTTGACACTTTTGGGGTTACCAGTGACATTACTGCAGTAATCAGTGCTATACATATGCACTGTTACTGTAAAAATGACACTGGCAGTGAAGGGGTTAACTGTATTGGAGAGGGAAGGGTTAAGTGTGTCCTAGGGGCGTGATTCTAACTGTGATTGGATGTGGCTACTAGTGTAAGAACAGAGATCAACGGTCCTACATAGTAGAACCGTCTTATCTTCATTCTTACACCGGGAAGAATGACAGGCGGCTTGTTTACATCAGCCGCCTGCCTTTCTTCCGGTGTCACGGACGATCGCGAGTGCTCAGCGGACATCGGGTCCGCCAGGCACACGCGCGGGGGGTCCGTGACCGTGCGCGAGCACGCCTCCGACGGCGCGCGCTCCCTAGAAGCCTCACAGGCTAGTGACGTAGACCTACGTCGCTCTGCCTGTGAAGGGCTGACCGCCGCAGTAAATAGTCGTGCGGCGGTCGGCAGTCGGCAAGCGGTTAAGACCAATACCCTTTAATTTACCTTAAATATTGTGCCTCGACCCTTCTCAGGGCTCTCACTATTGCTAAGCGACTAGGCAAATTGAAACAAAAATCAATTTAACAAATAATGGTAACATCGACAGTATGTTTCGTTTATCGTAACTTTTCAAAAGTGTTCAACAAAACAAATATTTCAAAGCAACCGACACACTGTATTATTAACAGTATATTAAATACAGTATAGAGCATGTTTTCTATGACAGGCCAGCCCATGCTGAGAGGAAAAAAAAAGAAGAAAAGGAGAGAACAAAGAAGAGCGAGTGTTCCTACTCTATTGCAGCGTAGGCTGGAATATGGGGCATCTATCAATTTCTTTTACATTTTTTTTTATATAAAAAATATCAAAACTGTAAAAAAAAAATTTACTGTTGCCCTGCCAAACCAACCTCATCATATCTTAATGTTATGCTAACAGTTTAAACAAATTGTTTTTTTTTTCTCCTTTGTCCATTGCAGTGTGGAAATGAAAGGGGATTAAATCTGTCCTGTAAAGCCTGAAGGGACCCTTACACTTCCAACATGTCCAATCACTGGGCATGATCATAATACAACTATTATACTCTTAAGGCCAGACTGCAAAATATGATCTTAATATGTAGTCCACTGGACAGGATAATCCAGTTTATTGCAGTTAAGCCTCCTGTATCTATTTGTTCTTTAGCTTGCAGACTTGTATCCCAGGGATATGTCATCTGACTAGACTAGATGGGAAGCATATGAGCCATCTGATTAACCACTTAAGCCCCGGAAGATTTTACCCCCTTCCTGACCAGGGGTTTTTTTGCGATTTTTTTTTACTGCGTGAATTTAACGGACAATTGCGCAGTCGTGCGACGCTGTACCTAAACGAATTTCACGTCCTTTTTTCCCCACAAACAGAGCTTTCTTTTGGTGGTATTTGATCACCTGTGCGATTTTTTGATCATGCGCTATAAACAAAAAAAAAGTGTAAATTTTACAAAAATAACAATATTTTTCATTTTTTTTATGAAATTCCCCCCAAAAAAAATGTAAAAATCTAAATTTTTTAACATTTTCGGCCAATTTGTTTTATGCTACATATGTTTGGTAAAAAAAAAAAAAAAATTGCAAAAAGCGTATTTTGATTGGTTTGCGCAAAAGTTATCGCGTTTACTAACAAAGGGAAAGATTTTTGTCATTTTTGGTGGGTTTTTTTTTTAACGAGTAATGGCGGCGATCTGCAATTTTTTTTGCGGGACTGCGACATTGCGGCGGACAGATCGGACCCTTGACTGACATTTTTGACACTTTTGGGGGTACCAGTGACATTACTGCAGTAATCAGTGCTATACATATGCACTGTTACTGTAAAAATGACACTGGCAGTGAAGGGGTTAACTGTATTGGAGAGGGAGGGGTTAAGTGTGTCCTAGGGGCGTGATTCTAACTGTGATGGGACATGTCTCCTATTGTAAAAACAGAGATCAACGGTTCTACATAGTAGAACCGTCTGATCTCCATTTTTACACAGGAGAATGACAGGCGGCTTGTTTACATAAGCCGTCCGCCTTTCTCCCGCTCTACCGACGATCGTAGTGTGACCGGCGGACAATGGGGTCCGCCGGTCACACGCGCGGACTCCTCCGTGAACGAGCCGGGGCGGGCGCGCGCTCGCCCGCTATTGGCTCAAAAGCCGGTCACAGGCTAGCGATGTAGATCTACGTCACTCTGCCTGGCCGGGGCTGACTGCCGCAGTAAATATACATACTGTGCGCAGTCGGCAAGCGGTTAATACAAAGCCTTTAAAAAAGTTTGGATGTTAATCTAAGATAAAAGGGGCCCCCAGATAGATTCTAGACCACCATC
This sequence comes from Pelophylax lessonae, assembly GCF_965119305.1. NCBI lineage: Eukaryota > Metazoa > Chordata > Amphibia > Anura > Ranidae > Pelophylax > Pelophylax lessonae. The sequence goes on along the minus strand of NC_138773.1, from coordinate 58,983,728 downwards.
CTGTGGTTTTTAGGTATGTTTTTTGTATTCACTATAAAAACTGGGCTAATAAATAAATGACTTTCTCTGCATCCAATTTGCATGACAAGAGAGTGTGCCCGTCTCTCGAAGGAGGCAGTTCACACACCTCCGGGGTGGCCACGGTCTGCATTCGGAAAGTCTTGTGCGTCTTTGGCTCAGAATCAGGTGCGAATTCAGGCAGAATTTCAGACCAGATTTCGCACCTGAATTGGTGAACAGGGGCGCACCAGCCCCCCTGCTGTGAGCCATAGCCGCAGCCAGTGTGAACCCGGGCCTGAGTGTATTGTTTTCTTGGGGAACCCCTGCTAAAGCCAATTCAATGGCAAGGATTTCTCTTACATTGATGGCCAGCGGATACCATGCCACCCTTACAGATGGCTAAAGAAATTATTGGTGTCATGCAGCTGGCTCTTCCAAGGGGCGTTGGCCCCAGAACTATGCAGTCGCCATCAGATGGGAGGTCAATCAGCCAAAGCTTAAGGAACTTCTAGCAACTTCTGGAGGAATTCTAGCTGGGAATGGCTGCTGTAGACTAATCATCATTATCTATAGATGGAATAATCATGTAACATTTGACATATGCGTGCGGACTTGAAGGTAGGTATGCTTATAAAGGTTATAAGTGATGTAATGTACCTATAGGCAAGAGTGGCAGATTTTAAAAAAATGCCTTATCAGACCACCGAGAGCAGTCTCATTTATTGGTTGTGTTGTTACCAGACTACAGCCCCACTAAAGCATCACAATGCAAATTCTCTTGCCAGATTTCCATCTGTTGAAACCCTTCCCCCTCTCTGGAGGTAGTCGGTGTCATGACACAGACCACTGCAACCAGATGCTAGTAACCCTTCAATTGAGGTCGATTTGGTATTAGAGAAGACAGCCTCAAAATCCATGCTTCACATGAATCATAAGGCACATGTCCGCATTACCAAATCATGGTATTTTTTATCTTGAAAAATTGCCTATTTTATTTCATGAACTAAAAAAAAAATGGTGCTTCTAGGCAGGCTAAATGAGGTGGCCTCTGGCTACCAGGAGCATTGTGGGTATTTCAAGTCATTGGAGGCTGCAGAGAGACTATTGTTTTCAATAGACAAGTCATGTCTGATAGAATTCAAAGTGAGATAAGAGATTCAGAACCAGAAAGCATAGTAGAGCTTGTATATGTAATGAGAAAATACAGCTCGCCATCGTCATAGATAATAACAAGATCTTTTTCACCCCTACAATCCCTGGAGCCCTCCAAATCTCCCTGCATGATATACAAATCTTCTATTATTTCCTCTCAACCACCAGAGGCCGGCCCTCTTCCTTGTATACCTGACAGGTGTCCTGTTATTGGCGGACAATCCCTGAATTTTCATATGTACTAACAGCAGTAGATGTGTACATTGTTATTTTGGCTATTACTTAAAGGTTGACAGCAGTTACAGTTAATGCATGGACCTAATTCTTTTATTATACATGTTTGATATTAGGCTAGGCTAAGTTTAGACTTCCATCTACAGTACCACTTCTCTTGTCGTGTATGCTGGGTGTAATTCTTATCATCTATTCTTTTTCCGTAGGTGCACAGCAAAAGACCTGTCTTCCGGACTTTCATCCCTGAACGTGCAGGGCCCATTGTGGAGGTACCACTAAGTGCAGCCCGGCTCAGATTGGTTATGAGTAAGCGATCTGTAGAATCGTGAAACGCGTCAACCTGTCCCATGTCTGTGTGATGCACCTATGTATTCAAGTTTATGGGAATAAAACACTTCCAGTTTATTTACTCCTGAGTGCGGTCAAACTTTCTCTTTGAGCACTTCACAATTGGATGGCGGATCCGACCGGCACCGGAGTGCTTTGCCTCACCTGAGCGGCTTTTTTCTGTTGTTACAATCGGCTCAGATGCAGCCTGTCCCTCCATGGCGCACTGAAACGCTGTTAGGGAAGCCCTGCTGGAACAGCACAATGTGCAAGGGGCCCTACACGTCTCTTGTCCTGTATGCTGGGTGAAATTCTCAGTATCTGTTCTTATTGACTATGCGTAGAGCCCTTTATATATATATATATATATATATATATATATATTTTTTTTTTTACACTGCTGTTGACCTAAAAACAGTTTTTAAACAAAGCCAGTTTACTGCCCTTCAGACTTTAGGTGGGCCAGTGGGAGTGGAGAATGTCCTGATGTCCAGTGGGAGTAAACAATGCCCTATCTTTGGTGTCAGTTGGAGGAATAGTGCCCCGTCATTGGTGTTAGTGGGAGGAATGGTGCCCTATTGTTGGTGTCAGTGGGAGGAAAAGTGCCCCATTGTTGACGTCAGTGGAAGGAAGAGTGTCCCATTGTTGGTGTCATTGGAAGGAATTCTGTCCCATTGTTGGTGTCAGTAGGAGGAATAGTGGCCCATCGGTGTCAATGGAAGAAATTGTGCCCCATCACTGGTGTCAGTGGGAGGAATGGTGCCCGTTTGTTGGTGTCAGTGGAAGGAAGAGTGTCCCATTGTTGGTGTCATTGGAAGGAATTCTGTCCCATTGTTGGTGTCAGTAGGAGGAATAGTGGCCCATCGGTGTAAATGGAAGGAATTGTGCCCTTTTGATGGTGTCAGCAACAGCAATTATGCCCCATTGTTGGTGCAGTGGATGGAACAGTGCCCCAAGGGCTGGATAAAGGCAAGCAAAGAGCTATATCTGGCGACGACTGACCATAAACATAAAACCTGTGCCAGGCTCTCTGTTTTGTGTCAGAAGTACTTCTGAAGAAAGGAACTCAAAATCATCTCAAAAGAGATGGTTGGAAGAGAGTAGGATTTATAGTAACCCACAACCGCTGATTGGCAGACTATTCCTGAAAGTCGCATGACCTGCCACAGCTGTTGTCTTTGGGTACCAGATGATGGTAGCTATTGCACAGGTTTTAGAAGCACTTTAGGTTTAAGGGCATCAGGGAAGGGGGATAAAATAGGATGGATTTGGATTAGGCTTTACAGTAGGTCCACTTTAAGCAGCTCACTCCCACATGTACTCATGAAAAAAAGAAAACATTTAATGACTATGACCCAATAATCACAAGCAATAAAAGAGACATCACCCATCGCTTGTAGTGATCGGGTAAAATAAAGGCTACTAAGCAACTCCAATGCTTGTCAGGGCACATATTTTCTTAGCAAGACAGAAAACCTCTGAATGAGCTAGATCCAATTAGTTCCTATTCTTATGGGCTGTCTCCAGCAGACTGATTGAGAATGTGCACTACTCCGTGAAATATGGCTGGCCAGTGGTGCACAAGTGTGGTTTAGAGATTCCCCCATAGGGCAGACTGTACTCTGAAAGCAACTATAGAGAAAGAGGGACTGTCATGCTGCAAGTGCTCTGGCATTGTCAAGCTACAGATGGCTGGCACCCCCTTCCCCCTTATACACATGCAGAACAATTACTAAGATACGTGTTGGAGCAGTGCATTATACTGTCACTTCCAGTTAAAGGCTGTCATTCACGTCGGAGCAGAGACTTTCCTGTTACACTAGAATTGCAGAAACCGCCGTGTCACCATTATTAGAGTTGGCCTGCCGTGATGGGTAAAGGCACTGGAGCAGTGAGTCTGTCATAATGCTTACATTGACCTGTGTTGTTTTCCGGCTTTTGAAGCACATATCAAATGCAATTCAGCAGATTGTCAATTACTTTAATGGTGTGGTAATGAAGACAGTTCTGAAGCTGCATTTGACCTGCTTTGTGTTGCATTTTGTTGGACCCAGCAGGTCCTACTGGGATGCCTTTGCTTTAAAGGTTCAAACACATACATAAACCCTTTGTCACATTGTCTGACAGGCCAGCATGCAGTCTAAACTAATTGTCATCAGGCATTAAAAGGGGATTTTGTAAAAATATACAGTAAACCCCCCTCCATTGCGGGGGTTACGCTCCGGACCCAGCCGCGAAAAGTGAAAATCCGCGAAATAGAAAAACCCTATTAAAATGCATTGTAGGCATGTTCTTTTACTGTCACTGTACGTGTAAAAGCATTTTAAGGTCTTTAAACACACTTTTAAAACAATAGAAACGCATTTAAACACATAAAAGATACTGAGAGACATAGCAAGAGCTATGGAAAACACAAAAATATTTAATTTTTAATGATTTATATAGTAAAATAACATTACAAAAAAAAACGCAATATACCGGGACCGCAAAAACTGAACAGCGATGGAGCGGGGGTTTACTGTATATATATTTACAGCAAAATCCATTAGATTGTCCCTTCAAAACTTGCCTGGGGAAAAGAGCAGCACTTTCTAAGCTTGTCATTGGAGGCATTTTTTTCAGCATATCTTCCATCGGTGTTTGTTAACGCAAAGCTAATTTAGGAAATCTAAAGTCACAGGACCCCCCCCCCCCCCCCCCCCCAGCTCTTACATAAAAATTGTACGAAGTATAAAAGTTTACCCTGCTGATCTCTAACTTTATAAATGCTAGTTGCCTGGCCATCATGCTGATCCAATCATTCAGTATTCTGAGTTACTGACCCAGATCCGCTATTCAAATATGGAGCCCTGATTCCATGCTGCCATTTCTGATCTGCATGCTTGTTTCAGCTTAGTACTGAAGCCAAGGAGGTCAACATTGGCAGCCTCCATCATTTTCATTTCCAGGTTCCCTTTAACACAAATATAAAAGTAGCATGAATGGGGTTTTGAGCAATAGATCATCCTTTAGTTAAAAAAAAAAAAAAAAAAAAAATCTGGAGGAAAGTGGCCAGAAACTAAGCCACCAATTTAAAACCTAGGTTCAGCTACTGGGCTTCTGGTTTCAACTGGCCACCCTGACAGATGCAAAACACAACCAACACTCAGGGTGATGGAGGCATGGTTTGGCCTCCGAAACGCGTTCCTGATTGGCTCCAGCATCTTTTGACAGCTCGAGTCCCCCATGGTGACTCGTTTAGACCTCTGTATGGAGTCCCGCAACAGCTCTCTCATCCTAGCGGCTCCAGCCTGGATTGGACTTCCTACTGGTGGCCCCTTATGAAACTAGTTATATGCCCCTTACCATTGATGTTTGTGAGTGTATTTTTAACTGTATATTCACTTTTTTATTGAACAAACTTGCTACACTATAGGTGCCACTCCTTCCCCTCTATTACCCTGTCAGACTCACCACTGTTGACAGGCAGCTCTTCCCAAATGACTCAACCCTTTTGACAGCCTTTTCTGACCAACCTCACTGGTCAACTCAATCTTACTCAGACGCTGCCCTTCCAAGCTCTGGCTTACCCTCATTGACTCACCCCCCGCCCCAGCCAACTCAAGTCTGCCATCATCCCTAGCCAACTCACTTTCACTGGCACACTGCCCTCCTTGGCCGAATAACCCCTGCAGATATACTTCCTTTTCTGCCTAACCAACTCCCATGGATATGTCGCCCTCTTCCACTGACACGCCACCATCCCCCATTTGACTCTTTCTGTGAGGTAGAGGTAGCAAGGAGGATGTGGGCATTGTTTAACCCAGACGAGAGAGGACATACTGTGAGTGCAATGCATCCTCATGTACTAACAGTATGTTGATGCAAAGAGCAGCACTGATATCATAGAGCCAGTGCTATTCACTGCTTTATCATGGGCCACTCACCACTAAAGAGGAACCTTTGCATCACGTGGCTAGCCCATTATGACATCTGAAGGAGGTCTAAAGGAGGAAGGCGGAGTAGGGCCTTAAGGTTTTATTTTTTTTTTTTAGTTTTGACTGAAGCTTACTTTCAACAGTCATGTGATTCTGTTCACTGTCTGCATATTTTTAATGTGGACACACTCTATACTGATATTGATGTATATACATTTATATGGAATTATATGAGAAATTCCATTAATTATTAATAAAAATCCATTGATGAATAGCTGGGTAAGATGCTGACATCCAGTGTAAAGCTATACATCTGAGCCACTAAAAGGAATTCTCTCATTAATATTGTAAAGAACCATTGTCCCTCATTTTCCGGCACAGTGCTGGAGGCACCTAAAGTAGGTTGGTGGGTGCACCCTTCAGTCTACAGCTAGCCCTAGGGCCCGATCACACTTCTGTGCTTGAAAATGCAGCTGTGTTTTAAGATGTTGTGTTTAGAAGTAAGTTTTCTGTGTCGCAGCAAGTATTGGGGATGTGGAACATTTATGTATGCCCTTTTGAGCTATAGAAAAGGACACTTGGTCTCTGTGTGGAAGCAGTGGTTTCTCTGCAGAGGTCTGATATGCCCCCTGCTGGGCCAGAACTAGCGCTCTCCACACAGCAAGAAATGCTGATTGCGGAGCTATAGCTTTGACTCGGCAAGGCGTGGGGCAGAACTACTTCCATGCAGACAGCAAATGACTTTCTCTGCAGCTGCTGGCAGGGGACAGGTTTTTCTACTGAAACTGTGGCTGCTTTCTAAAGAAAACAAACTGTAAGACTTAGTGCCCCTTTTGTTTTGATGCACCTGGAATGTATTAAGCTTATTTAGCCACTTGCCAACCACCAACAGTACATATACTGCGGCAAGTTGGCTCTGCATGAAACGACGTACCTGTACGTTGTTACGTGCAATAGCCAGTGGGGGCGTGTGCGCTGATTGGCCAGAGGGGGAGCCAATCAGAGGGTCTGGCGGGCACGATGCCCACCGGCCACCCAAGGTTGCTCCCCAGAGAGACAAACGGAGGTCTGCCAATGTAAACAAGGCAGACTGCAGTTCTGTCAGAGATGAACACAGGGATCCTGTGTTCCTGCTATTTAGGAACATGGATCTCTGTGTTCATCTAGTCAGTCCATCCCCCACACAGTTAGAAAGCATCCCATTGGGGAACACTTAACCCTTTCCCTGCCAGTGTCATTATTACAGTAACGGTGCATATTTTTAGCACTGATTACTGTATTAATGTCACTGGTACCCACAAAAGTGTTAAAAATGTCAGTTAGGTGTCCAATCTGTCCACCGCAGTCATGCTAAAAATCACTGATCGCCGCCATAACTAGTAACAAAAGAAAAAATAAAATATTATAAATCGATCCCCTAGTTTGTAGACGCAATAACTTTTGTGCAAACCAATCAATATACACTTATTGGGATTTTTTTTACCAAACATATGTAGCAGAATACATATTGACCTAAAATGATGCAGAAGCAGAAAGTACGAGTGGGCAATTGTCATTTAAAGTACCGCAGTGCCTTAGCACCCGGCTTGCTGAGGGGGCCACTCGTAAGAAGAAGGGGCAGGGGACCACCAAAGAGAATGTAGGCGACTGCTCTGTGCAATATTGTTACACAGAGCAAGTAAGTAGAACATCTTTTTATTTTTAGGGGGAAAAATAGCCTTTAGAATCACTTTAAGTAAGTGGATATACATATGCTAGAAAAAAACAAAAAACCTTTAAAAAAAAGATTCTCTTGATCAGTCACTCCGTTTGTCTGTCTTTATGGCAGTTGCTCTGATTTACATCAAAGTGCAATGACAAAGCAGCAATTTGCATTTGAACCCTTTAGCAGCTGGAGTACAGGAAGCAGAATGGGAGAACTATGAATCCAGCAGCACACAGGCTGGGATAGAATTGGGCCTCTCCCCGCTTCTAGGTGGATGACAGATGACTAGATGGGAAGATCAGTAGACAGCAGGATGTGGGAGCTGAGCCGAGCGGCAGTGAAATCGGAGCCGAGATTAAGGAGAATGAAGATCTCATAAGAGTATCAGACTCTCCTGCATCCAATTAGACTGAAAAAGGCCCTGATATCAGCAGCACAGCCAGCTACAGCCTCATGGGACATGCCAAGAGTCTTCACCAATTACCATACTGGAGGCCATCAAGTTATATGGCCTAACCTAAAACCTAAAATTCCCCAATCCGCTGCGCACAGAGTGATTGTCGTTGGGGTTGCATCTAAGCTTCAAAGCAACAACAATTCCCACAAATGTATTTAGAAGAAGCTGATACTGAGAAATATTTAGGCTGGTATTGACAATACCCAGAAGAAAATGTGATTTTCCTGGTTGTCATGCTGATCCTTTAGATATGCAACCTGCAAGCCAGGAGTTCTGTCTTTGCCGGCTCGCCATGGATATGTCTTCATCAAGCTGCAGGAGCACGCAGGGCACTTTCTAATGCACTGAAGGCATTCTAAAGAGGCCTCTCGGTCACAATTGCATGTCATTTTAATATGCCTTAAGGGGGAAATCCACTTTCATGGGGGAATAAAAACACTGCAAAATTAAAATAGCGCATATAATTGCTACACAAGTCATATTGTAATTGAATGGATTAAAAATTACCTTTCTTTTTCAATTTGCAGCTCTGTAATTTTCTGTAACATACAATGCAATATGGCTACCTGGAGGTGTTCTGTACACAAATTAAACCCCACTTCCTAGAAATGTCATTTGTGATTGGATTACTGATTTTCCCAGACATCTGCACTAAGAAACAAGTCAGATTTTGGGCATCCCCTGCAACAAAAATGTCATTCTTGGTGAGATACTCCCAAAGGAAAATCTCTAAAGGGATGTAGACCCTGCAATTTTCCTCTTTAGAGCCCTGCAGGTGCATCAGCTGATTGATAATTATCAAACCACTCTTAATTAGATTCCTTTTTCACATGGACACAGACAAACAGCTATTTCTTCAGAATAACAAAAGTTAGGAATCTGCAACAGCAAGCCGACCTCAATGCACTGTTTAATTGGGAGACTATGTGGCAAATGAGGTTTAATGTTGATAAATGTAAAGTTATGCACTTGGGGGCTAAGAATATGCATGCATCATACATACTAGGTGGAGTAGAACTGGGAGAATCCATAGCAGAGAAGGATCTGGGTGATCTGGTAGAATATAAGATCAATAATAGCATGCAATGCCAAGCTGTGGTTTTCAAAGCAAGCAAAGTCCTTTCTTGTATTAACAGAGGCATGGAGCCCTTGTACAAATCATTAGTAAGACCTCATCTGGAATATGCAGTTCAGTTTTGGGCACCAGTTCTGAAAAAGGATTTCGGGGAACTGGAGAAAGTGCAGAGAAGGGCAACCAAACTGATAAGAGGCATGGAGGAGCTCAGCTATGAGGAAAGATTAGAGGAACTGAATTTATTCTCTTAAAAGGAGATTAGGGGGGATATGATCAACATGTATACATACATAAGTGGTCCAAATAGTGAACTTGGTGTTGGGTTATTCACTTTAAAGCGATCACAGAGGACAAGGGGGCACTCTTTAGGTCTGGAGGAAAAGAGATTTCGTCTCCAAATATGGAAAGGTTTCTTTACAGTAAGAGCTGTGAAAATGAGGAATAGACTCCCTTCAGAGGTGGTTCTGTCCAGCTCAGTAGATTGCTTTAAAAAAGGCCTGGATTCTTTCCTAGGTGTACATAATATAACTGGGTACTAATTAGGGGTAGACAGATATGGTTTTTTCAGGGCCGATACCGATATTTTGTACATTTAAAGTTTTGAAAAATAAAGACAATTTTTGACACAAATCTGGTACTGAACATGTTAATTTTTGTTTGACTTGGCTGGCTTGCTGGCACCCTATTGTGGATGGCTGGCTGGCACCCTGTGGTGGATGGCTGGCTGTCTGGCACCCTGTGGTGGATGGCTGGCTGTCTGGCACCCTGTGGTGGATGGCTGGCTGTCTGGCACCCTGTGGCAGATAGGTGGCTGGCTGGTACTCTGTGGTAGAAGGCTGGCTGGCACCCTGTGGTGAGTGGCTGGCTGGCACACTGTGAGGGGTGGCTGGCTGGCACTCTGTGGTAGGTGGGAGGCTGGCACAGGGCCTGTGGGCGGCTGGCTGGTACAGTGCCTGTGGCTGACTGGTACAGTGCCTGTGGGTGGCTGGCTGGCCGGCACCCTGTCTGTGGGTGGCTGGCTGTCTGGCACCCTGTGGTGGGTGGCTGGCTGCTACAGGGACTGTGGGTGGCTGGCACAGAGCCTGTGGGTGGGTGGCTGGCTGGCAGGTACAGGGCCTGTGGGTGGCTGGCTGGTACAGGGCCTGTGGCTGGCTGGCTCGCTGGTACAGTGCCTGTGGCTGGCTGGTACAAGGCCTGTGAATGTGGGTGGCTGGTGCTGCTGTGGTTGGGTGTATGGCTGTGATACACTCCCGCGAGACTAGTCCCGACTCCAGACGAGGCTGTCCAAGGCGAGGGAGGCGGAATGACATCACAAAAATATCGGCCAATTCCGGGGCCGATACCGATATATCGGGGAAAGTGCATATCGGTCTATCACTAGTACTAATATTTATAGGTAAAGTTGATCCAGGGAATATCCAATTGCCTCTCGGGGGATCAGGAAGGAACTTCTTCCCTTGCTGTAGCAAATTGGATCATGCTTTGCTGGGGTTTTTGTTTGCCTTCCTCTGGATCAACTGCGGGTATAGGGTTGTGTATATGGGATTGTATGGTTGTGTTTTCTTTATTGTTTTTTTATTAGTTGAACTAGATGGGCTTGTGTCTTTTTTCAACTTGATTATCTAGGTTTGTTAAAATCCTTGCAATGTACAGAGATCACTCAGAGGGGAATGTTTTTTTTTTTCTCAACAAAAGCGGAGTTACTCTTTAAGTGTGAGTCATCGTACCGAATGCAAATGCAGCTTTAAGGATCAGGGCCATCGAGTTTTAGGGCCCAATCGTGCATTTTAATAGGCAGTGTACAGTATGTACACAGGAAAGTTGTTTGAAATGATGGAATTTCACATCTGATAGATGGATTGATGTGCACTGTCCCTGTTTAATACATAATATAGGGCCTGTTACTGAAAAAAGGAATGATTGATAAGAACACATGAAGATGCACATGGAAAGGTGGCAGCCCAGGTGTTCTTATCATGACAGGTTACCTTTAATGCTGAACTTTAAGCCAACTGTTGACCTATACATATAGGGACTTCTTTACCTGCTAAAGAGATAGGCAACCTCAGCACTCCAGCTCTGGTGAAACTACAAGTCCCATGATGCACCCCACGCCCCTGACATCCACAGACATAAGTCTCAGAGGAAAAAGCATGATGGGATTTGTAGTTTCCCCACAACTGGAGTGCCCCTCCAGCCAATGCTGTGATTTTTTTTCCCTGCCAGACAGGTGACCCATTTTATTTTTCTTTACCGCAGTTATGCAGTACAGCCTGGTCACCTCCCCGCCCCAGCCTGTGATTGGGCAATGAAGGAGAGCAGAAGACAGCTGAGGTCCTCTCTCTTCTATCAGCAGGTTCCTTATCACCATGTTAATTGCAGCACAAAATTGGTTCCTGGCACTGTAGAGAAGGATCGCTGGCACCATGGCTGGACGCAGCAGGATATCAGCTTTATTAAGACATGGTTGAGTGCAGCACAAATAGTCGACGCGTTTCTGCCATAACGGCCTTACTCATGGTTCCTAGCACTGTTGCTCCCTGGCCCACCCTGACAAGAGGCTGCTGTCTAATCAGATTCAGCTTCACGCACTAAAACACTCATTTAATGATTTTGTAATGAGTACAGAAGTGTAAATTGATGTTGTTCTACATCAGGAGGTGGAAATCTCAAGTGAGTTAGGTGCTAACGACAGCTGTCTCTGGGCTATCTAATGTCTAAGCATGACGGAAATCCATCGGCTCATTCTCAATGAACACATTTTTTTTTTAAAGGGGAGAAAGACTTTAGCACAATGCTTCTCAAACGGGGGGCCATTTGTTTTCCCGGGGTGCAGTGGGCTCCATACCTGCTTTGGCTGATCAGAGATGGACGAGAGGACTCTGGTGTGATGGGGAACTCTCTTATGGAGGTAACTTGGATGAGATGTGGGGCTGCCGTGTATAGGAGGGACTCTGACTCTGTGCTAGAGGGGACTTTGATGTGACCTTGGATGTTTGGCGGGGAGGGGCTTTAATGTGAAGGTAATTTCATAAGCGTGGGTATTGTTAATCATTTGAGGTTCAGGTTTCAACAAGTGGAATAAGGATAGACAGTATCAAAACCCAAAACCAAAAATGTAATATATTGCAGCTTACCAGTCCTTAGATGTGGTGGCTGCATTTGTTTTCTTTTCTTTGGCTGTTTTGCCTTCTGTTTTCTCCTGGCCATTAACAGACCTCCTGTATTAGAGTGCCCCCACTCTGGATGAGGGAGCACAGGGGTCACATTTGGACAGCAGCATTGTCAGTCTGTGGGGAGGGGAGGGGAGTGGTAGATGCACTAACAGATTTTAAGTGTTACATAAACCCAGCACCCTGCATTCACTATATCTGCTCTCCCACAGTACACAGAACATGGAAATGCAATTATTTTAGTAAATATAAACTGCTGAATACCTTTTCTCATCAGCAGTATATAGCAGTCTTGTGACTTCTATCAGTGTCCGGCCGAGCACCGGTTAAAGATTATAAGAGGAGTTTTCATTCTTCTCTCACTGTCCTATGAGGCTGCATGACCCCTGACCCTATGTCTGGACAGTGCTGATTGGCCCTGTGTAGATCACATGCACTCTCCCTCCCAAAAAAAAAAAAACCTCTCTAGCAATACACACCAAACCAAGCACGTGCAGAGTGCCTCCTAGGGCTCTGTTCTATCAGGAAATGGATTGGGGACAGTGGAGGAAGGGGAGGATCAGAGAAGAAAGGATCAAACAGCCTTTTTACACACAAAACCAACAAAACTAATCAGCCAAGCGCTCACTCCAATGGGGATGACAGGCGTGCCGCTCTACTTAGGTAGAGAACTCCAGCGTGAGCACATGAAAAAGAAGGAGGCACAAACACCTAGTGCATTACACGCGATCACCTTAACCACTTTACGTCTGCTCACAGTAATACTACTGCGGCAGAGTGGTTCGTTATCGTCTGACGACGTAGTATTAACGTCGTCAGACACTCCCCCCTTCTGGGCGGCGCTTGCGCGCCGCCGGAGGCTCGCTCCCGCTGTTTTCATTCACAGCGGGAGTCGGGCCAGGGGAGGAGCAGCGGCGATCGCCGCTGCTCTGCCCCGATCGCCGGGGATCTAGTGTGGAGATCCGCCCGCCTGTGTAAACACAAGCGGACGGATCTCCATAGTGACAGGGAGTGACAGATCGGACTGTTCGGCATAGCTGGACATCCGATCTGTCCATGACTCACTCAGTCCCCCCCCCTACACGTCAGTAAGCACCAGGCATACATTAACCCCTCCCTCTCCAATAGAATTAACCCCTTCCCTGCCAGTGTCATTTTTACAGTAACAGTGCATATATATAGCACTGATTACTGCAGTAATGTCACTGGTACCCCCAAAAGTGTCAAAAATGTCAGTCAAGGGTCCGATCTGTCCGCCGCAATGTCACAGTCCCACAAAAAAAATCGCAGATCGCCGCCATTACGCGTTAAAAAAAAAAACACCAAAAATGACAGAAATCTTTGCCTTTGTTAGTAAACGCAATAACTTTTGCGCAAACCAATAAAAATACGCTTATTGCGATTTTTTTTACCAAACATAGGTAGCAGGAAACAAATTGGCCAACAATTTTTAAAAAAATTGGTTTTTACATCTTTTTTGGGGGGGGAATTTCATATAAAAAAATGTTAAAAATATTGTTATTTTTTCAAAATAAACGCTCTTTTTTTGTTTATAGAGCAAAAAGTAAAAATCGCACAGGTGATCAAATACCACCAAAAGAAAGCTCTGTTTGTGGGAAAAAAAAGGACGTAAATTTCGTTTGGGTACGGCTTCGCACGACCGCGCAATTGTCAGTTGAAGTCGCACAGCGCCGAATCGCAAAAAGTGGCCTGGACGGAAGACAGCAAAATCCTCCGGTGGTAAAGTGGTTAAAAAAATGTTTTATTAAAATGCCAAAAACATACTCACAGACATGAAGAGTAAAATCGCATTACAAGAGTCCACCACACGTGGAATGGAACATGTCCCTGTAGATAGGACCACTGATGCGTTTTGGGAGTCGAGCCTTTTTACACAATGTAGAGGTCTGACCCCTTAGGTTCCACAGTGAGTGTAACAAGCATGCTTTACTGCGGAGCTCCTCTCACACTTTATAAGCAGTTACAGAAAACTTTTGGGAGAAAGGTTTTACATAAATGAAAAAAAAGCTGATCATTGTAAGCACCCCTGTCTGTAGCAAATGGCTTGTCTCAATCTCTAACTGACACACACACGTGTGTGTGTGTACATTCTATATATATATATAAATGATATATCTGTTGAAAAGCAACACACTTACTGGCAGGATCACCAGATGAAAATATAAGAAAGAAAGCCTAAAAAAGAAATTGAATGCAGCCATCACATCTAAGAATTAGTAATATGGTTGCAATATAATAAATATTTGCTTCTGGGAATAATATACAGCTCTAAGTTTTTAACGTTCAAAAACGTTGGGAAACGCTGCTTTAGCGAGACGAATCGCCTGCGATCGATGTGGGGATTGTGTATTTAGCCTCTTGACTTTTCCAGCCATGCCAAATTTTACACGTGAGCTGACACCATCACCCTCCACCCCAATCAATATTAACAGAGTGGAGCGGGGGGGGGGGGGGGGGGAGGTAAGCGCCACGTATGAAGAAATCAGTATTTGTAGAGATTTGTAATGGAATTTCTCCATTATCCGGGGCGACTTGCTGTCTATCCTTTGTGCATGGAAACGCTGCAATCATCTAACAAGATCTCTCCAGGCGAAATGCTGCACTGCATCAACATCCGGAGCGTCAGCCGGTGATTTATTAGGAGAGCGGGAAGGAGAGGAGCGAGGGGACACCTGAGCCAGGCCCTGCCAGCCGGTGACAACACCGACATATTAATGGAACAATCACCCCATGGTACCAGTACTGAACCCCTGGTGTGACTGCAGGGACTGAACTGATCAAGCTCAGCCTATCAGAGCCTCATCTGTACCATGAAAGGTAATCAGTATTATCAACACCCCAATACTGCTAAGTTATGGAACCCACTTGAGTGTTGATTTCTAAGCCCTATACGAGTTAAAGAAAAGATAAATTCGAACTCTGTGTTTTAAACCTGGGATCTTGCCAACATCCCTAATAAATATGGAACAAAGATAACCCCTGGGGATTGGGACTTTAAACGGCAAGAATCAGGACTTGAGTATGAAAATATAAATTTTGTTACACATATGATATCATATGTGTAATAAAATTTATATTTTCATACTCAAGTCCTGATTCTTGCCGTTTAAAGTCCCAATCCCCAGGGGTTATCTTTGTTCCATATACGAGTTAAAGGGTAACTCCACTTTAGTGGGGAAAAAAATAGCAAATAAAGAATAATATAGCGTATACAATTGCGACACAAATCATATTGTAATTGAATGTTCTTAAAATGACCTTTCCTTTTCAATCTGTGGCTGCTGTCCTTTTCTGAAAATGCAATGCAATATGGCCGTCTGGAGGTATTCTGTACACAGAATGTATACTGACCACACCCCCAGAAACATCATTTCCTGCTTGTGTGATTGGCTCACCGATTTTCCCAGAAGTCTGCACTAAGATAGAAGTCAGATTTTTGGCATCCCCTGCAACAAAAATTGTCATTTTTGGTGGGATACTCCCAATAGGAACACGTCTAAAGGGATGCAGGCCCAGCAGATTTCCTCATTAGAGCCCTGCAGCTGCCACAGCTGATTGATAATTATGAAACCACTCCCATCTGACCCACTCAGCACAGAGGAACAAAAAATGTTTTCTTCAGACTAACAAAAGGTAGGAATCTGCAACAAAGTTTGTTAAAATCCTTGTAATGTACAGAGATCACCCAGAGGGGAATGTTTTTTTCTCAACAAAAGTGGAGTTACTCTTTAAAGAGATGTAAACCCTAACTGGATGACATTTAGTTCTGTAAAGCACTGCATATCATAAACTAATGCCTGCTTTTTTTGCGTGTTTTTCTTTTTTACAATAAAATAAAAAAATTTTCATCTTTCTTTTCATCTAAGTGTTCATCTCCTGCAGCCTCTTTGCAGCTACTTCAGTGATGGCTGCATGGCATTTCCCTGGCAGGATTTCCTGATGGTGACAATAGTGGACCATGACTGTGTAATGTGTTGAAAAAGCCACCTGGAAAACCCATGCCACAGGGTGACAACGTAGGAGCACAACTGGGAGACAAGGGCAGAGCGTTGTCACCCTTTCTAACCCCAGGAGCCTGCACTCACTGTATCTGGTCTCCCACAGTACACAGAACATGAAAATGTAATTATTTTAGTATTTATAAAGCGATAAATACCTTTTCTCATCAGCAGTATAGAGCAGTTTTGTGACTTCTATCAGTGTCTGGTTAATTGCTTGTAGGAGGAGTTTTCATTCTGCACTGATTGTCCTATCAGAATGCAGGACCCATGACCCTCTGTCTGGAAGGTGCTTATTGGACCTGTGATGATCACATGCACTCTCCCAAAAAACAAAACAAAAAACTCTCTAACAATACACACCGAACTGAGCATGTGCAGAGTGCCCGCATGGCCCTGTTCTATCAGCAGATGAATTGGGGAAGAAGGGGAGGATCAGAGAAGACAGGATCAAACAGCCTCCTTACACAGTGCAAAGGATTAACCCCTTAGGTTCCACAGTGAGTTTAACCACTTAAGGACTGGAAGGTTTTACCACCCTAATGACCAGGCCTTTTTTTGTGATACGGCACTGCGTTACTTTACCTGACAATTGCGAAGTCATGCAACGCTGTAGCGTAATAAAATTGATGTCCTTTTTTCCCCACAAATAGAGCTTTATTTTGGTGGTATTTGATCACCTGTGCGGTTTTTATTTTTTGCGCTATAAACAAAAAAAGAGCCACAATTCTGAAAAAAAACAATATTTTTTACTTTCTGCTATAAAATATATATTAAGCAAATAAAAATGTAAAAAATCCATTTTTTTTTCATCAGTTTAGGCCAATTTGT
The DNA here is from genome assembly GCF_965119305.1 of Pelophylax lessonae. Lineage (NCBI taxonomy): Eukaryota > Metazoa > Chordata > Amphibia > Anura > Ranidae > Pelophylax > Pelophylax lessonae. The sequence goes on along the minus strand of NC_138773.1, from coordinate 58,966,838 downwards.
ATTCTTCCACATATATTTGGTAAAAATAAATCCCAATAAGCGTATTTTGATTGGTTTGCCCAAAAGTTATAGCATCTACAAACTGGGAGATAGATTTATGTCATTTTTATTTAGTTATACTAGTAATGGCGGCAATGAGTGACTTTTAGCGGGACTGCGACATTGCGGTGGACAGATCGGACACCTAACTGACACTTTTGAGGGGATCAAAAAAAATATGCACTGTTACTGTACTAATGACACTGGCAGGGAAGGGGTTAACACCAGGGGAGATCAAAGGGTTAAATGTGTCCCTATGAGGTGCTTTCTAACTGTGTGGGGGATGTACTCAATAGATAACACAGGATCCCTGTGTTCATCTCTGACAGGACCGCGGTCTGCCTTCTTTACATTGGCAGACCTCCGTTCCTTCTCCATAGGGGGCAATCTCAGGTGGCCGGCGGACATCACAGCCGCTGGACCCGCTGATTTGCTTCCCCTCTGGCCAATCGGCATGCGTGCATCCCCACTGTCTATTACACCAAGCGACGTACAGCTACATTGTTTCGCGTAATAGAGTGGACCTGCCGCAGTAAAACTACGGCGGCTGGTCGGCAAGTGGATAACAAGCATGCTTTACTGCTGTACTCCACTCACACTTTATAAGCAGTTACAGCAAACCGTTTTTCTCCTTTTTGGATAAAGTTTTTACATAAATGAAAAAAGCTGATCATTGTAAGCATCCCGGTCAGTGGTAAATGGCTTGTCTCAACCCTCTGATACTTCTGTGGGACAGCTTGTTCTGTCATAGAACAACAAACTTACTGACTGGATCACCAGATGTATAAGTGTCCGGCTGAGCACTGGTAAAAGCTTGTAGGAGTAGTTTTCATTCTCCTCTGACTGTCCTATGAGGCTGCAGGACCCCTGACAGTGCTGTGCTGATTACATGCACTCTGCCAAGAGAAAACAAAAAAAAAAAACTCTCTACCAATACACACCAAACTGAGCATGTGCAGCGTGCCCCAAGGCTCTGTACTATCAGCAGATGTAATGGGGACAGTGGAAGAAGGGGAGGATCAGAGAAGACATGATCACACAGCCTTGTTATACAATGCAGAGGTTTAACCCCTTAGGTATAACAAGCATGCTTTACTACTGTTGTGGGTTTAGTAACATGTACAATATAAGGTTATATGACATTTGATTGGATTTACATTAATTGGACCTTCCTAGCATCATAAGTGACATCCTGGACAACATCTGTGTAACCAGGACCCCCCTTTTCTTTTCGGTGGTGTAAAGGGAACAAAGCGTTTACCACGCATTCACCATGCTGCACCGTCTGCTGAGCTACAGGGAAGACCGGTGTGGCCAAACAAATGACTACAGGCAAATCTCTCCCCTCCTCTGGCTCCTGGAGCGAATGAATTTAGGCAGCCACCTAAGACACTAAAGCTGGCCACAGATAGATCGAAATTCAGCTATTTTAGCAAGAGCCATCAGAATTTCGATCCATGTGTGGCCGCTCTCACTCTACACAAGTCACACTATTCATCGACTTGATCAAATGGAAATTTTTTCTCGATCAGCAGCTGCAGCCACTGATTAGCATATTCTGATAGCAGAGGAGTCCCCGCTGTCAGAATACATTGTCTCAGCAGAGATCATTCCTCCATCCACCTCGCATGATGTGTGGATAAAGGAAATATATTTGTTTTTTTTATTTTGTTTTTGGGTCAACCAAAAAACAATCCATATATGGCCAGCCTAAGTAGAAACTTGGGAAGCGAGACTTTCTATATGCCATTTTCCATTTTATTCCCTCCCCTCTCTATATGTTTACTGGGAGCAAAGCAAAATATTTCATACTTCCATTTATTGTGGCGCATGTGATGTTTGTTGATTGGCCAACTTTCATAAAAATGAATAGCCTAATAACACATACTGTATAATAAAACCAGCCTTTGCTGCACTACTCAGCTTCAATACAGAGATTGTTCCTTGCAGTATTTTTTTCAGCTGCTAGATGTCCTCAGTCTAAAGACCAGCACCCTTCTATCTGGATCCGCCCCCCAGGCTGTGACTGGACAGTGAAAGGAGGAACCTCCCATTGATGATCTCATCTCCCTGTCACTCTGCTTTCTCCTCCTATTAGGATGCTCCTTACCAGCGTTGGTACTGCTTCTTCCTCTCACACTCCAGCTCTGCTCCCCAGGGACTCGAAGATTCTGATATTCGGTCACATTCAGGTACTTTACACTGCTTGTAGTTTAAAAATATATATAATAAAGCTGAATTTTAGGTATGGATTTTATTGCATAGTTACATTGGTGTAGCTTGAACCAATGTAATAATCTGTACTCTATCGCTGTGGGATCACTGTGGTAGCAGAGAATCACTGTAGTAGTCACCACTACTACAATGATCGCCACGATCGTTGGGATCCTGTGATGAGTGGCTGTCCTGTTGCTTAGTAACTACAGAAGGTCGCTTGCTTGGCATGGGCACCATCCACAGAAGACCTTGCACTTCTCTCAATAAATACAAAGTGTTCTCTGATTGGATGAGGTGGAGATTGTGACATCACTGCCCCACCTCTTCACCTCATCCAATCAGAGAATGTTTTGCATTAAGAAGAACGCAAGGTTTTCTTTGTGAATGGTGCCCTTGTCAAGTTGAACAAGGAGGAAAGCGTTTTAAAAAGGCAGTCCTCTTTAGTAATGTAGAGCAAAGCTGCGCAACAAATCATAGTAAACTATTGGATCCAAGATTTAGGCTGGATACACACTATACAATTGTCTTTAGATTTTTTCCTTTAGATTTACCAAAACCATATAATATGAAGTCAGACCTCAACACTTTACATTTGTATGCAGTCAGGCAGGCCCTTGCATTACATAGATGAAGATAAATCTAAAGAAAATCTAACCACAAAAGTTTTAAATTGTGTATCCAGGCTTAGTTTAGAACAAAAAAAAAATGATTGCAAAATGATGTTTGATTGGTTGATTGATTGATGGACCCTTGGTCGGTCAGTGGGCAGTCTCTCCTCCTATCTGCAACACACCTGACTGGATCCTTGTGCTGCTTCTCTCTCCCCCAGTCTGAGCTCTGGTGAACAGGGACTGAAAGAGGCCGATACTAATTCAAACTCAAGGACTTGTACTTCTTGCATTTAAAAATAGTTTCATAGTTGGTAAGGTTGAATAAAGACAATAGACCATCCACTTCACCCGGTGTAGGTGTACGTGTGTCAGTGTCCATAATTATTTCCCATATGTTCCCTAAATGTTGTGCTCACTAACATGCACGTCTTTTACAACTATCAATACTTCCTGCTGACACCACTAATTGTGGAAGAGAGTTCCACATCCTTTCATAAATCCATCCATAAAGACATCACCCTTAGCGCCGGTTCACACTACCGCGACACTACTTCGGGTGGCGACCTCTGAGGTCACGGTGCGAGCAGCGCGCCGCGACCTCGGAGCGGCCGCCACGGACTTCATAACATTGAAGTCTATGGCGGTCGCCTCCTGGTCGCCCCAAAGAAGCTCCGGACCCTTTTTCTAGGTCGGAGCGACTTGTGTCGCTCCTATTAGAACGGGTCCGCAGCTTCCCTATGGGAGGGGACCTGCGGCGACCTGTGAGGCGACTGGGTCGCCTCACAGGTCACCCTAGTGTGAACCGAGGCTAAAAGTGATATTAAAGGCAGGTTTCAAAAAATAAATAAATAACAAACATGTTATACTTACCTCCTTGTGCAGTTGGTTTTACACAGAGCAGCCCCAATCCTCCTTTTCTCAAGTCCCCCGCCGGCACTCCTGGCCCCTCCCTCCTGCCGAGTGCCCCCACAGCAAACAGCTTGCTATGGGGGAGTCCATTCAGACACAGAGCCGTGGCTCAGCCCTGCGCCCTCCTCACTGGCTGGCTGCTGCACAGAGAAGGTTTTTTACCTTCATGCATAGAATGTATGAAGGTAAGAAACATTGAGCCTTTAGAACCACTTTAATGGTGTGTTATTGATTGCAGAGATGTATTATTTTGTATCTTTTATATCTGCCTGGAGATCAGCTTTAAAGGACCAGTCCACCTGTAACTGATATTTCAGCATTTGGTAGTGGGGCTGTGACCATACTGCAAGGGGTAACTGCTTATGTAGTCTCTAGGGAACAGTAAAACCACTTTACTTTCCTGATCATCCACTCCCCCAGCAGGTGGTGCTACCCTATGCTCCAATGATAGACTGTCGCTCGGTGTCATGACGCCCAATGCAGGGCTATGGACCCTGCATTGGCCTTGATGACATCAGGACCCTGTACCGCTGGAGCATGGGGGTGAAGGGGCTTACAGGGACCAGTTTAGCAGCGCAGATGATCTTCTTCAACAAGTTTTCTAGACCTAAACAAGCAATTAAAGCAGGGTTCCACCCATTTTGGAGCTTATTAAAAGTTAGCAGCTACAAAAATTGTAGCTGCTGACTTTTATTAAACATACACTCACCTGTCCCATGTTACAGCAATGCGGCCAGCAGGAGCCTTGGTTCTCCCTGTGGCGCAGGCATCACTAGTGTGGGCACCCGCCTGTGACAGCTTGCAACTTCACAGCCAGGTGCGCACTGCGCATGTGCGAGTCGCGCTGCACGTCCTGAGTGGACAGGTTAATCTTCTGGGACCAAATCTTGGTACCCGCCTCCCCCCAAAAAAATGACATGCCAAATGTGGCATGTCAGGGGGTCAGGAGGCCTTAAAGCGGAAGTTCCACTTTTGGGTGGTACTCCGCTTTAACCCTTATAGTGTGGGCACAGCCTCACTACCAGGGTTCATTTTCAAGCTTCAAACCTACTGGATGGTGTCTAATTACTAGCTGGGACTCTGGTAGTAAGTTATCCATGCTTACATGGCATTTCTTGGTGAGCAACATATTAAACCGAGAGCAGCACAAATTGTTACATTTCCATGACTCATCCCAGTTTGTGCAGTGTGGATCAATTAGTCTTGCTTGCCTGGAGAATGCACACCTGCTGGGGCCATTATGAGGATTGCCCTCTCCCTGCTGAGCTGTTTGTCTTTATTCTAACAGGAGGACCACATGGTGGTTGGCAGGGACACCCATCATCCCAGGTTGGTCAAGCCCAAGCCAGGAAATAGAGCAGGAAGATGATTACACAAAGAATCAATCGGTGACTTCCCCAACCGGACTCCACCTATGTTATGTTTGAGTGAACTGTCCCTTTAGGATTCACCCCCCTAGAAAACCTAATAAATTACAGGTGGCCATTTATTAAGGTGGTAGTAAAGTTTAGAAAGTAAAAAAAAAGGTAATGTTATAATGTGCTAGTGTGCATCGCATACTAGCACAATATGAAAGACTAACCTTGAAACAAAGCCCTCCAGCGGCACGCTGCCACGGCTTCAATCTGCACCCAGTCATCACTCCCGTTCATGCACATGAGAGTCACGACCGTGGCACAGGGCTCTGAAGAAACGGCATGAGTATGCCATTCCTTCAAAGCGCATGCGCCATGACGTCACCGGCAGCCAAGCAAGCAAATATCTCCTAAATGGTGCACATTTAGGAGATATTAGTTTTACCTATAGATAAGGGAGCTTTTTTTCCCCAATGAGCACCAATGTAAGGGGGCTTTTTTTCCAATGAGCTCCAATGTAAGGCCACTTTTTCTCCCCAATGAGCACCAACACCAATGTAAGCAGCATTCTTCCCAATAAGCACCAATGGAAGGGGCTTTTTTCCCCAATGAGCACCAATGAAAGGGGCTTTTTTCCCCAATTAGCACCAATGAAAGGGTCTTTCTTCCCAATGAGCACCAATGTAAGGGTTTTTTCCCCAATGAGCACCAATGAAAGGGGCTTTTTTTTCCCAATAAGCACCAATGAAATGGGCTTTTTCACAATGAGCACCAATGTAAGTGGCTTTTTTTCCCCAATGAGCACCAATGAAAGGGGCTTTTTCACAATGAGCACCAATGTAAGTGGCTTTTTTTCCCCAATGAGCACCAATGAAAGGGGCTTTTTTACCCAATGAGCACCAATGAAAGCGGCTTTTTTCCCAATAAGCACCAATGAAAGGGGCTTTTTCCCAATGAGCACCAATGTAAGGGGCTTTTTTTCCCAGTGAGCACCAATGAAAGGGGCTTTTTCCCAATCACCACCATTTAAGGATTCTTTTTTCCAATGAGCACCAATGTAAGGATGTTTTTTTTTCCAATAAGCACCAATGTAAGCAGCATTATTACCAATGAGCACCAATGTAAGGGGCCCTTTTCCCAAATGAGCACCAATGCAAGGGCCTTTATCCCAATGAGCACCAATCTAAGAGAAATAATGCCCAATGAGCACCAATCTAAGAGACATTATGCCCAATGAGCACCAATGTAAGGGGCCCTTTTCCCAATGAGCACCAATGCAAGGGCCTTTATCCCAATGAGCACCAATCTAAGAGACATAATGCCCAATGAGCACCAATCTAAGAGACATAATGCCCAATGAGCACCAATTTAAGAGACATTATTCCCATTGACTATCAGTGTAAGGACATACTTCTCCCCTGAGCACCAAAGTCAATGTGAGGGAACACTTTTTTTTACTGTCTGCATTTCTTTAATGGTCATTGTCATTTGGTATTATTACTTTAAATATTCTATATAAATGTTCTATATAGCAGCCCTAGGTGTCCAATGCATGTACATTTCACCAAAACATTCTTTGGTGGAGAATGACATACTGTCATGCATCATACATGGATATGGAAGATTCAACTATGGAGAATGATTGCCAAAGTATTCCTCATTCTTACTTTTTTTTGTTATATCGGCCTAGAGTTCATATTAATGAACCATGGGCTGTAACTTTACTAAGTCAGTTCTCAGGGAACTCCTGCTAATAAAATTATTTTAAGGGTTCCTCCATCCTAAATAGTTGAGAATGGGTGGGTCAACCATATCAGAAACACAATATAATCCCCCTGTTAAATAATAACACTAGTCTGATTACAGTTGTCCTGGTCAAAATACTAATGAGCAAAAACACACCATTGAGACTAATAAATGTAATACTAATGCCAAAAATTGTGATGACAACACGCAAAGCGCAGTAACCCACAGCAACCAGGCATATGATTTTTTGTTCATAGTAGCCGAAAATATAATTGCCCCTTGGTTAAAGGAAGGCACTGCGCTCTGCGCTTTTTTTTTATGTCTATATCTCCTGGTTTATAGAGTTAATACATCCCCAAAACAGATGTGTGCTTCTCCGGGCACTGGCCAGATGCTGAAACCCAGCAACCCTTTGGGACTCCCACTGTGAGGTCTGCTCACCTGTGTTCCCAGCTCCGCCCATCCGCTATGACCATTACATAGGGTTCTGACATAAAGCAGCATGCTGCTGGCGATAGCCAGGGCACCTCCTGCTGCAGCAGGAGTGAGACTTCCTGGAAATGAGAGGAAGATCCAAGAACTCAAGGGAGGAGATCTTACCACTTAGAGATTTAAAAAGCCAGTGGCTGAAATAGCCGACTAGTGGATAACTATAATAGCGGATTAAGCCTTTATTTTATTTTTATTTTTTATCAAAAATAGACTAAAATGTATCAGCTTTCAGCTGCCCTTGTATCTAAATGTCAATCTAAAAAAAAAAAAAAAAAAAAAAAAGACCTTACCAATCTACCGTATAACAATGTCCAGACACGCTTCAGCTGCAACAGATATTAACCTCTAAACCGCCAGTCCAAACTATATACATGGCTCAAGCTTTTACAATTCAAAGGATAAAGAACTAAAATAGGTCTTACCTTTACTGCTGTGACCGATCCTAAAGAAGACAGAAGGAAAAAAAAAAATCAATGTAATAAAAAAAAAAAAAATGATGTATAAAAATCAATCCTTGACAGAAGAATAGAGGAGGTGTATCCCGGAGCCCGACCAAAACTCCAAATGGCCTTTAAACAGATTGAATTCGGCTAAATCTCCCCAATATCTCCAATGTAATCTTTTAATGGTTGTGCAGCCCAGCTGCTGCAGCAAAGAGGGAGGATTATCAGAAGTGATGGCCTTTTTCTGGGGTTGGGTTAAAAGCTGGCCTGAAAGATAGCGTTTTATGGAGAGAGAGAGAGAGAGACACACAGCTGGTATACGCTCGTCTTCTCATAAGCACTTACAATGCTGTGTGCATTAAGTAGGTTTTGTTGGAGAACAGGGGAAAAAAAAAAAAAAAAAGAGAGAGAGGGAGAGAGAGAGAGAGAGGGAGGCAGATAAGGATGTCCTCAGATGCAGTCAAGATTCATTAGTTGCCCAGTGTATTTTTGCAATTTTATTACTGCCTGATGCTAATGACTTGCAATGTTTGGCTACCATAGATACCTGGATATCTGTATTAATTGCCTCCCCAAGGAGCGCCGTCCCAGTGCTTTTGGATACAGCAATTGACACTTGCTTACGACAATGAAGCATGATCTCAACCACACGCGACGCCTTGAGTGTTTTGTCTTGCGGTGTGAGATGTGTGGTGCCTACAAGCTAAATGACTATCCCTAAAGCACAATAATCCACACTGGCATAAAGGAAAAGGGTGATTATTGGTGCAAAGTGGGACCCAGAAATGCAGACAGTGGACTGAGGTATAAAGGAACCAGGTCATAAAAGATTTAAAAAAAAAAAAAAGTACATAGAAAATATACACACTTCAAAAAAATAAAGGAACAATTTTTAATCAGAGTTTACCATTAGGTCAAATAAACTCCTGGGATATTGATCTGGTGAGTTAAGTAGCAGAGGGGGTTATTAATTAATTTCAACAGCTTTGGTGTTAATGAAATTAACAACAGGTGCACTAGATGGGCAACAATGAGACGACCTCCAAAACAGGAATGGTTTTACAGGGGATGGTCACTGCAATTTTTTTCCCCTTCTCATCTTTTCTGTTTTTCACTAGTTTTGCATTTGGCTAGGGTCAGTGTCACTACTGGTAGCATGAGCAGATACCTGGACCCTATAGAGGTTGCACACGCAGTCCAACTCCTACAGGATGCCACATCAATATGTGCCATTGCCAGAAGGTTTGCTGTGTCTCCCAGCACAGTCTCAAGAGCATGGAGGAGATTCCAAGAGACAGGCAGTTACTCTAGGACAGCCGGACAGGGCTGTAGAAGGTCCTTAACCCATCAGCAGGCCTGGTATCTGCTCCTTTGTGCAAGAAGGAACAGGATGAGCACTACCAGAGCCCTACAAGATGACCTCCAGCAGGCCACTGATGTAAATGTCTCTGACCAAACAATCAAAAACAGACTTCATGAGGGTGGCCTGACATCCTCAAGTGGGCCCTATGCTCACTGCCCTGCACTATGGAGCTCGATTGGCATTTGCCATTGAACACCAGAATTGACAGGTCTGCCACTGGCGCCCTGTGCATTTCATAGATGAGAGCCATTTCACCCTGAGCCAGTGTGACAGATTTGAAAGGGTCTGGAAAAGCCGTGGAGAACGTTATGCTGCCTGTAACATTGTTCAGCATGACCGGTTTGGTGGTTGGTCAGTGATGGTCTGGGGAGGCATATCCATGGAGGAACGCACAGAGCTCTACAGGGTAGACAATGGCATCCTGATTGCCATTCGGTAGCGGGGTGAAATCCTTGGACCCATTATCAGACCCTACGCTGGTACAGTGGGTCCTGGGTTCCTCCTGGTGCACGACCATGCCCGGCCTCATGTGGCGAGAGTATGCAGCTAGTTCCTGGAGGATGAAAGAATTAATACCATTAAATGGCCCCCACGCTCCCCTGACCTAAATCCAATAGAACACCTCTGGGACAATATGTTTCGGTCCATCTGAAGCCGCCAGGTCTTTTCAGAAGCTCAGTGATTCCCTGATCCAAATCTGGGAGGAAATACCCCAGGACACCATCCGTGGTCTCATTAGGAGCATGCCCCGATATTGTCAGGCATGCATGCATACAAGCACTTGGGGGCCATACAAACTACTGAGTACCATTTTGAGTTTTTGCAATTCAGCCCTCTGTAGGGTGATAATTTTAATTTCCATCAAACGATGTGGCATTCTTTCATTCCTAACACATTACCCAGTCCATATCAGTATAGAGATCCAGCATGACATTTTTCTCTATGGAGATCTGATGTGTTTTTTGAAGTGTTCCTTTCATTTTTTTGAGCAGTGTATATATGAAAATGGCTCAAGAAATCAGAGTCCACATAGTAGAGTCCATAGATGGTCTGCGTTTAGCTCACTGAGGCAGCTCTGTATAAAGCAAGAAGCATCTTTAAAGGAAACACAAGGAAAAGCATAGGCGCATTCTAAGTGTAGCTGTTGAACAGTATTTATTTAGAACAAATAAAGAACTACAGTGATACCTCGGTTCACGAACGCTTCTGTTCACGAACAACTCGGTTCACGAACAGAAAAGTTCATAAAAATATGCTCCGGTTCACGAACTCCGCTTCGGTTCACGAACAGGAGGCGTGGCCATTTTAATGCTATTTCCAGGCTGTCACATGGTCGTGACTTCCTGTAGGAAGATCGTGGAGAGAAGAAGAGACACAGAAAGAAGTACTGTGAGTACTGTGAAGACACTTTCAGTGACTTTTTGCTTTTTGGTGTGCTTTTTAGCACATACAGTACTGTACTGTTGTACTGTATAATACTGTACTTACTGTATTGTACAGTTCACCCATTTGAGTGCTTACTGTACTGGACTCCCAATATGGCTCCCAAGAAGCATGTATTGTAATTTGTTTCATATTTTTGTGCTTCAAAAACCAAACAAAAAAGGTCAGAACGGATTAACTGGATTTACATTGAACCCTATGGGAAAATGTGCCTCGGTTCACGACCAATTCGTTTCGCGACCAGAGTCAGTTCACGAATTAAGTTCGTGAACTGAGGTATCACTGTATTTACAAATGTAGTATAAAAACAGCCATGTAGCTAATGGCACTTGTGGGGAAAGTCCTCAGCGGCATGGTCTGAGGGGTCCACAAGAGACGTGATCGCCTGTCAGGCTTAACTGGATACCAGCAACGGTGGTTTTCAGCACTTCCTGGTCTGTGGAACGCACTGGCAGAGCGAAGAAGACATCACTTCCCGTATGCAGTATTGGGACATGACATTATCTTCGCTCTGCCAGCTCGTTCCACGGACCAGGATGCACCGGAAACCACCGGAGCTGGCATCCAGTTAAGCCTGACAGATGACCACATCCCTTGTGCACCCCCGGACTATGCCGCTGAAGACTTTCCCCACAAGTGCCATGAGCTACGTGCCTTTTTTTTATACGAAATTTGTGAGTAGTTCTTTATTTGTTCTAAATAAATACTGTTCTACAGCTACACTTAGAAGGCGCCTGTGCTTTTCCTTGTGTCACACTGGCATATAATTGGCTGCACTGGGATCCTGAGTTCAGGGCCAACCAGAGACAACGCATGGAGTTTGTATGTTCTCCACATGTTTATGTGTGTTTAATAGAATAATTAAAAAAATAAAAATAAAAAAATACTAGTAGGTTAGGGCTTGCCTTACCTGGTGGCAAACAGGGGGGAATTTCCACCCGTGAAACTGCATCATGGAACAGCGACAATGCAATCCATAGGCATGGAAGCAGCAGCTTTGCGGCACAGAAAAAAAAATAATAAAGTATAGGGCTAATTTACAGTAGATGCAGACAAATATGTTTTTAAAACGGAGTATGAACGCATATCCATGAAAAAAATAAATGCGTTTTAACCTCTTGCCGTCTGCTCCATAGCAGTTTTACTGCTACAAGGCGGCAGCTGTGCGCTGGATCATGTATATATACGTGATTCCAGACTCCCCACTGCAGGGGGCGCTGGCGAGTCACTTCTGCTGTGAAAATTCACAGCAGAAGCTGATCTGCGGGTCCCGGGATTCGATGTCCTCCGGCACACGATGATCATATGTAAACAACACAGAACGGGGATCTGCCTGTGTAAACAAGGCAAATCCTGGCTCTGACAGTGGGGAAGGCATGGATTCTGTGTTCCTGCAACGGATGCTGATGCCTAAACATTTTTACCTTAATGCAATGAATGCATCAGGGTAAAAATTGTTTATGCTTTACAAGTACAAGTACGGCATGCTGCATTTTTTTTTTTGCACATAAACATACCAGAAAGCATGAAAATACAACTCAGTAAAAAAAAAAAAGAAAATCATAAAGCGCATCACAAACACAACAAAAAACTCACTGCACACGCATTACAAATGCATGTAAAATGTGGAACTGTACACTAAACATGTGGATTGTGGTGTACACTAGAGGTTGGGGAAAGCTAAAACCCTGTGTTTTTACCGCCCCTTAACCACACACCCTTTAGCTGGGAAGTAAAACGAGTTGAAATTGAAGCTCCACACCACTGCTAAGAGGTCCAGATACAACTTTATTCTATTAAAGGTCAGGGGTATGATTTTAAAAAGTAGCTAACACGTTTTGGGGGTCTAAGTGCCCCTTTTATCAGGGCTTGACTGGCAATAAAGTGAACAAACCAGAAGTGAACTGGAGCTACAATGGTATTTTTTCCGGTATGAATTCAAAGCACAGGCCTAGTCAGCAGCTTGTTTGGCAGCCAGGAAGGCAGTGGCTGGGGGTGAACACATGCCACAGGTACTATGCCTTGCTTTGTGGCAGCAGCAGGAAATATGCCCCCTGCTGCGTTAGGTGGGCACTACCTACTGACCACAACCTATTTAAGTAAATGTGGCTGTGCTGCAACTGCACCCAATGCATGGGGTAATGGTGCAGAAGTCTGGCATTTGCTTACATGCCAGGCATGTTTGTAAGCTTAGAATATGGAACACCAGGGGAGACAAGCCTACATGCAATACTTACCTTGGCATATTTGTCTCTATGGGCACTATAGTTTACACAGGCACTTGAGTTGTGTTAGCCATTTGTTTAACATGCACTCACATTGAATATATGGAGGATTACAGCTCAAGGTTCAAACTCATGGTAATCAATGTATAATCTTTTTTTTTTTTTCCCTTAACTACTTGCCTACTGGGCACTTTTACCCCCTTGCTGCCCCGGCCATATTTCAGCTTTGTTTTCAGCTGTCGCACTTTGAATGACAATTGCGCGGTCATGTAACGCTGTACCCATATGTTGTTTTTGAGACAAATAGAGCTTTCTTTTGATGGTATTTATTCACCACTGGGTTTTTATTTTTTTCTAAAAAAAAAACAACCAAAAATTTTGAAGGAAAAAAAAAGTTTTAGTTTTGGTTATAAAATGTTGTAAATAAGTAATTTTTCTCCTTCACTGATGTGCGCTGATGAGGCATCAGGGATGGCCACTGATGAGGGGGCACTGGTGTGGAGGTACTAATATGCAACATTGATAGGTGGCGCTTATGGGTGCAGATAGGCATCACTGCTGGGCACTGTTGGGGCTGCACTGATGATCAGTGCCGTGATTTTCTGTGCAGATCTTCCCTGTTAGGAAATGCCGCTGATCGTCTCTCCTCTCCTCATACGCTGTCAGTGTGAGGAGAGGAATGCCGATGTAGCACTGTCCCCGTAGGGCTTGCTGTGCGAGGACACACTGCTTTTACCATACGGCCACTTGTATGGAAGAATTAAGTCCTCTTGCTCGCTCTCTCTCTCTAGCAGCAGAGTGGATGCAACTACACTATCTTCAGGACACTCTCTAGCATCCCCTTTGACTGACACCCGACTACTGACTCTTCTAGCAGAAGGAGTGGCCCTCTCAGGACAGGCTCCATGACACTGTAGGCAGAATCAGATCCTCTCCAATGTCTCCCTTCCATTCAGCTCTGCAGGTCATCTGGGTTCAGCTCCTCTCTGACTCTCAGGCCCTCAGGACGACCACCTGAAGCCGCATGGCAGCTTCTACAAGGGGGGGGACATCGGCCGCCTCCCTCCGGGACCCCGCTCTTAAGCTGAAAGACCCCGAGCATATGTGCCCTTGGCATTTTTACAGTATCCTAGCATGCACCGAGGCACTTTCCTCTGCCAATCACCAGGACTGTACTAAATGCTTCTGCACTCAATTGCCAGGTTTCCTACCACTGTCCAATATGCCTCCCAGTGTGGACCAGTGTGAAACACTTCAGACAAGCTGAGCTGTACCTGAGCACCATGAGCAGACCTCACTAACAGATCCTGCTTTTTGGTAGGCAGAGGGCAATATAAATGTACCTGGCAATCCAAAAACTATACTCTCTCTTATAGCACCTACCTAGGAGGGTGCTACATCCACCCCCCGCCAAACCGAGCCATGTGCTCACTGGCTCCGAGCATCTGCCCCTACAAAAAATACCTGTACAAAAATTTACAAGGAGTATCCCACAAACTTAGAAAGGGGAAAAGGTAAAAACACATACAGTATCTCACAAAAGTGAGTACACCCCTCACATTTCTGTAAATATTTTATTATATCTTTTCATGTGACAATACTGAAGAAATGACACTTTGCTACAATGTAAAGTATTGAGTGTGCAGCTTGTATACCGGTGTAAATTTTCTGTCCCCTTACAATAACTTAATACACAGCCATTAATGTCTAAACTGCTGGCAACAAAAGTGAGTACACCCCTATGTGAAAATGTCCAAATTGGGCCTAATTAGCCATTTTCCCTCCCCGGTGTCATGTGACTTAGTGTTACAAGGTCTCAGGTGTGAATGGGGAGCAGGTGTAATACATTTGGTGTTATCGCTCTCACTCTCTCATACTGCTCACTGGAAGTTCAACATGGCACCTCATGGCAAAGAACTCTCTGAGGACCGTAAAAAAAGAATTGTTGCTCTACATAAAGATGGCCTAGGCCAGTGATGGAGAACTTTGGCACCCCAGATGTTTTAGAACTACATTTCCCATGATGCCCAACTACACTGTAGAGTGCATGAGCATCATGGGAAATGTAGTTCCTAAACATCTGGGGTGCCAATGTTCTCCATCACTGGCCTAGGCTATAAGATTGCCAAGGCACCGAAACTGAGCTGCAGCATGGTGTCCAAGACCATACAGCTGTTTAACAGGACATATTCCACTCAGAACAGGCCTCCCAATGGTAGACCAAAGAAGATGAGTGCACATGCTCAGCGTCATATCCAGAGGTTGTCTTTGGGAAATAGACGCATGAGTGCTGCCAGCATTGCTGCAGAGGTTGAAGGGGTGGGGGTCAGCCTGTCAATGCTCAGACCATACGCCGCACACTGCATCAAATTGGTCTGCATGGCTGTCGTCCCAGAAGGAAGCCTCTTCTAAAGATGATGCACAAGAAAGCCAGCAAACAATTTGCTGAAGACAAGCAGACTAAGAACATGGATTACTGGAACTGTGTCCTGTGGTCTGATGAGACCAAGATAAACTTATTTAGTTCAGATGGTGTCAAGCGTGTGTGGCGGCAACCAACTGAGGAGTACAAAAACAAGTGTGTCTTACCTACAGTCAAGCATGGTGGTGGGAGTGCCATGGTCTGGGGCTGCATGAGTGCTGCCGGCACTGGGGAGCTACAGTTCATTGAGGGAACCATGGATGCCATCATGTACTGTGAAATATTGAAGCAGAGCATGATCCTCTCCCTTCGGAAACTGGGCCGTAGGGCAGTATTCCAACATGATAACGACCCCAAACACACCTCCAAGACGACCACTGCCTTGCTAAAGAAGCTGAGGGTAAAGGTGATGGACTGGCCAAGCATGTCTCCAGACCTAAACCCTATTGAACATCTGTGGGGCATCCTCAAACGGAAGGTGGAGGAGTGCAAGGTCTCTAACATCCACCAGCTCCGTGATGTCATCATGGAGGAGTGGAAGAGCACTCCAGTGGTAACCTGTGAAGCTCCGGTGAACTCCATGCCCAAGAGGGTTAAGGCATTGCTGGAAAATAATGGTGGCCACACAAAATAATGGTGGCTCAATTTGGACATTTTTACTTACGGGTGCACTCACTTTTGTTGCCCGAGGTTTAGACAATAATGGCTGTGTGTCGATTTATTTTGAGGGGACAGCAAATTTACACTGTTATACAAGCTGTACACTCACTACTTTACATTGTAGCAAAGTGTCATTTCTTCAGTGTTGTCACATGAAAAGATATAATAAAATATTTACAAAAATGTGAGTGGTGTACTCACTTTTGTGAGATACTGTATGTACAGGGACATGGGGCATTCCCCATATGTGGCCAGTAGATACAATAGGTTACGTGAAAAAAATATAGACATCTGCTGTACATAATTTACAAATTTACACAGGGGTTTCCACCAGGTGCATTATATTAATGCACTCCCCATCAAACAAAAATCTGTCTGACAGGAAAAGGTTAAACATCCTGACTAACTATACTACTAATATCATTTGTACATATATACACAAAATAGGCAATAGGCAACTTCTTAAAAGTATAATGATCCCCTGCAAGCCTGCAAAGGAAAAGGGAAAGCATGTAGTAACTTTGCATCCTATATACTCACAGTGAGACTGCTCTCTCTGCAGAGACGACCTTCTCACCTGAAGAATCTCTAACACTAGTTTTCCCAGAGAGACATCTGATGCATCCGGCCCTCTAAGGGCACGCTTGACTCGTCGTCCTGTTGTGTTCCTGTAATAGACAAACAGAACAACCTGCCAATCAAATAACTAATAATTTCTGTACTTTTTCCATTTGGGAACCATATGAGTAGCAATAGGCACAGTCGCTCTCAATTACCAGAGCACTGACTCTTTCCTATTCTAGTCAGACCCACAAGTTAGGATAAGGAAGTGTGGAATCTTCTCCTGACGGCATGCTGTTTTTGATGGAGCCTTAGCAAAGGTTGCCTATTTGTGAGTGTCTGTAAGAACTCTTCAAGCGATCCTTCACTATCGCACACCTCTCTCTGAAGAGGCAATGAGCCACTACCCTTCTCTCACAAGGTAGCAACTCGCACAACATTTTCCTTCAACATTACTCTGGCCCACTGGCCCAAAGGAATCTTGGCAAATTGTCCTTTCTTAGAACTTCTTTTAGCAGCAGTCAAATGGCCCATGGCTCAAAAGATCTTCACAAAGTGTCCTTTAGCAAGGTGTCTCTGAACTAGGGGTTTACCCCTTCCAGTTAGCAGCCCCTGGCTTTAACAGGAGAAGTCCTCTGTGGCAAAAGTTCTTTCTCCCAGGTGATGAAACTATGGCAGTTCCGATGAACCCCATCTTCTTTTGCAAGGATAGAAGGGAAAGGGGATTTGGGAAGAGGGCTTCTAGCCCTAACAGCAACATTTTAGCAATAGAACTCTTCAGGCTCACTAGCCCCTTTGCGACTCAATCTCTTTCAGCTGAACCAAGAACTCAGCATATCTCAGTAGTAGTGGTCAGAAAAGGTATGAGGACGATCTTGCTTTCAGGACTCAGGATACTGATGGCCCAGGCTTGGCATTTTCCATCTGGGCAGTTGACCTCCACTTGATTAATGTATATTGCCCACCCCCGATTCCAGTTTTCCTTGATAAAAAGAAAGGTGTCCCACAGCTGAGCCCTAGATGGGTTCTGATGCAGCTTGGGGACCTATAGGAAGTCCCAAACAGCATCTTGACACTAAGCCCCCTCTTGCTCTCAATTTCCTCCATTATCTCCCAGGGAGCATATGGATAATTGTATCCATATTCCATGGCCACCTTCCTTTGGACAGGTCATTGAAAACTAGAGAACCTTGGAAGTTTCTGCCTGTCTCCTCTCCCAGGTGGGGTCTAAGGGGTCTCCACTTTTGCAATCAGTTTGGAGTAGGCATCGTTCTGTGCCTGAGCCCGGGCATAGGTGCGGGGTGGGGATAGGTCTGGGACCCTTGTGGCATAGGCCTCACAGAACCCAAGATTTCTTGCATACCTCATCCGAACAACTGCTGCCTCAGTTTCTTCTCTAAGCAAACTGGAAATTGCAGAACCTCTTCCTTCAGTTCCCGAGTCCCACTCAGCATCCACATCTGATCCCCAGGCATTGATTCCCTCTTCCAGGGATCCATATCAATACTCAAAGCTAGGTGACTCCACTTCAATGGCCCCTGCCTCCCCCTCACTGGACAAACTGGAGGACTTTAACTTCTGGGCCCATTGATGCCCCTCTGCCTCTTTAAGCGCTGGACTGTTCGTTTCATCGACCGCAACAAATGCAGCTTGTGACCACTGCTCGGCCCTCACGACTTGTGTGCATTGCACCTCTGAAATGTGGGTCTTTCTGGTTTGGCAAATGGTTATGCAGGTCTGCACCACTGGTCCCGGCCCCAGCGGTGCTCTCGGCACTCCCTGTCCTCTCCCAAAGGGAATAGCCACTATAGATGTCAGCAGTTCAGATGTGGTTCCTACCTTCCAGTTCACATACAGTCTTCTGGGCTGGCAATCACTCTGCTACAACTTCAACAACATGTCACCCCAGTGCCCATACTGACCCCACGCTCGCAGCCGCACAGACGCATTGAGGCATCTGCCACATACCAGTCCAAGAAGCTCGTGTCCCCTCCACTGAACAATGCCAGATTTCCCTTGGGCATTAATCGGACCAGTGTCCAAAAGAGTCGGATTCTGCGATCCAATCTGCTCTGCTGGTTCTCCTCCAACACGTGGGATAGCCCCTGCGCTCCAGCTCACTCCGGCATCCACCATCTTGCTCTTCCTCCTCAGCTATATCCGACAGCGGAAGTTACGTCTCAGCTCCCTTCCTGCATTCGGATTGGCGGCTCGTGGACGGCGACTCCGCTCACGTCCCCAGACTAGCTGACTCTCTCCAGCGGTGGCTCGCACAGTGCAGTAACCCCTTCGCTTCTGCCATAATGCTGCTCAACCTGCACAAATGGTGCTGCAATTCAGATTGTGCTTCCTGCCATAGATACACATACATCTGTCTCTTCTGTCTTGACTTGAGCTCCAGTTCACTCTCTCGTTCACAAGCCAACTGAATTCCCTCACTGCTGTTGGAAATTGTCCTGCTGTTACCGACTGCACGGCAGACATTTTCTCCTACAGCACATGTACCGACACAACCTCTGACGTGCTGATCCCCGATCACTGCTTCCTTGACCATAACTTGAAAGCACACTTCAACGGATCACTGTAAAGCAGACAGTACTTTCTTCTACAGTACAGCACATCCTTTCTCCACCGACATTCCAGCACTTTACTTTAGAAGACATAGCATTTCTTGGGTAAATATCCAGTCATTGCCAGTAGCAACCCCAGATGAGAAATCCCAGATGAGCCCCCAAATGTAGCACTGCCCCCGTGGGTCTCCTCTGATTACCTGCAGACAGTTCACTTATCCATCCTTACTCCCAGTTGCTCGTTACTCAATAAACAGTCAAGGGGATTTGGTTTTTGGTATTTATTGTGGAACTTGGATGGGAGAAGGGAATAGTGGTATACTCCAACTTGAACTATTCACAGTAGATGATGACAACTCTCACTTGGCCTCACCAGGTTATTTGTGGAAGCAGACACACTGCTTTAACCATACTGCCACTTGTATGGAAGAATGAAGTCCTCTTGCTCTCTCTAACAGCATAATCGATGCAACTACATTATCTTCAGGAAACTCTCCAGCATTCCCTTGACTGACACCCATCCACTGACTCTTCTAGCACAGAGGGTGGCCCTCTCAGGATAGGCCCCACAACACAGATCTGTATTCACTGAAAATAGAACCAAATCCTCTCCAGTGTCTCCCTTCCAGTCAGCTCTGCAGGACATCTGGGTTCAGCTCCTCTCTGACTCTCAAGCCCTCAGGTCGACCACCTGAGGCCCCATGGCAGCTTCTACAGAGGAGGGGCAGCCACCCCCTCCCTCCATGACCCCACTCTCCAGCTGAAAGACCCCGAGCATGTGCCCTTGGCATTTATACAGTATCGCAGCATGCACCGAGGCACTTTCCTCTGCCAATCACCAGGGCTGTACTAAATGCCTATGCACTTATTTGTCATGTTTCCTCCCATTGTCCAATATGCCTCCCTATTGGACCAGTGTAAAACACTTCAGACAAGCTAAGGTGCACCTGAGCACCATGAGCAGACCTCACTAACAGATCCTGCTCTCTGGTAGGCAGAGAGCAATATGAATTTACCTGGCAATCTCTCCACTAATCAGAAAAGATCCAAAAACTATGCTCTCTCTTCTAGCACCTACCTAGGAGGGTGCTATACCGATCACATGTAAAAAAAGGAAATGCCTGTGATCAGCTGTGATTGGACACAGCTGATCACATGGGTAAAGAGCTGTGTCATCGGCTCTTTACAAAGATCGGTGATGTACCGTGTCTCAGGGACAGAGAGCACCAACTAGGCAGGTCTCCTGCTATGGACTAAGGAAGGTTTTTTTTTCATTTTTTTTAGTTATAAGACAGCAGTGTACAACCACGTAATACATTTCATTAACACAGAAATAGCATACCCAGATTACAATGAAAGAAAAGGGGGTTTTGTTGGTTACAGAAGATATCTTGGAAAGTTGATAACATTGATTTAGATTTCAGTTCAGTACACAGAAAGCTACAAGGATACTGGATTTCTATGAGAATCAACTGGAATGATTATGTGTTTGCAGAAAATGGGCTTAGCTTGAAAAAAAAAAAAAATGAATGCAGATACCTCACCTAAAGACTGGTGAGCTGCAACACATTAGCAGTTTTGTTCTTGGGGTTAAGTATCCTTTAACATCTCAAAGACATCAGAGTCAATCTGTTTTATCAATATGTATTGCTTTAGGATTTTTAATTTATTTGTAGGCCTACAGAAGAGCTAATTAAATTTACCTAACAGTTAGCAAACTAGAAGGGTGCTACATACAGAATGGCAGAGGCAAGTCAACATACAACCTGATGATGGCGATATCCCTAGTTAGACGGAATCGGCCTTTCCTACCACTCTACTGTCATACATACAGTGCCTTGAAAAATTATTCATATCCCTTGAAATTGTCCACATTTTGTCATGTTACAACCAAAAACATAAATGTATTATATTGGGATTTTATGTGATAGACCAACACAAAGTGGCACATAATTGTAAAGTGGAAGGAAAATTATAAATGGTTTTCAAAATTTTTTACAAATAAATATCTGAAAAGTGTGGCGTGCATTTGTATTCAGCTCCCTTTACTCCGATACCCCTAACTAAAATCTAGTGGAACCAATTTCCTTCAGAAGTCACCTAATTAGTAAATATAGTCTGTGTGTAATTTGATCTTAGTATAAATACAGCTGTTCTGTAAAGCCCTCAGAGGTTTGTTAGAGAACCTTAGTGAACAAACAGCATCATGAAGGCCAAGGAACACACCAGACAGGTCAGCGATAAAGTTGTAGAGAAGCTTAGAGCAGGGTTAGGTTATAAAAAAATATCCCAAGCTTTGAACATCTCACGGAGCACTGATCAATCCATCATTCAAAAATGGAAAGAGTATGGCACAACTGCAAACCTACCAAGACATGGCCGTCCACCTAACCTGACAGGCCGGGCAAGGAGAGCATTAATCAGAGAAGCAGCCAAGAGGCCCATGGGAACTCTGGAGGAGCTGCAGAGATCCACAGCTCAGGTGGGAGAATCTGTCTACAGGACAACTATTAGTTGTGCACTCCACAAATCTGTCTTATGGAAGAGTGGGAAGAAGAAAGCCATAAGAGGTCCCGTTTGCAGTTTGCGAGAAGCCATGTGGGGGACACAGAAAACATGTGGAGGAAGGTGCTCTGGTCAGATGAGACCAAAATAGAACTGTTTAGCCTAAAAGCAAAACACTATGTGTGGTGGAAAACTAAAAAACTGCACATCACCCTGAACACACCATCCCAAACGTGAAACATGGTGGGGCAGCATCATGTTGTGCTGGTGCTTTTTTCAGCAGGGACAGGGAAGCCGGTCAGGGTTTATAGGAGGATGAATGGAGCCAAATACAGGGCGGTCTTAGAAGAAAACCTGTTAGAGTCTGCAAAAGACTTTAGACTGGGGCAGAGGTTCACCTTCCAGCAGGACAACGACCCTAAACATACAGCCAGAGCTACACTGGAATGGTTCAGATCAAAGCATATTCATGTGTTAGAATGGCCCAGTCCTAAATCCAATTGAGAATCTGTGGCAAGACTTGAAAATTGCTGTTCACAGATGCTCTCCATCCAATCTGACAGAGCTTGAACTATAGTATTTTGCAAAGAAAAATGGGCAAAAATGTCACTCTCTAGATGTGCAAAGCTGGTAGAGAGACATCCCCAAAAATACTTGTAGCTGTAATTGCAGCGAAAGGCGGTTCTACAAAGTATTGACTCAGGGGGGC
Source organism: Pelophylax lessonae (assembly GCF_965119305.1). Taxonomy (NCBI): domain Eukaryota; kingdom Metazoa; phylum Chordata; class Amphibia; order Anura; family Ranidae; genus Pelophylax; species Pelophylax lessonae. The sequence continues at coordinate 58,944,568 of NC_138773.1, read as the reverse complement.
TGAATACAAATTTAGATATTTGTAAAAATGTTGAGAACCATTTATCATTTTCCTTCCACTTCACAATTGTGCCACTTTGTGTTGGTCTATCACATAAAATCCCAATAAAATACATTTTACGTTTGTAACATGACAAAATGTGAGAAATTTTAAGGTGTATGAATACTTTTTCAAGGCACTGTATCTACTACGATCTTGCGGCTGTATTCAACAAAGCAGATATTTTCTTCATCTCAATTCAGGACATTGTGTGTTACGGTGTATTTTTGCTTGCGTTTCAGTGCGTTTTGCCACGTTGAAGGTGCATTCCATTCAGAAAAAAATGCAGCATGCTCTACTTTTGTTAACTGCACTGGAATGCACTGCACTGGTGTGAACTAGGGTCATTGGAATAAATGGAATACACTGTGCATGCCTTTTTGATGCAGATTAAAAACACACCAGACTACAGCCTTAAATTGGTGCTGCAGCCCCAGTTGTAATGAAGGCCTGAAGGCTGGGAGTTGTAGTTCTACAACAGCAGGAGAACACTGGCCACAGTTGACATCACCTTTGGTCCAGTCTCTATGATACAATTAAAGTTACAAGCATGCCGTGACTATACAGCAATAAGTAGCAGCAGTCAATTGACCATGCTACATGCACCAGCTGTGCGCCCCTCCCCCCACCACCCTGCTGGCATTGATACTTAAATGGGAAGCTTAATCCTTACTAGACATCCAGATTATAATTTATATTCCCCATAACATCCAGAACAAATGCAGTTATCTGGACCAGTGTTAAATCCATGCTTTTTTAGAATAAGCTTATTACTGGTTCCCCAAATATTAATGCGTTGGTGACATCTGCAGATAGAGGGACATACTTAATATGGAGAAATCCTTACACTCTGAATAATTCATTCAAGACTACAGTCACTAACTTTGTCATCTGCATTAGCAGGCAGTTTTATTTTAGCAGATGTCAGCCAGGAACATTTTAAAAGTACCAACCAAACCAAAAATGGATATATTTCTTTCTCTTCTATTTAGAGACACAAGAATTCAGAACCAGTCGGGTTATACTGCCACCTACAGAGAGTTGGAACACTGGCAAATGGAAATACTGTAAGCCAGCCCCTTTATAACCCCTCCTCTACCCAGCATGCCTCATTTTTTTGTTAGTGTCCTATAAGGTTGGACACCTTTACTTCAACTCTGCTGAAAAAAAAGCCTATATTTTGCTATATAAATAAGGGGGAGGTGCGCTGTTCAGGTATAGCAACTATAGGCCAGTAAATATATAGTATTATATACAAAACTCTGTAGAAATATCAAACAGATGATAATGTCCACTTTTAACCACTTTAGCCCCGGAGGATTTGGCTGCTCAATGACCAGGCCCTATTTTGCGATTCGGCACTGCGTGATTTTAACGGACAATTGCACGGTCATACGACACTGTACCCAAACCAAATTGACGTCCTTATTTTCCCACAAACAGAGCTTTCTTTTGGTGGTATTTCATCAGCTGTGCGATTTTTATTTTTTGCGCTATAAACAAAAAAAGAGCGACAATTTTGAAAAAAATAACAATATTTTTGACCTTTTTTCTATGAAATTCTCAAAAAAAAAAAATGTAAAAATTTTTAACATTTTAGGCCAATTTGTTTTCTGCTACATATTTTTCGTAAAACAAAAAGCAATAAGCGTATTTTGATTGGTTTGCACAAAAGCTATTGCGTTTACTAACTACAGGAATGATTTATGTCATTTTTATTGTTTTTTTTTTTTAACTAGCAATGGTAGCAATATGCGTTTTTTTTTTTTTTTTTGCAGGACTGCGACATTGCGGCGTACAGATCGGACACTTTTTTGACACTTTTGGGAGTACCAGTGACATTACTACAGTAATCAGTGCTATAAATATGCACTGTTACTGTAATAATGGCACTGGCAGGGAAGGGGTTAACTTTATTGGTGATCAAGGGGTTAAGTGTGTCCCTAGGGGTGTGATTCTAACTGTTAGGGGGCATGGCTAGTGAAGTAGCCACAGAGACATGCAATCCTACATAGCAGGATCGCATAGCCTCTGTCATTACTTCAGGGAGAATGACAGATGGTTGTGTTTACATCAGACGTCTGTCTTTCTCCCTCTCTTGCGGGAGATCGCGAGTGATCGGCGGCCATTGGAGGAGGGCGAAACGTGTCAATGCAATTTCCGGTCCAGCCGATATGTCACTTCCGGTCGCGGTGGAACGCACGCCGTGACCAAGCACTATCCCGAGCAAGCACCGCAGCCCGGGACTCACACAGAAGCCGCATATATATATTTTTTACAAAGCCTGCTTTATCCAGCAAAATGTGAGTGTTCTATTTTTTGCTTTATTAAATAAAACCATTTAAATGGTATTACGCTATTGTGAGCCTTCCTTCCCTATGGTTCCATCTCCTGCTGACGCATTTTTTGGAAGAATTGTTCCCCATCAGTCCTAAGGATATATATCAAGTTCCATACCGGACTTAAGCGTGTTTGACCCTTATGCAATATTGCCCAGGGGTCCATTTAGTCTGGTAAGTGGAACATCCAAAGGGGGTGGATCTTCACATTACTGCACTTGTTGGCACGGATTTGCACAGTTATTTGCAAACTTTCCTAGCGCTCAAGCACTTTCTGGACATTTTCACTGGCTACTTGCTGAAACACTTTTTCTGGATTTCATTTGAGACTACTAATATCTATCTATTATTTATTATCAATATTATTGTTGCACTAATTCATGTAATACAAACATCTATCTATCATTTATTATCTATATTATTGTTGCATTTATGTACTTGATATTAAGCGTGTTTGCACATTTAATAGCACTTTTTTGCATTTTGCACATTTTTAAGGCACTTTTTTTGGTATGCACCTTAGGGGTGAATGCTATTATTATATTTTACTTAGTTTGGCACATACTACAACCTTTTTTGCGCTGTGTACTAGCACTTTCAAAAAAAATGAATGCCTTTAAATCTTGTAGCCTTTCCTGCGGTAAAGTTTACAGATGTCTTCATAGAGCGCAGCTCATATAGAGTATGAAATGTAAAGAGAGACCAATATTGTAGGTAAAAACAGCAAGGATTATTCATAAAATACAAAAGTCTCACTTACATATAAAATTGGAAAGAAGATCTTACTGCTCCGATTTACAACCACTTCAAAATAGGCAGCCCCAGCTCATCAGTCCACGGGAGATGCAAAGGCTCCAGACTGACACACAACCCGGCCAGATAATCAGCTGCTTGCGTGGATGATCGGCGCATGGGAAAGCCTTGCATCACCAAGCTTCTCCTACGCGTTGCGTCACAGACACGTGACTTCCACAGGGTGGACTTCTATATTCTTCTTCTATATATTGCTAGTCTTCTCACTAGCCCCTGTCCCTCTAATTGTTTCTATGTAGGAAAGACCAAACGTCAATTTTGGTAGTGTATACAATCATGTCAGTGATATCAGAGGTGATCTGGTTAGTCCAGTGGCAAGATATTTTGCCAAATTTCATCAGCATAGTCCAAAGGGACTACGTTTTAAAACCTTGGAAAGAATCCACCCCCACCCTTGAGGTGGGGGGCTTTGAAAGAATGATCCTACAAAGGAAACGTCGGTTGATTTTTACTTTGCAAGCTCACAAAATGCCAGGACTTCATGAAAAAACAAGTTATTCCCCTTTCTAAATAAATCATAGAATAGCAATAGTAATAAATGTATACTGCAGATTCATATATTTTTGATTGCTCTTTTTTTTTTTTATCAGGTTTTATCAAATTGAGGCAGTTGGGATGTTTTCTGGGTCTTGATTGAGCATGTTAATTTCCGTGTTTATTTGAGTTAGTCCTAATATTTTGTAAGGGGGAGATTTGAGAGAAATGGGTTGGGGGTCCATGGTAATTTTCTTTTTCCTCTGGTAGGGCTTGTGTTGGATGAAGCCATGTCTGCACAATAGATTTTTTTTGGGAAGTGGTTTTTGATTTTGTATCCCCTGTTGGGAGACATGACATTATTTTTGAGTTCTGGTGTGGCTATTATTTCCCTCATTTGAGCCCTGGGTAATAGCGTCTGGTCTCATTTTCCATATTCAGAATATGGTGTCCCGATCACTTCCGGCGTTACATCACATTGGGCCCCTTACTGCCGACTGAAGTCAGTCATGCAAAGTGTCTTGCCAATCTGGGCGCACATTGAGCATGGTCCTACAAGTCTAGGAGTGGGGGATGGAGGGCCCGTTGGGGTTGACATTAATTGACGACCCAATATATGGTCTGGGACATCCATTGCTGGTAACGCAGCCGGCGTGCCTTCCACGAGATACAGAACGCAGTTTTGGCAACCACACGACGTCACTTCCTGTATCTCGTGGAACGCACGCCGGCTGCGTTCCCGGAAGGAGACTGTGATCATTTTTCTGATGTGGATTTTATGTCTTCCATACGCTTTTGTCCTATATCGTTTGTGAGTATGTTTTAACCCCTTATTTAAATAAAGATATTTTGCTGGCTTCACTATATTGGTCCATTCCTTCCCTTTGAGTGACACCGGAGGGATTTACAGCATTGGAGATCTATTGGTCCACCTATTTCAGAGGCTCACCTGTCCCTTGGGCAACCCCAGAAAGGGACATACTGTGCTGGAGAATCATTGGTTTACCCACTTCCAAGGCCCATTAACCTTTTGGTTCTGGTGAGTGGATCCCAAAAGGGTTTTTGAAGCACTTTGCCACTGTGTGGAGCACCACAGCACCTTTTGGTTTCAGCACCTTATTGAGTAGCTGCACCTAGAGTGGAACTGTTTACCTAATTTCGGACATTTTTTCATATCACCTTTTGCACCTTAGCACCAGTTATTGGATTTTGCATTAAGCACCATTGCACCTTATGCACATATTTTTAATTATCTAGTCCTGGCACCATTGCACTTTAATTTTTCCATAAATTGATGTTATTATTTGTTGACATTTGGTCCAGCACGATTTCACTTTATGAATATTTATTTCTTATTAATTGACGCTTTTTACACTTATCCATTTTTGATAATTACACCACCATTGCAAGCGCTGCTTTTGGCATTTTTCATAGGGGACAACTCTGTCAATGTCCTCAAGCAGCCCAGCCAGAGCCCAGACTTGAAACTGATTGAAAAGCTCTGGAGAGATCTGAAAATGGCTGTACACCGACACTCCCCACCCTACTTGATGGAGCTTGACAGGCCCTGCAAAGAATAATTGGAGAAACTGCCCAAAAATAGGTGTACCAAGCTTGTAGCTTCAAACTCAAAAAAACTTGAGGCTGTAAATGGTGCTTCAACAAAGTATTGAGCAAAGGCTTTGAATACTTACTATATGTATGTGTGGTTTTTTATTTTTAATAAATTTGTAAAGATTTCAAACAAAAGGAAAATAATGAATGTAATCCATTTTGGAATGAGGCTGTAATATAACAAAATGTGCGAAAAGTAAAGCGCTGTGAATAACTCCTGGATGCACTGTATGTTTTTCTGAAATGCTTAGATGTTTGAATTGTCTCTTGCAATAAAGATGTAGTTTTGCTTTACTATTTGCTATTGTTTTTGGGTTATGGCACACTCAAGGTCACACCTACCCCCCCCCCCCCCCATTAGAAGAGTGGTGGGGGGTGGAAGAGCAAATATTTTCTTTCTTGTCTCTGACTTGGGCCCGATGTCTGTACAAATGCATTAGCCACTCTGGCTACATTCTTGAATGCTGATGAGGCAGCACAGTGGTGTAGTGGTTAGCACTTTCACCTAGCAGCATGAGGGTCGCTGGTTCAAATCCCAGCCACGACACTACCCACCTGGAGTTTGCATGTTCTCCCTGTGCCTGCGTGGGTTTCCTCCAGGTACTCTGCTTTCCTCCCACACTCCAAAGACATGCTGGTAGGTTAATTGGATCCTGTATATAAAAAAAAAAAAAAATTGTCCCTACTGTGTATGAATGTGAGTTAGGGACCTTAGATTGTAAGCTCCTTGAGGGCAGGGACTGATGTCAATGTACAATGTATATATAAAGCGCTGCGTAAATTGACAGCACTATATTAATACCTGAAATAAAACTAATAACTAAAATGATGCTTCCAATACAGTACTGTGCATATGTTTTCAACAGGTTTAAAAAAAAAAAAAAAATTATGCTGTAAATGAAGAATGCTTTCAGCAATAGAAGTATTAGTTTATTTTTATTATTTAACAAAATGGAAAGTAAATGAACAGAAAATAAATCAAAATCAAATCAATATATTTGGTTTGACCACCCTTTGGCTTCAGACCAGCATCAATTCTTCTAGGTAAACTTGCACACAGTGTTTGAAGGAACTCAGGAAGTAGGTTGTTCCAAACATCTTGGATAACTATACACAGATTTTCTGTGGATGTAGGCTGCCTCAAATCCTGTTTTTTTCTCATGTAATCCCAGACAGACTCCATGATGTTGAGATCAGGGATCTGTGGGGGCCAAACCATCAATTCCAGGACTCTTTGTTCTTTACGTTGAAAATAGCTCTTAAGGACAATGGCTGTATGTTTGGGGTCATTCGCCTTCCTCCCTTAGGGTATGGTATGATGGATAAGCATCTGCCTTTATTTCTCAGCATTGAGGACACCATTAATCCTGACCAAATCTCCAACTGCATCTGCAGAATTGCAGCCCCAAACTTAAAAGGAACCTCCACAATGCTTCTCTGTTGGCTGCAGATGTTCATTATTGTACCACTCTCCAGCCCTTCATACACCGGTTAACTGCCTCCTGCTATAGACAAATATTTCAAATTTGATCAGTCAGTCCAGAGCATCTGCTGCCATTTTTCTGCACCCCAGTTCCTACGTTTTCCTGCATAGGACATGGAAACAACTCAGAAAGCATTAGAACTGTGGTACAGAAAAAGGGCAGCAGGTGCTCTGGACTGATGGGTCAAAGTTTTAAATATTTGGCTGTATTGTCAGCAGGCAAAACATGCTGGGATCTTGCTTACTCTGTTTCCTAAGCAAGAGAATATTCTTAGTGTAAATAGCCTTCTGACCTAAGAATGCCTCACTGAACAAGGATGGTTCAGATAATTCCTGGAATAATGATTTGTGGATCAAGATAAGGCAGGTTTGCGGTTTTCTCTGTCAGAACCCATAGACACCTCCAGGTGTTTAGGTGAGGGAATCCCTGCACAACATACTCTTCTGGTGTCTGGGTTGTGGTGTATCATCATCCCTGCTTACTTTTTATGGGTACTTCCCACTCACTGAACTCATTACATTAGTCATTCCTACAAAAGGGTGGTACCCTTGGGTTTTCTACCAGTCTCAAAGGTCATTTGTTTATTGAGATATGATGTGAGGGCTTGCATTTCCCATGGATATCGCGTGGTGAGAGTGGTTGTCTACCAGGCAACCTCTTTTCTCATAATGGGAACTTGTTTATCTGAATTTTTAAGGGTTAGGAACATAAAGCTTAGGTCTTTTTATGGAGCCCAGCTGGTCTTCCCTTATAGACGCATTCTGATTGTCCACAAATCCTGGGACAATGTATTTTTAGTTTCTGTTGACCACATATAACAAAACAAGAAAGGAAATTCCCCTAGGGCATGGGACTTTAGTGGCAATAACCAGACCTTGAGTAGTAAATATATTTCAACAAATTTATTATTCTACAAATCAGTTAATGAAAATATGTTTCAAAAGGATCATAAATGAACAACACTTTAAAAACACAAGTGGCCATATGTTACGTCTTTGGGACTGGACGTAGCGGAAACTTCCACAGATGACCAGACGCGTTTCGGTCAATCGCCTTTATCAACAGTCAGGTAGGAACAGATCTCAGACTGGAGAATATGAAAGATAGCAATAAGTAACACATAATGATGGTTTATCAATAATATCTCAATTAATAAGAGGTTGTACATAAAAATCTACAAAGTGTTTACTGTACCATAGCTATAGCTTCAATATATTTATTTGTTCACAGTATCAGTGTTTTGTATTTGGATACGTACCCCATAAACTAGTTGTATTTGGATACGTACCCCATAAACTAGTTGAAGCTATAACTATTAAACTATTGAAGCTATAGCTATGGTACAGTAAACACTTTGTAGATTTTTATGTACAACCTCATTAACCTCAATTGGGATATTATTGATAAACCATCATTATGTGTTACTTATTGCCATCTTTCATATTCTCCAGTCTGAGATCTGTTCCTACCTGACCGTTGATAAAGGCGATTGACCGGAACGCATCTGGTCATCTGTGGAAATCTCAGCTACCTCCAGTCCCAAAGAGGTAACATATGGCCACTTGTGTTTTTAAAGTGTTGTTCATTTACAATTGTTCCTTTTGAAACATATTTTCATAAACTGATTTGTAGAATAATAAATTTGTTGGAATATATTTACTACTCAAGGTCTGGTTATTGCCACTAAAGTCCCATGCCCTAGGGGAATTTCCTTTCTTGTTCCAGTACCAGGGATGTTGGCAATACCCAGTCTAATCACTGGTTCCGAACCCATTTTTCCATATAACAAAACACTTTCCAGACCATAAGGAAGCTAATAAAAGTTTATTGTTGGGGTTTACAAACATTTTAAAAACAGGCTTACCACATGTCAGCTGAAGACTGAAATTAGAGTTGCTGTGGTTAACATCTGGTCTTGACCCTAGTAGGTTTGTGACGGGAGAGGATGGTGCCTAACTTCAGCTTAGAAAGAAGATGATTGAGGTGTAGAGAAACTTTTGCTAGCACATCAACACTCTTGTTCACCTTACAGCAAACCAGTTATAAGAGAAATATGCATGGTTTCAATTGCTGGCCTCCTTCTCACAATGACCGCTGTCTGATTTCAGTCAGAGAATTGGAACAAGCATGTAGCAAGTCTTTACATCATACCAGCAGAAGAACTGGGGAGGTCAACAGTGGCAGTATACATATTTCTTGACAGGATTCCATTAAAACTTAATTCCAGGCCAATATAAAAGACCCAAATGAATACCGCTCTGTTCTCAATACATCTTTTAATACATTTTAACGTTTCAGTTTGTTTCCCTTAAGGCCCCTTTCACACAGTGAGTCCGTCAGGCGTACTCCATTTTTCGCAGCGGGGGATCGATCCGCCTATCCCCCACTGAGCAGGCAGATGGCAGCTGTGTCTCTGCCCTGTGTGCAGAGACACAGCTGTCAGGTCCCCGCTGTTTCGCTATGGGGGAATCGGATGGGAACGGGCCATCTGTCCGTTCCGATCCCATCCGCTCTGCTGGACGGATGGAAAATAGGGTTTCCATCCGTCCAAATTTGACGGATCGGATGTCAGCAGACATGTCTCCGCTGACATCCGATGCCCCATAGAGATGCATGGGGTGTCTGTTCAGATCCGCCAAAAAAACTGACAGGTGGATCTGAACAGTCTGCCCATGTGAAAGGGGCCTTAAAAAGGTAACTCCACTTTCATGGGGGGAAAAAAATGGCAAATAAAGAAAAAATAATATAGCAAACAATTGCAACATACGTCATATTTTAATTGAATGTTATTAAAAATTACCTTTCCTTTTCAAGCTGCAGCTCTGTAATTTTCTGAAAATGCAATATGGTTACTGGGGGGAATTCTGCACACAGCACCTGGCGTTCAACAACCAAGCCGCAAAGCCAGCAACTGTAAAGCAGGATGAAAGATCGGTCCTTGGGACAGCCAATCCTTCCTGAGAGGAAGCCCCCAAGGAGCATCGGCGACCAGCTGTACCCAATCGGCGTATCAAGACCGGCAAGGTCAGTCTGGACAGAATCCCTTCTGCTTTGATCCTGCACAGGATTCATGGCAGAAATTTGAGAGGGCTGGAAAAGTCGGTCAGCCCACCTTACAATGTTGGCTACTTAGCGATCCGCCAGGATACTACTTAGGCCCCCTTGACAGACCACCACCCTGGTATTGTCCAAATTAATTCCTACCGGACACCCCTGAAGACAAATTGAGCCAGACAAAGGCTGAACGCTCAGAGGTCCAGAACATTAATTGGCAGTCTGGACTCTGCCAGTCCAGACCCCCTATGCACATCTGTGCTGAGGATGCCTCCCCACTCAGACAGGCTGGCATCCGTGGTGACAACCATCCAGTAAAGGGGGAGAAAGTGCCAGAGAACGAAGCCACTGCTAAAGAACATGGATCCGTTTCCCATTTCACCAGAATCTCTTTAGCAGAGATCTTGTGTGGAACTGTGCAAACAGACCGCCTCGAAGGTGGACACCATCAGGCCCAGCACCTGCATGCAAGCACGAAGGGATGACAGTCTGCTGAACAGAAGCTGAATTGGCTCCTGCACTGTCTGGACTCAGCCAGAGTGTTTCTTCCTTGGGAAAAACTCCAGTCAGACCCAGATAGTCCAGTTTTAATGGACAGAACCAAAAGCAGACTATTGAAGGCTCAGAATCCAACCAAACTCGCTCAGAGTTCGCAGAGCAATCGGAAACTCCGCTCACAAAAGATGATTGTCCAGGTACCCCAGCACCGAGATCCAAGGGCCAACACTTTTGTGACAATCCGAGGAGCAGAGGCGAGACCAAAGGTCCATGCCACAAACAGATAATGCTCCTCGCCCACGGCAAAACGGAGGAAGCATTGATGACAGGCGCATATTAGAATGTGCAGGTAGGCGTCCTTGATGTCGATAGAAGCGAGAATAGACTCCACCTGGAACTTCTGTACTCCCACCAGCAGTTTAGCACCTTGAGATCCAGAATTGAACTTACCTTGCCTTCCTTCCAGGGAACTGTAAAAAGGTTCGAGTAAAAATCCCTGAAAATGTTCCGAAATCTGAACAATCACCCCTTGACGGAACAAGTCTTGCACTACCCCAAAGAGACCCGTACGTGAACTGGGGACAAGTGCAGGTTGAAAGGGAAGAACCTTTCCGGAGCATAAGACTGAACTTGACCTTGTAGCCTGACCAAATAACTTTGTGGACCCGCGTGTCCTATACCAGGGAGGTCCATGGATCCGGAAACCAGCGAAGACCCCCCCCCCACCCCAGATACGCAGAGGCAGCCATGTGTGCAAGTCTGCAAGAGCGAGATCCTCCCTGCAAGGGGTGTGGTTGTGGTAATGGTGCCGTGAGACAGCGTGCAGCGAGGCTCCGGGACCGCTGGTGATTCACCGCTCTGAGCAAGTTGGCGTCCCCTGCTAGATGCCGAGGTGACCGATCAGGCGGAGTGGAGGGAGAACGACTGAACCTGGCTGTACGGCGGGAGTAGGAAGGCAAACCCAGAGGCAACACTGCTCTTACCTGACGTACGAGAAAGCGCCGGGAGCCGACCCTTGAGGCGATAAGAGGAAGCGCTTACCTGGCCTGTGAGTGGTGGAGGGGAGCGAGCGGCTGCTGCGGCGCTGATGCCGGGGTGGAGGGAGAGCGATTGAGCCTGGCTGAACGGCGGGAATGAGAAAGCAGATCTAGAGGTAATACTGCTCTTACCTGACGTTCGCAAGAGAGCTGGGAGCCGACCCTTGAGGCGATAAGAGGAAGCAGTACACCGGCTGAAATAGGATAAAAGCCCTTACCTGGTCTATGAGTGGTGGAGGGGAGCGAGCGGCTTCTACAACGCCGGTAAGACATTCAGATATTTCAGAGTACTTTATCCGAAGTCTCCCCACACAGGAAAAAAGTGTTTTTTATCTGAAAATGGCACAGACACGCTCAGGGTCGGCTAATGCAAACACTTCCAAAAAAGCCGGCAGTAATCAGCGGGAAATCACTGAAGCTTTATTAGCGAGTCAGCATCAGCAAGGAGCAGATAGAACTGTAACAGTACATGGAATAGACTCTCTTACTCCTCAGGGGCCCCCGAATTCAGGACAAACAAAACTTGGATTGGCAGGAGTTGCTGGCGATAATCCCTACAAAACAGGATATGTCAGAAATGGCATCTTCAATTGTAAATGTGCTGACACAAGAAATTAATTCCCTTAAAGGTCAAATGGATGTAATGTCCAAAAAAATAGAAATGGTGGAGTGGGAACTAGCGCTTTGAGCACCAGAGTTGATTACATGGAAGACACCCACAAAGTATTCGTCAGGCAATTAGTAATTTTAAAACTCCAACAAGACGATGGGGAGAATCGGAGTAGAAGGAACAATATACGTCTTCGGGGGGCTATCAGATAAAATTCAAGGCCCTGACTTAAAATCTAAAGTGGTGACTATATTAAACATGCTTTTGGACACTTCCCAAACTGAAGCCATAGAAATAGACCGGGTGCATCGGGTACGGGCTCCTAGAAGTATGGGATCAGATTTCCCCCAGGATGTCCTGATAAGGATTCATTTTTATTCAATCAAGGAAAAAATAATGAAAAATGCATGGAATAAGGGTCCATTTGACTTTGAAGGTTCAACTATACGGTTATTGCCAGATCTTTTGAGGCAGACACTTAGGATGAGAGCTACATTGAAGCCGTTACTAGAAGTCATACAGAACTCTGGGGCCAACTACCACTGGGGTCACCCCTTCCACTTAATCGTGGTTAAAAATGATGGCTCATATACCCTAATGTTGGCAAATGTCGTGCCCATTCACAAGAAAGGTAGTAGGGAGGAATCGAGCAACTATAGACCAGTGAGTCTGACATCAATAGTAGGCAAATTAATGGAAACCCTATTAAAGGATAGGATTGTGGAACATCTTAAATCCCATGGATTGCAAGATGAAAAACAACATGGGTTTACTTCAGGGAGATCATGTCAAACAAATCTTATAGACTTTTTTGACTGGGTGACTAAAATAATAGACGGTGGAGGTGCAGTAGACATTGCATATCTAGATTTTAGTAAGGCTTTTGACACTGTCCCACATAGAAGACTTATCAATAAACTGCAGTCATTGAGCATGGACTCCCATATTGTTGAGTGGATTAGGCAGTGGCTGAGTGACAGACAACAGAGGGTTGTAGTCCATGGAGAACATTCAGAACAAGGTCATGTTACCAGTGGGGTACCTCTGGGATCTGTACTGGGACCAATTTTGTTTAATATCTTCATAAGTGATATTGCAAAAGGCCTCGATGGTAAGGTTTGTCTTTTTGCTGATGACACAAAGATATGTAACAGGGTTGATGTTCCTGGAGGGAAACGCCAAATGGAAAAGGATTTAGGAAAATTAGAAGAATGGTCAGAACTCTGGCAACTGAAATTTAATGTGGATAAGTGCAAGATAATGCACCTGGGACGTAAAAACCCAAGGGCAGAATATAGAATATTTGACACAGTCCTGACCTCAGTATCTGAGGAAAGGGATTTAGGAGTAATTATTTCAGAAGACTTAAAGGTAAGAAGACAATGTAATAGAGCAGCACGAAATGCCAGCAGAATGCTTGGATGTATAGGGAGAGGTATAAGCAGTAGAAAGAGAGAAGTGCTTATGCCGCTGTACAGAACACTGGTGAGACCTCACTTGGAGTATTGTGCGCAGTACTGGAGGCCATATCTCCAGAAGGGAAGGATATAGATACTCTAGAGAGAGTTCAGAGAAGAGCTACTAAACTAGTACATGGATTGCAGGAAAAAACTTACCACGAAAGGTTAAAGGACCTTAACATGTATAGCTTGGAAGAAAGAAGGGACAGAGGGGATATGATAGAAACTTTTAAATACATAAAGGGAATCAACTCGGTAAAGGAGGAGAGCATATTTAAAAGAAGAAAAACTACCACAAGAGGAAACAGTTTTAAATTAGAGGGGCAAAGGTTTAAAAGTAATATGAGGAAGTATTACTTTACTGAGAGAGTAGTGGATGCATGGAATAACCTTCCTGCAGAAGTGGTAGCTGCAAATACAGTGAAGGAGTTTAAGCATGCATGGGATAGGCATAAGGCTATCCTTCATATAAGATAGGGCCAGGGACTATTCATAGGATTCAGATATATTGGGCAGACTAGATGGGCCAAATGGGTCTTATCTGCCGACACATTCTATGTTTCTATGTTTCTAATGTGGCCGGATCAGCTTCCAGGACTATTTGCATTTCTAAAGGTTCCTCCTGTGGTGGAGCCTGACTGGCTGGGGCTACAGGGGTACAAAAACTCCCTGGGGTCCCTGGTAGCCAGGAAGTAATCACCAAAAAGGACAACCCCCAGACGGGGAAAGGGCCTACCTCGGGTTGTGGAAGTGGTGTACACACCTGGGGAATATAGACTCCCAACAGGGGGGTTACGATTTCTGTTGTGGTTTCTTTTTCTGTTGAAGAAGACAGAAGGGATCTTTCATTAAGAGTTTATCTAGTAGGGAATATTCAGTAGAGGTGTGGAGGAGTGGGGGATGCATGAGGAGGCCATTGGGTAAAGAGGTTGTATTGAATAAATAAGGGAAAGAATGGAATCTGAATTTTTATAGTAAAACCTAAATTGGACACATAGATAGAATGCCTCGGTAGAGGCTTGAATATACGTAAGGGTTAAAAATATTCCCTTAAAATAAAGTGGGCCTATCATGCATCCCCCCTCCTCATGAAATAATGTCAGAGCGGTCTCGCCGGGCCCTACGGAGCCACGCTTGCCGATTAAGCGAGGAAGTCCCCTTTTTTTTTCTTTTTTCTCCTCTTTTTTTTTTTTTGTTTGTTTGTTTGTCTTTTTTCCTTTATTTTGGTGGGTGTATTTTCTCTTCCTTTCTTTTTCTTTGTAATATAACACAAGTCTCATGGAGCGACCCTCCCACACGCCCCTGAAATAGATAAGCGCTTAGTTGCGTTTAGGTCAAGGATTGACAAGTAGGGAAGCAAGGGAGCGATATTAGAGGGGGGAAATTTTATTCCCCCCCTCCCTTTTTTTTTTTTTTCTCTCCCTCTCTCTCCTTTTCTCCACCTCCCCGACCCCCTGATTGTGCAGGGACTGTGTCTATAGCAATATGGGAAGAGGAAGAGTGGGTGGGATGGCCAGGGCCGTTAGGAAGGGCTTGAAATTGACCTCTCTAAATGTGAGGGGGTTATCCATCCCAGAAAAACTTATGCGGGTACTGAATGATATGAGAAGAGGACATACACAGGATGCTTTCTTTCAGGAAACATATTTTAAATGCGAAAATGTACCTAAATTTTGCAATAGAAATTATCCATGGGCGTATCACGCCCCTCTCCAATCCTGAAGTCGAAAGGGGTCAGTGTTGTCATAGCAAAGGAAGTAGAATGGACGCATCAGGAATCAAGGGTAGACCCACAGGGAAGATATATCATGTTAAAGGGCAAAATAGGACAAAGGGTAGTGACAATGGTTAACATATATTTTCCAAATACTAATCATTTAACATTTCTACAGCAGTTACTGCCATTGATCTTGGACTTCCGGAAAGGCCTTTTGATAATGGGCGGAGATTGGAATTACGTGGCAGAACCCTTGTTGGATACGTCACGTGGCTCCTCCCATTTATCATGTGCAAAACTTAATGGGCTCAGGAAGGAACTCTCCCTCCTCGACTTAATTGACCCGTGGAGGATTATGCATGCAGGGGAGAAAGATTATTCATACTTCTCCGCATCTCACAACACATACTCAAGGTTAGACAGATTCTTGATTCCTCAGGGTGAATTGGGAAGGGTTAAAGCTACCACTATTGGAATGCCCATTTTGTCAGATCATGCGCCAGTACATATTGTGATTGATCTGGACTCTGTACCACCGAAACCACCCACATGGAGATTAAATGAAGCCTTATTGCAATCCCCGGAGACGAGATAAGAAATAGAACTAGCCCTGGTAAATTATTTTAAAGAAAACACTGAATTGCAGGCATCCCCGTCTATAGTATGGGAAGCACATAAATGCGTTATCAGGGGGATATTAATGA
This sequence comes from Pelophylax lessonae, assembly GCF_965119305.1. Lineage (NCBI taxonomy): Eukaryota > Metazoa > Chordata > Amphibia > Anura > Ranidae > Pelophylax > Pelophylax lessonae. The sequence goes on along the minus strand of NC_138773.1, from coordinate 58,928,725 downwards.
AGCTGGGATCTCGACGTAAAAGGGAATATGAAAAAAGTGTAACAGAATTAATGATACGTGTGGGAGAGTTGAGTGTCGCACATAAGAAATCGATGGCGCAGGAACACTTACAATCTCTTATCAAGACTAGGGAAGAGTTGAATAATCTTCTATATCAAAGAACAGTAAAAAGCCTGTCGCTCATGAGGAGACAATTATATGAATTCTCCAATAAACCGGGGGCCATGTTGGCCAGGGCGCTTCGGGGACCCCAAAAAAAAAAGACAGTAATCGCACAGATACAATCAAATAAGGATGGAAAAATCACAGAGACAGGAAAGATTGTGGAGGAATTTGGAAATTTTTATAAATCCCTCTATAATATAGATACAGGGGGAGACGTGGACAAGAAGTCCAGGTCTCTACCCTCAAAAGTGCGGGAGTATATCGAAACATCTGGGATGCCTTCATTAAAGAAGGAACAGGCTGAGGCTTTGGAAGGAGCCATCCTAGAAGATGAATTAGAATATGTTCTAAACCAAAATAAACCACATAAAGCTCCGGGCCCTGATGGTCTAACCCTACCGTACTATAAACAATTCTGGACACAGTTAAAAGCCCCTTTATTAGCGCATTTTAATAGTATTGGCAAGTGGGGCTCACTACCCTTAGACAGTTTGCGGGCATATATTTCACTTATACACAAGGAGGGTAAAGACCCCTCATCATGTGGTAACTATCGCCCCATAGCTCTATTGAATCTGGATTTGAAACTATTTTCTAAGATCATTGCGAATAGAATCATAACATTTATCCCTCAGCTGATCCATTATGATCAGGTGGGATTCGTTCCCTCGAGAGAAGCAAGGGATAACACGACCAGAGTAATTGACCTTATATTTCACGCCCAGAGCTCACAAAAGCCATTGAAGCTTCTCTCGGTCGATGCCGAAAAGGTCTTTGACAGGGTGGCCTGGGAGTTTATCGAGGCCACCCTGTCATACATAGGATTGGGAGAGTGGATGAGAACTTGCATCATGGCTCTATATTCGGGGCCTACAGCAGCAGTAAAAATAAACGGTTGGAGGTCAAACTTTTTAGAAATTAAAAATGGCACACGCCAAGGATGCCCGTTATCTCCATTAATTTTTATTTTGACATTGGAGCCCTTAGTATGTAAAATTCGGAAAGATCCAGAGATTAAGGGTCTGCAGGTGGGGGGGGGGGGGGGGAACGCATCATAAATTAGCAGCTTATGCTGATGATTTAATTTTCTTTATAACAAATCCGGTGCAAATGTTACCATTAATCCTAGGGGCAATTCAGGAATATGGGAAACTTTCCTATTTTAAAGTAAATTTAGCAAAATCAGTTGCTCTGAATATTTCAATCCCTGGTGATGAATGGAGGGAATTATAACCATTTTTTACTTTGCAATGGACAAGAGACTCATTAGTATATCTTGGGGTGCATATTACACCTAAAGTAGAAGATCTGTTTGAGGCTAATTTCCCCCCCTTGATAAAGACCCTTAAGAGAGACACCATGAGATGGCAGACCCTTATGTTGACGTGGTTTGGAAGAAGTAGTGCCTGGAAGATGAATGTACTCCCACGAGTGCTATATCTCTTACAGGCACTACCAATAAAAATACCAGAATGTTTTTTCATGCAAATGAAAACTTTATTGAGAACATTCGTGTGGGCTAATAAATCCCCAAGGATAGGGATAAATATCCTTTCCCGTCCTAAATGTAAAGGGGGGATAGGACTTCCGGACTTAAAACGTTACCATAGGGCAATACACCTTACGCGGATGTTAGATTGGCATTGTAACCCAACAACTAAACAATGGGTAAACTTAGAAAACGAGATGACAGAACGACCAGTCCCTCTGGCTCCCTGTGTCCCAGTTTCAATGGATGATCCTATACATTCCCACCCGACGATAGGAACCACAATTAAGTTATGTAGGAACATACAAAAAAAAAGCAGAGATTGCACCCCCAATTTCTCCAATGCTGCCGTTAGTGGGAAACACAGATTTCCTCCCAGGATACTCAAAGGGGAAGATAATAAATCTTGCCCGGAGTGGTAAAATTCACCTAGTAGACTTATGGAGCCAGGAGAACCCCCCCACTCTGAGGGAGATCGTGTCCTGGTCAGAAGAGACCTTGGATGTGTTCTCTGCGTTTCAAATTAGACATTATCTTGTTGACCTACAAAAACGGGGATATTACCCCCGTTCTTTGACACCATTTGAATCTTTATGCAGAGGAGGAAGTCCAATTCCACATGCCTTGTCGTTCTTTTATTCCCTTTTATCTAAGGGGCAGGAAGAACAATCATTGACTTTCATTGGTAAATGGGAACGAGAGATGGAAATTAACTTCAACCCCCAACAAATAAAAAAAATGTTAGCACTTACACATAAGGCCTCAATAGCTAATAAATACCAGGAGATTAGCTATAAAATCTTGGTAAGGTGGTACAGAGTCCCAGCAATTTTACATAAGATAGATAAAAAAAAACCCTGACAACTGTTGGAGATGCGGAGAGGAGGGCGGATCAATGTTTCACATCTTCTGGTCGTGCCCCCGGATTAGGGGCTACTGGTCAGAGGTAGCGAAAGTGATAAAAAATCTTACCGCAGTCGAGGTGGGAGGGGATCCGGCTTTATGCCTCTTACATTTGACAAAGCTATCAATTAGGAAATATAGAAACTCCCTTTTGATTCATTTACTCAATGCTGCTAAAGCGAGTATTCCTGTTGTATGGAGACAAAATAGTCCTCCAGCTTTACAAACATGGTTCTCTAAGGTGAATGAGATCCACCGAATGGAAACACTGATAGCAGCACGTAATGGCAGGGAAGAGAGAACCCGTAATTGCTGGCAGCCCTGGACTGCCTACACGTCTTCAGAAGACTATCTGAGGGGTTGGGGAGGTGGAGAGTAGGAGGAAGAGGGGGGCCTGCTTTTTAAAATTGAATTCTTTTTTTTGTTAGGGAGGGGACAAATCAGTGCATGGTAGCGGATTTGGAGGTTCATGGGGTCCAGGGGGAGACAAACCCTCCTTTTCTTTTTTCTCCACTAATATACTACACAAATTTTGGAGTCTTGGGGGTAATAGGGTTAGCGGGATGAGAAGCGATAAGAGGGAAGGAATTCACTGAACGAGGCTTATATAATATGGGGTGAATGTGATTTGTTGTAGATGTGAATATGTTTTGGCTGGGGAGCACGTTCTCATCACCCTATTTGGGTTGTGGTGGTCCAGGGGTGGGAGGTGGGAAGGGAGGGTAGAGGGAGAGATGCACTTGGAGCTTGACTGATGGGAAGGGTTTTGAATTTGGTATATTCTAAGAATGTTTTCATCACACTCACACAGTCTATAAGATTGTGGACTCTTAAAAAAAAAAAAAAAAAAGAGAAAAAAGAAAAAGGGAAAGAAGAATTTTTTGTGTGCGGTGTAATGTGGTATTCTGGGTGCACGGTCAGTATTAACGAATATTTTTGAATTAACACACAGGTGGATTGGTAGCGCCAGGTTAACTGGTGTGTTTGTGTGTTTTTTTTTTTTCTCCTTGTGGTGCAATGTGGTATTTTTAGTGCACGGTTAACACTATGAAGTATTTTGGAAATAATTTACACAAAGAGGTGGATTGGCAGCACCAGGGGCAATTGGTAAGGCCCTTTTTTTTTTTTTCTTTTTTTATGGGGGGACTTGTGGATACCTGGGTGAATCTCCGGAAGGGAATTTTTAATGTTAAATGGATATTTATGTATTAAGTGTGATATCTTGTATTTGGATTGTATTGTATGCTTATATCTTGTATTGTTGTGGAAAAATAATAAAATGTTGGAATTGAAAAAAAAAAAAAAAGTCTGCAAGAGCCGGCTCGTGGCTTGCCAGACCAGGTCCTCTTTTAACCTCCAGTGGAGGCCCTGACTTTTGATCCCTTGTCTTGAGACCCTGAGGCACGAAAAAAACCTCTTCCGAGCCAAGGAGAATGGCCCACATCTACGACTGGGCTCCTTCCCCTTGGTAGCCTGCGGAAGAAGAGTATTCTTTCCACTTGTGAGACTCAATATCATCCAAGGAAGCTCCAAACAGGCAATACCCTACATGGGGGAGATCCGTTAAGGCCTTCTTAGAAGTCTGGTCCGCAGACCAGCATTTCAGCCAGATAATACGCTGAAGGACCACTGCTGATACAGACAGCCTAGAAATCAAACAAGCGGCATCCAAGAGGCATCACAGATAAACTGTAGCTCCTGGACCAACTGATCAGCCAGCCTCGCAAAGACAGAGGGAAGCCGTTTCCCCTCCAGGTCCCGGCGTAAAAGTTTAGCCCACTCAGTCAGAGCTTGCGACACCAGGGCAATAGTAAATATCAGCCCAAGTGCCGAACTAGCCACAGCGAACAGAGCCTCCTATCAGCTGGATATTTAAAGGCAGGGGATTCCTCAACCGAAAATGAAGGTAGCTTTATTTAACCTGGAAACCGGCAAGTCCACTACAGGTGGGACCGTCCACCTTTAATGCAATTAATCCTCTTAAGGACACCACAAGCAAAAAGCGTTTAGGAGCCACTGCATTTTAGACAACCCCACTGTTTCAAGACAATATTGTCAAAGCAAGCGGAAAAGGGAACACCCTTGCCGTTTTGGAGGGCCTGTGGGTACCAAAAGGCACAGGCGCCTTCGACGAGGCATCAGCCGCAACCTCCTTTTTTAAAGTGTCAGGCACTAACACAAACAGCATATTTACCAGCACTTTTTCATGCAAGGCTAGAGGAACAGAGGAAACATCCTCACTCTGAGCACTCAGGGTGCGTGGACGCAGACCCAGTAGGGTCGCGATATACTAAGCTCACCCAGAAACCATAACAATCAGGGGAGGTCACCAACTGTGATCCCGCAAAAGGGATGCTGACCAAGGGCCCACGAATGAACTACCTACTGGACCCCGCAAAAAACAAGGGAGGCGGGTCGGCCCCCGAGCCCTTCATAGAGTGCATAATAGGAAATAGCCCCCTTAAAAGGGGGGGGGGGGTCGCCCGCCGTGATGCACAGGCAGGGTACCCTGATGGTCCCGCTAAAAGGGCAGGTGCGCCACACAATAATAGCGGCAAGGCTGTCATTAAAAAAATGAAGCGCCCCCACAGCACCACCCCTTGCCAAGCTAACCAGATGGCCTAGCAGGCCACAACCTAATTTTTTGTGGAGGCCCAGCTGCAAGTGCAGGGATCCCAGCCCAGCAGATGCCCAAAGGAAAAGTGGGGGCTTCAGCTAAACGCACTAGGGCTGCCCCCAATGGAGGCACCCAATTTGGCCGCATGGCCTAGTAGGCCGCAGAGCGTGGCCTAAATTTCTGTTGATGCCCAGCCGCTTGGAGGCAAGCCCAAAAGGGAGGCAGTAGCTTCAGCCATCCTCATAGGGGCTGCTCATGTAGTTTCTGACTAGTAGGCCGCAAAGCCACGGCCTAAAATTCCAGCTGGATCCAGCCACGTGAGGCGCTAGCCGCGAATGCTAAACTATCTGCTCCCCCAGCCCAACAAATGCCGCAGGGAGCCCAGAGGACATCCCTGCCCTAGTCAACCCCCAAGGTGGCAGGGAACCCTGCTCAACCCCCACGTTGCGCACCAGGAAAATCCGGTCAGCAGCAACTCCAACCACCCCCCTCCTTAAGAGCATGTGGCAACATTCAGCTCATAAACCCACCCAGTGAGGGGGCCCAAAGACCCACAGTGACCACCAAAATTTTAAAGGGGGAGGGAACCCGGGGGTCCCACTGTCACAGGGAGGGGCCCATGTCCACCTCAAAACCCTCCAGGAGTAGAGAGGGGACAGCTACTTACCATACCAGGAACAGGGTGGGCACTGCTCCATCGTAATGTGGGTGCTGTTGGCCAGGAAGAAATGCTGCGACTCAGGCCGAAGCCAGCTCATATGCACCCTCACAAGACAATTAACTCGCAGGCCAGCCCCTGTCCAGTGGGGCTATGTCGCGGCTGACCTAGTGCGGAGATGCAGTCTGCACACGCTCGCTGGTGGGACCCTCAAGATCTAAATTATCCAGTTCGTTGCCCAGTCCGACACTTGATTGTAGATCACACAGGAACAAAATAGAGGAAAAGAATTCCATTTAAAAAAATTGCCAGCATCAGAGATCCCAGCAAGGAACTAGGTCATTACTCCTGTCTAGGCAGTACCTATAGCTGAGAGTGGGTGTATACCCCCTAGGTGTAGTCAAGATTTTTCCTGCCTAGTGTCCTACTCCTGTTAGGGGCAGTATAACCCAATCAGAATCAGGAGCTGTGTCCATCAATCAATGAGAGAGAAAATGCTCTATCAGTGGTCCTCAAGGCCCACTAACAGGCCAGATCTTAAGTATTACCTTGGGGAGATGCAGAATACTGCAATCACTGAGCAGAAAATGAGATCACCTGTGATGTAATTTAATCTTGCAAACCTGGCCTGTTAGTGGGCCCAGAGGACCGGAGTTGAGGACCACTGCTCTATATGAGCGCTTTTTCTGGCAGGAGAATTGTTTTTTTTAAGCCCAGTGTGCATGGAGCCTTAAGGCCCGTACACATGATAAGAAAATCTGTAGGGAAAATTCGTCCAACGACCGATTTGCCGATTTTCGGATTGTTAGTATGGTGCTTTCGACAGCCAACTCTGACTTTTCGGCTGACAAAATCCTGATGTGCAGGCTATAAAATTTTTGTCGTCCATAATACAATGTCCGATTTTCGTCTCACTAGTACAGATTGACGGAAAAAAATCTTAAGAGCAAGACTAGGCATGCTCAGAGACGAAAGAACACATACAAAGCAATCCAACACATGACATCACTTCTGAAGTAGAATTCTGTCGTACGGGAAAATTCGTATGAAAATAACCTCTTCCCTTTCCACATCAGACTAGCATGCCACAAAAAACGGACGACAGATGGTTCGATAATCTGATCATGTGTACGGAGCTTTAGGCGTATGCCCATGGAGGGCTTTATGGAGAACAGTGTTTACTTGCACTGGGATGCACAGGTGTTCTGTGTGTCCCTGTGCAGGCAGTCCCATTCAGGTCGATTGGGCTGCAAGGACAGATCTGACATCCATGTGGGTGTAGGTCCATGGCCCCAAACACAGACATTGTGAGTTCAGGGACATGCACCCACATAGATGTCAAGTTGGGAACAGAGGCTGTGTCCTGGCCCCAATTTAAATCAATGGGACTGCCTGCATGGAGATGCATGGACCACCTGTGCATCCCTGTACAGCTAAACACAGCCTTCCTGTAGTATGCCCCATGTGAATGAGGCCTTAGACCTCGTTTAGACTTGCTTTAGGAGTGCGGCGAAAATGTGCTGTTGAGCTGCGTTTCTGTCACCCGCCAACCATCCCCCCTGAAGATGCAATAGGCAGAGGATGGGGGTGTTTACATGCTGTGTCCGCAATGCTTCACGTTTGTGGCAAAGTTGCTTTTCGACTGCTGATTGCTACATTCAATCAATGGAAAATCTTTGCAAATGTCCCGCCTCAACAGAATGCAATACACATGGTTGCGCTACAGTTGTCGGCAAAAAGGAGTTCAGGCAGTGAGGAAATGGCACATCCCTTCCTCACCACCTGTCAGTAGCTTCTGGAGCACGAACCTAATGTGGATCAGGCTTCGGGGCAAGGGAAATTTAGACGCATGTTTAAAACTACCCCTAATGCCCCTTCCACACAGGGCGGACTCCGCCAGTTGTCCGCTCGCTTAGCAGGGAATCTGTCCTGCTGAGCGAGCGAATGGCTGGTCGGTGTTCGCTCCGCTTATGCAGAGCAGACACAGACAACGCCCGCTCTCCTCCAGGGGCGGTTGAATGTAAACAGACCGGCTGTCTGTTTACCCCGGACTGCCATCTGGATTGGACGTAGGTCAATTCAGATTAGATGAAGGCGGGTGTAAACCGACAAAAGCCCATTTACATCCACTGCTCCAAAGGATAATTGAGGGTCTTATCAGGCTCGCCTAAAAATCGGTCCACTTTGGAGAGAGACATCAGGGGTCTAAAAAGACCCCTAATGTCTCTTTTCCGAGAGAGAAAAGAGCTGTTGCTGGGGGGATTAGTGGTAGAGAAAGGGCTGGTGGGGGGGGCGGGATGAAAAGCTCTGATCAGCGGATTGTCCCCTGCTGCTCAGAGCTGTTTTGTGTAGCCGAGTCTGCTGAACAGTTCTGCTATACATTGATGATCACTGGAATGACCAAAAGCTTATTGCAGGAGGAATGTCGGTGTACAGACCTGGCCAGCTGGAATCAGTGCTGTAGGTCTGTATGCACCCTGCCAGTAAAAGGGTTAAAGACGTATGGCCAAAGCTTTTTTTAGCCATACTTCTCTTCTGGGTCACAGAGTGCACTTGTTTCTACACCCCTGTGACCCTGACTCAAGCAACAGCGGGCTCTAGAAATTTGGGATGCACCCAGAAGCTGCACCGGCAACCTGGCTCAGCATCTCGGCGAGCCTCTAAGAGCCTGAAGGAGCTGCTCCCACTCCCTGTAGAGCCAGGCGCTCCTGTGAGCGCTGGAGCCGCAGTAAAGAGCCAGTGACTGACAGTCCTCATTCTCTGCTCAATGAACAAGAACTGAGTGATCAGCGGCCATATGATCGCTCAGTTCTCAGTCTTATGGTCAGCGGGGGGACAGCTGCAGCATGGGACCAATGCTACAGCCACACACATGTGTATAGCCTACACATCTCTTCTAATAAGGATACCTCCAGATAAATGTTGCAACAAAGTTCAGTTGCAGGGGCCCCTGAGGATGTGGATATGGCGTCAGTCTTTTTATGTTTGAGACATGAAGACCAGATCAGCGGTGATGGGGAAATCCTTCTTCCTCCTTTTGGCCAGGATAAAATATAGCAGCAGCTCCTGTATGGAGATACGGTCTCCAAAAAATCTCTCCATCTACTTCCTTCCTCTGGGGATTTTTTTTTTTTTTTTTTTTTTTGTAACCCAGCCTCCCAGAGACAGGAAATGCATACAATAACTGTGTATATTAAAAGCACAGGTTTTCACAAATACAGACAGACAGTAGATCCTTACACACCTAGCAAACATATTAAAATGCTTTGTTTTACCCCCCCTAAATGACCAGGCCATTTTTTTGTGATTCAGCACTGCGTTGCTTTAACTGACAATTGCACAGTCGTACGACGCTATAACCGAATAAAACTGATGCCCCCCCCACACACAAATCAGGCTCTCTTGGTGGTATTTGATCACCCCCCGCGGTTTTTAGTTTTTGTGCTATAAAAAGAAAAATACTAAATTTTGGGGAAAATACAATAATTTTTTACTTTCTGCTATAAAAACGCATCCAAAAAAAAATTCTTTAGCAGTTTAGGCCAATATGCAGCATTCCGCTACATATTTTTGGTAAAAAAAAAAAATCCCAAAAAGTCGACCCATAATGGACAGAACAAAAATATGTTTATTTTATTAAACAATTAGCAATAAAAACATAGTAACTTTAAAATAGAAAAGACCAATTCATAGTCTAATCATCACATAACTTGTATAGTGAATATTACAAGCAAACTTCATAGTCACAGCCAGTATGGGACGGGACATATTTTTGTTCTGTCCATTATGTGTCAACTGCTCTGATGTTTACGCTCACCTAATTAGTGACCCTTTTCACCATCCTAACTATTTTATTGGTGTGGATGAGGCCCTTCCATTCTTCTATGGTTGGACCCCACCATACCCGTATTTTATCCTTTGTACCTTTATCGGGATTTTAGGGTTATCTAATTACATGTCTAGGTTGAGGTCTATCCAACTATCATTCACATGTTTATATCTTAGCGGGACTGCATTGTTGCGGTAGACAAATCTGACACTAAGTGACGGATTTTGGGGACCAGTGACACCAATATAGTGATCGGTGCTACTGTTACTGTATAAATTACACTGGCAGGGAAGGAGTTAACATCAGGGGAGATCAAGGAGTTAAGTGTGCTCCTAGGGAACGCTTGCTAACTGTAGGGGTAATGGAATGACTGCAGGAAGAGAATCTGTGTTCCTTGTTAGTAGGAACACAAGATCTCTCTCTCTTTCTGTCTGACAAAACGGCGATCAGCCTTGATTACATAGACTGAAAGATCGCAGCCACCAAACCCGCTGATTGGTACCCGTTGTGTCCAAGCACAGGGGGAGTGTGGCTCCGGCAGCGCACACTCCCTAGAGTCCTTTTACGAAATTTGGGGTGGTTCTTAACAGCTTGCCGACCGCCGCAAGACTATTTACGGCGGCAGTCAGCCCCCTACAGGCAAAACGACGTAGGGCTACGTCGCTCGCCCACGAGCCTCTAGGGGGCGAGTGCGCCCCGCCGGAGGCGCTCTCCCGCCCCCGCTCGTTCCCTGCCTTCCCCGCACGAGTGACCGGCGGCTCCGATGTCCGCCGGTCACTCACGATCTCCTGCTGGAGAGGGAGAAAGGCAGCCGACTGATGTAAACAAAGCCGCCTGTCATTCTCCCTGGTGTAACTGCAGAGATCATGCGATCCTGCTATGCAGGATCGTATGTCTCTGTGGTTACATAAAAAGCCTCGCCCTTTTACAGTTAGAAGCACGCCCCTAGGGTCACACTTAACCGCTTCATCTCTAAGTTAACCCCTTCCCTGCCAGTGTCATTTTTACAGTAACAGTGCATATTTATAGCACTGATTACTGCAGTAATGTCACTGGTACCCCCAAAAGTGTCAAAAATGTCAGTCAAGGGTCCGATCTGTCCACCGCAATGTCGTGGTCCCGCCAAAAAAAAAAAAAAAAAAAACAACACGCAGATCGCCGCCATTACTAGTAAAAAAAACAATAAAAATGACAAATCTTTCCCGTAGTTAGTAGACACAATAACTTTTGCGCAAACCAATCAAAATATGCTTATTGTGATTTTTTTTTACCAAACATATGTAGCAGAAAACAAATTGGCCTAAAATGTTAAAAAAAAATTTGATTTTTACATTTTTTTGGGGGAATTTCTTAAAAAAAAACAACGTGAAAGTTATTTTTTCAAAAATGTCGCTCTTTATTTGTTTATAGCGCAAAAAAGTAAAAATCGCACAGGTGATCAAATACCACCAAAAGAAAGCTCCGTTTGTGGGAAAAAAAGGACGTCAATTTCATTTGGGTACAGCGTCGCACGACCGCGCAATTGTCCGTTAAATTCATGCAGTGCTGAATCGCAAAATAGGCCCTGGTCTTTGAGCAGCTAAATCCTCCGGGGCTTAAGTGGTTAACAGACCAAAGGAAAGCAATAAAGGATCATTGATGGATTTATATACACTTTAGCTGTAGACGGTTGGGGCTGATCTACTACTGTTGGTTACATTTCAATGGAAGTAAACCTGTCCTCTCCATTGCGGACCTACTTCTGAATGTGCTGGCTATTCTAAGGACCTGGCCCCGTCAATATTTTCAGTCATGGACCCAGAACAAGTATACAGATTAGGTTATCAGGACTTCTGCATCCTGGCTGAGTCAAAGGATGGACATGACAACCAAGCATCGAGCATTTTCAGAAGAGGTCACCAATAGACTGTTTATCAAAAAAAAAAAAAAAAAACCACAAAGATTTTCAAAAGGCTTTTATTTTTTATTTCTAAATTGGAACTACTTATATATATTTATATATATGTACAATAAAAATACAGCAAAAACAGTAAGAATTAAGAAAATAGACAAACAAAAGTGCCAAGTGGATAAAGCCAGTCAGCACTCCACAAATCAGAAAGACATTAAAAAGCCAGGGGACAGGCACAGTTATTTCCAAAGTAAACTAATGGCTAAATATTGCCCTAAACAAAAAAGGCTGCCAACCACAGGTTCAAAAGTGGCAAGGCAAAAGTAAAAATGTGGCCAGAAAATTGATACTTTTTTTTTTTAAATGTCCTCAACAAGCTATAAATAAGCTTTAAAACAAGCCCTCTGTAGCACTGTGAAAAACTAGGATTGAAAATTGAAAAGAGAAGAAGTAAAGGTCTTTATGTCAAGACGTGGCACCCTGCTCTCTCCCTCTGTGCACCCACCTACTATGTGTTTACATTAGAGATCAGAAAGCTGGCAGGCAGCCACGTCACTGCAGGGAGGGGGCACTGAATGGCAGAAATGAACACAGAAAAAAATCTGTGTATTAGGATAGTGTCAGCCACTAATCATAGCTACTAATTCAAGCTATAATTGCTGGATTTCCTATGCAGTGCCACCTGAAGGCAAAATCTGGTATTGCAGCACACGTATAATGTTCCCGGAGGGAACCTGAGCTTTTTGGTCAGTTGCCCTAAGAAGCACCAACAAATCTGGGTAGATAATATTGCTAATTTCATTAAATATGCAAGCTTTCCCCAACCTGAAATAAGCCTGTATCATTGTTACATTAAATATGAATTATCCTTCAGAAGCTGGAGGAGCCACCTCACTAAAACCTTTCGATGAAAAAAAAAAAAAAAAAAAAGATGGCCAGAGTCTGCATTGACGGCCAGTCAGATGTCTGAGCAAATACGGAAATGATTCCATACTGAACGTATTAACAGGACCCACAGGAATGTTACCGGTCCTGCTTTCTAATGAGGTAAATGCAGAAATGGACTGATCTCAGAAGGGTGGCGTGGAGAGCAGGTAAGCAGTATTTGGTGGATAAAGTAGGAGGACAGGCTGGCTATTTGTACGATTATTTGTGTTTACACCCCACATTTATCCTCTCTCGGCACTCCTGTACAGCGGTGGCACAATGTTTATCATCAGCAGCCAGTTCCACCCAGAGAAGAAGCAGAATTAAAATTTGTGAAGACCACTAAAGGCCAGGGCATCCTTTCATCACCAACAGTATTCACAGTTTCCTTCTACAACTGGAGAACAGATTAAAACAAAGTCTCTGTAAAATAAGAGACGTTCAAGCGGGTGGGGATGAAATGGGGTCATTTATAGGACTAGAACCGTATACCAACTACCACACAAATCACTAAAAAGGGCGGAACTCTGTTATAAATAATATGTACTGTGAAATGAAGGGGATGGATGGGTTTTCAGTCAGCAGACGTTAATGTAGGAATATGCAAACCAATGGCCAGGGAGGATAATGGATATTAAAGAAGGTTTCCAATTCATACTGGAATTACGGTTAAATAGTGCTATGCAGCCAATGAAATTATGAATAGGGTGTGGATGTCTAAAAACACGAGTCCTGCTCTATTTTTCAAAACACAGTGCATTGCGGTGCACTGCCGCCCTCAGCATATGTGCTCTGGGGTGCATTTAACAATAGATGGCAATGAACCGCCATACACATATGGTGCGGTACCATTATGATGTGCACTGGGGTGTGAATGAACCTATACAAGATCCCTTGAAAGGGCAAAATGTCTCCCATTACAATGTTAGTAACATCCAGGATGCAACAATAGTTATTACCATTAGATGGCGTTGCATATCAAATCTAAAAGTTGCAGCTCCTAGTTAAAGCAGGAAGCTGTGGGGATGAGGCATGCTTCTGTGTAACCGCATGGTACAAAGCAATCCAGGGATTTCCATTTTAACTAAAAACCTAAATAAACTCACCTTTTCCTGAGGAAAAGTTGAGGGGTTGTGGCTGACCTACTTGTCAAAATGTTATGTGCCTGGCTATAATACTGAACCATTGGCTTCTGGGTCAGAGCCCGGAAGAGGAGTATAAAGTCAGAAGAGCTTCTCTGTATACTTGTTCGGAGATGGTTACAAACTGTTGGAACCAGAGCAACAGTATAACAGTATAAACTAATATAGAATTAGGGTTGCACTGATACAGATTTTATTGCTGGCATGTACCAATACTTTCAGTCAAGTACTCGCCAATACCGATATCTGTGCAGGGCAGTTTGAGCCCATACAAAATGAATGGGGTCAAATCACATTGGATAGAATCGCATGTGATTTGAACAGGAATGTGGTGCCCCTCACCGCCCCTGTGTGAACCCAGGCTGAAGAAGTCGCTATGACAAGTCTAGGTTCACACAGGAGCGGTGCAGGAAACCGCATGTGATTTGGACCAGATTTGTACTGCATTCCTGTTCAAATCGCATGTGATTCTTTCCAGGTGTGATTTGACCCTATTCATTTTGTATGGGCTCAAATCGCAAAGATATCAATTTTAGGTATCGGACAATTTGAACAAGTATGAGTACTCATGCAAATGCTTAGCATCGGTACTGATATCAGTGTAACCCTAGTAATGAAGAATGTAAAGTCACCAGTGGCAGCCTGCAAAGGTTTCCTTTCAAGCATTTCCTGCTTGGAACAATCCTCTGCGCTCTCTATAAAGTACTGAACTGCTCTTCTGCACTCTGCTCAGTATTTCTTTAGCTTTACCTTCTCCAATCCCCAAGGCATACGATATAGAAGCTACAAAACCAGCTGCTGACGAGCTCTGTGCCTGACACTCCAATGGTCAAAAAACCACCAACACTGGATTTTCAACCTATCCATCTACATGGTCTCTATCTGCAAGCCCTGATGAAGGGGGTCATGTTGGGCTCAATGAAACGTGTTGGGATCCCTTATTTGATCTTCCATCTGATCCTACACTGGAATAAAATGATATCTGGATAACCTGCGTCGTGACACGTCTATTTTAGATTTATTGTCTCCTATCCCCAGGGCTGGCTTTTTATGATCAGGAAATTTTGTAAAAGAAACCTTCTCTGAAAGATACGGCTTCTTTTCATTGGTTTAAAATGCTCTTCTGACAAAACCACCCTCTAAAAGGAACCTTTCATAAAATCAAGGCAACAAACTTGGCAAACAATTGTAGCAATAGAAACCATGTGAACGATGATGCCATTCACAAAACCGATGCCTTGGAGTACTGGCACATTTTACCAACACAAACCAGCAAAAGTTAATACAAAAAATTAGTGTACAAACACAAGATCCTGGAGTACTCATAGAAAAGCAGCTGTGCCTCTACTCCTGCAATTGGCTCAACATACACCCAGACTACAGCTGCTTTTTTTTTTATTCTTTTTGCAGGATAAAGCAGTATTTTGCAGCCAGCCCCCAAGGATGCAGAGATTGAGGACTAGGAAGCATCAAAGGATGCTGTGAAAGGATAAAAACGTAATACCAAAGCCACCTGCTGTACGTAGACAAGTGCCAGATTCCAGGTTTAACATTTGCCAGGGAGGCACTTAAACAAATTAAAGGCACAGATTTATCAGATGACATGTCTGCCTTCAGCCTCTGCAATTAATGAGAACCAGTCATGAAAGAGCAGTTGTACTAATCTGAATCGCTGCTCTTTGAATAGCATAGTCTTACTGGCCAGGGATGGATATTTGACCCATTATTTATCTCCACCCCTGACACACTGAAGGCAGAAATACTGCTCTGAAAGCTGAAAATCAGATGGAATCGTCCGCTGTTGCTGTCTTACCTACTGCCAGAGCTCAGTGCTAATAACACAAGCTCAGCATTTAATGAAACGGTCACATAACACAGAATGATGTATTTGTCTGGATTACCTTTCTGCTCTGAAAGCCGATAAGACAGAGGTGCATGATCTTCAGCATCTCTTACAAGAATGGGGTAGATTTCTAGTTAGTGGTAACGAGAGCCCCCCGGTGGCCAAAGGCACACATTACAACACAGGGAAATTTCCCAACCTATTGAAAGTTTCCCTGAGTGGTGCCAGATCACTTCTACCCAAAGGATCAAAAATGCCACATTGTGTGCCAAACACAGAAGCACAGCTGGTCCCTGTACTAGAATGAATAGTTTAAGGATATGCAGGCATCTCTCCACTCTGCATTGTGGCATGTTGCAGATCTGGTGTGTTTTCCAGTCAAAGGCCTGGAGAAGAATGGTGCTTTATGTAAAAGGAGTCTAAACCAAACTGCACCATGTAAATCATGGGTGCTCAACCTGTGGCCCTCCAGATATTGGGGAACTACAAGTCCCATGAGGCATTGCAAGGCTGATAATTATAAGCATAACTCCCAAAGACTGAAGCATGATGGGGACACCTGGAGGACCACGGGTTGAGCACCAATGATCTAAATCCAAAGAATTGGGCCTCAAACCAATGACTGTGCAGATGGAATGTGCAGCACACACACTGAAACACCACCCACCAGAGGCTATGTTCTAACGCATTTCATCCATTCCAGAGCTTAATCATAGGGATCACTACACTGTATAATGCAGAGGTATCAGCCCAAGCCCCATGGAGTCTTATACCCTGCCTGTGCTTAGCACTGATAAAAAATGCATTTTATTGCTATATTGAAGCATAAACCGTGTTTGCAAAACTGTTGTTAAATTAAACATTTACTGTTTTTTTTTTTTTTTTCTCTTTTCCTGGTAACCCGAAACCTCACCCCTTGTTTAATCATGTCTCAGTCTCTGCTACCATAATCATGGGTGAGGCTCTTATCAATGCTGAGCCGAAGCAGGAAATAAGATGGCTCCTATGGGGACTCTCAATCAACATTTTGAGCAGTGCTGTACAGGAAAATAAATCAGGGACAATAGATACCCCTAAAGGGCAAGAAAGGGCTGGGATGACAAGCTGCAGTGGAGATGGAGTGGAGTGCCGACTGGTTCTCTTTAATGCAATGCTGTGCAGTGAGGACTGTGTCTAGCTGTGAGATGAACAGCTTCAGCAAATTTAACTCTGAACAACCAGCATTAATGCATGTTGGGTAAAATGAAAGGAAAAAAAAATAAAATCAGTACATTTCTACAATACACATACCATCTCCAGGTTTTGTTATTTAAAAATTTAAGCCCGGTGTTTCTGCAAGAAATCCAGTGAGCTATCAACTTCCTGTTTTAGCCGATAATACTGCCTCCGCTGCCCTGAAATCCCAAGCAGTGTTGTCAGCCCTGCCTGAGTTATCCACTACTGAACTAAAGAATATAAATATATCTCCCTATGTTATTTAGCAGAGGGGGTGTTCTGTAGTCCAGTAGAGAACTGGGTAGGGCTGGCAGCAGAGCTTCAGTTCAGCAGAGGCAGCATTGTCAGCTCACTGCAGGAAGTTAGTGTTTCATTGGATATTTGGCAGGATCACAAAGTATTTTTCTGTACTAGCAGCGTTTTCAAATAGACAAAATGTGAGGACATGTGCATGGGTATTGCAGAGATATGCTGAAAGTTTTTATTCTCCAGAAATACACAAGGGCCGGTTTACATCAGGAATCGCACAGGAAAGTGCTGCACCATTCCTGCATGAGTCACATGTGCTGCAGCACGGTACGATTTGAGCCCAATCATTTTGAATGAGCTGAATTGCACTGGACCGCACCAAAATCACTACTTTAACAAAACACACTGCAACCGGATCGTAGGCTACTTCTGTACAATGCAATCCGGTGTAGGCAAAAACGCACTGCGTTTGAGACCTGTGTTTGGGGGATCGTTAACTTAGCATTGACGCCCGCTGCAGATTGCACTTTGAATGTGCACAAAATGTGGGTTTCCTGCAATGCGTTCTGGTGTGAATGGGTACTTAAGGTCACCAACATACAAAATCAACATTTCCATTTTAGCATGGTTGCTGGCAAGATAAATTGCAAGTCAACTGGTCACGTTCCAGAGATTACATTGGAGGGCTATCTTCACTAGAATTTCCTGTTCATCCCAACTACCACAGTCTTTAGAAAAAAACAAGTTGTGTTACACTTCCTTAACAAACCCTTCTGAATTCAGAACAAATTCAAAAGCAGGGAGTTCGGCTGCAAGAAAGTGAAACCTTCAATCGGCCTTTTTGGAAGGAAATGGAGCAAAGCCGCTGCAAGTAAACCTCACTGCTATAGTCGGAGACATAGGACAGACAGGCAGAACACAGTGGGGCTTAGTGATGGAAAGCAACTGAAGGCAACCGTACCTATTGACTATCAGTTTCTCCAATAGTGCCTTAGAAATGTACATCGAACATCTGACGGAAGGCTATGGTGAACAAGAGGTCTTCAGCCACTATCACAAGGCCTAATGGTCCTAGAAAAGCGGACTCATAAAGGCACAAGATTAAAAAGTGCAAATTTCACATAGTAAAACTCAGCTTAACCGGCAAAGTTTGTTTGGTGCCCTGGAAGGTAGCAGTCTCTGTATGCACCTCACTGGGGAGGGTTACTTCTTTCCATTCAAACGTCCTAGTTTGCTTAGCAGCAGTTTCATTTGCATTTCATTGAAGATGAACAAGTGTGGATTCATGTTGCATACCTGAAAGAGAGAGAACGATATGGACAATCCAATTGTGAGGCTATTAAAGCAGACCTACACCCTCCCCCCACCCCCCATTTCATAAACTACAAAACAATAATGAAAATATAAGCGGAATTGTCCCGTCGGTGTCTATTTTCTAGAATCCCACTGCTGTACACACCTCATGCTTGAAAACCCATGCTGCCGCTTTCAAAATTTACGTCATCGGCGGCAGGCTTTTTTTCCCCTGGTTCTCCATGCTGGCCCACTGATGAGGTCTGTGCCAAAGTTAGCAGGGTTAATCCGGCCACATGTCGAGAGTCCGCCTGCAGCTCTGTTAGCTTGATCAGCAGTTTGGACAGCTTTGCAGCTAGTTCTGTCAGCCGCCAAGTAGGCCACAATATTTGGGCCGATCTGGCCATGTGAGGCGCACATCCATCAGCAGTACTGTCCGCTATATCAACAGCTTTGAGGCACTCTGACAGCCGCGGTCTAAATTTTCTTCCCAATCCCGTTAGAGGGGCTGGGGGGGGGGGAATAGAAGGGAACCCGGGAGTCCGACCATTCCCGGGAGGGGCCCACGTCCACCCCGAGGGACACTACATACCACACCATGGAACTGGGTGGGCACCACTCTGGACAGACCACCTCCCCATCTTGGAATGGGGGTAGCTGCAGGTCAGAGGTACGCTGCGACTCATGTTGTGACCAGGGCTATGCGTTCTCACGTGGCGTTTAACTCACCGGCCAGTCCCCATCCAGTGGAACTATGTTGCGGCATACCTAGCGCCGAGCTGAGGCACGCGCGCTCGCTGACCAGACTGGGAAGACTGCAAGTATCTAGGATGTTCAGTCCGTTGCCCAGTCCAGCAGTTCATTGTAGTTCTCACAGGAACAGAAAATAAAATATTAGTAAAAAAAATTCAGTTTAAAAAAGGAAAAAATGCCAGGACCAGAGATCCCAGCAAGGAACTAGGTGCTTACTCCTGACTAGGCAGAAAAAAAAACAACTGAAGAGCTAGAGCAGGAAGTGGGATTATACCCCCTGGGACTGCTGTATGGGCGTGGTCAAACTTTTTTCCACCTAGTGTCCTACTCCTATGGAGAGCAGCATAACCCAAGGGTCAAAAAAGATATGGAGCTGTATGGAGCAATGAAAGAAAGCAAAAAAATGTTTCAGGGTTTAAACTATTTCTTCAGGCCTAATGCCTAGTACACATGATCAGAAAATCAGACAAAAATATGAACATTAGTACACAGCTTTTGAGAGCCGATCAGTTCATGCAAAATTATCCGAAGGGACAAGCATGAAAATTGTTCTCGCACGATACCAAAACGTTTTTTGTTTAATCAGACCAACAATATTCGTCTGAAAAAAAAAAAAAAAAAAGACCAAAACCACACATTCTCAGAAACGAAAGAATACATTACAATAGCGCACATTCCTTAATTTCCGAAGCGGTTTCCTGTCATACAAGAATTTTCTTAACTTTAGTTAAAAGTTGGTTTTCAATATGAGACTAGCATGCAAAAATAATGGATGATCATTTACCCGATAGTCTCATGGTGTGTACGAGGCTTTAAATATATATATATATATATATATATATATATATATATATATATATATATATATATATATATATATATATATATATATATATATATATATATATATATATATATATATATATATAAAGCTGGAAGATAATCCAATGACACCATCAGATCAGTCGAGGCAGGCAATAGCCGAACCAACCTCCAGAACCATTTTTTCCAGAAAGGAGTCCTCCATAAAAAATATTACTGAGCAAAAGGCTTAGGTGGAGTGGACACTTGGATGCATCCAGTCACCATACACTCCCACAAGGGAGTGTGGGGAAAAAAAAAAAAAAAAAAAACTTTTAAGTGACGGGAGTTAAAGCAGAGTTCCGGCCACAAAATCTATGCGATTTTGGGCCATCCGCTTGCTTTCGGTCACCTGTAAAATAAATGGATAGTTACAATTTTTTTTTTTTTTTTGTTTACTTACCTTGTTATTGAAGAAAAATATACTCACCTTTCTTCCACTTTCTCCCTCTGCGGCCGCGGCCCTCGCCGTCACTTCCTCTTTGCATTGATTCCTGGGAGCTGAACGTCATCGCTCCCAGGAATCAATGAGCCGGCACCGGCCCCACTCGTCACTTCCGGTGCGACTCCGCATTCCCTGCTAAACAGCTTCTGGGCATGCCGCACCGGAAGTGACGAGCGGGGCTGGTGCAGGCGCATTCTGGGAGAAGAGGATGCGCTGGCTTCAGCTGCCAACATCCAAGATGGCAGCGCTGGAGAAGAAATTTTCAAGAAGTATTTCTTGCAGGTAAGTGCGACCCGGGACAGTTCAGAGGCTATCGATTGTGGAATGTACTAGCCCCGACTGTCCTGGGGGTATTTTTATTGAAACATTTTTTTCGTGGCCAGAACTCCACTTTAACTCCTGAGTGTGGGGGAAGGGGAGAACGGAAACAAAGGCAGCAACCCAGGATAATAACTATAATAGTGCTGCGCCAGAAATACTTAAATCAATATATAAACAGGTGATATTGATGGTGTAATAAAATATCAAATGTGTCTTAAATAAAGTCCATAAGTGTCCAAAAAAGTGAAAAGAAGGAGCTCCAAACAAAGTGGAAAGGAAATCCTATGATAAAATTATTCACAAACACCGCTTTGCATATATCCCACCACCGGCTAGATTGGTCTCTCACCTCAGCCACAGACCCATAATATACAATTGATTATCAGTGCAACCAATTAGTGAAAAACCAGAAATAAATTGATACTAATTAAAACAAAAAATGGCTAGTGCACGTTAGTGTCAAATAACAGTGCAATAATCCGGCAGCAAACACAAAAATGTGTAACACCTCACAAATAATATGCAAATAACTATAATAGTGCTGCGCCAGAAATGCTTAAATCAATATATAAACAGGTGATATTGATGGTGTAATAAAATATCAAATGTGTCTTAACTAAAGTCCATGTGTCCAAAAAAGTGAAAGGAAGGAGCTCCAAACAAAGTGGTAAGGAAATCCTATGATAAAATTATTCACAATTTTTTTTCGTGGCCAGAACTCCGCTTTAACTCCTGAGTGTGGGGGAAGGGGAGAACGGAAACAAAGGCAGCAACCCAGGATACCTACTCACTGCATGTTAAAGCGGAGTTCCAGCCTTTTCACTCACCTGTCCAACGGTCCAGCGATGCGGCCGCCCGAAGCCTCGATCCTCTTCCCTCTGGTCTCGGCGGCGCCGGCATCACTGCTGTGGGCACCCGGCGGTGACAGTTTGGGCTTCACAGCCGGGTACCCACTGCGCATGCGCGAGTTGCGCTGCGTGTCTTGATTGGCCGGCAATCTTCTGGGACCTCTGACATGTCCCAGAAGATTGCAGAGGAGGGAGGGGGAGAGGAGAACTTCCGTTCAGGGCGCCGCGGCGCTCCGAGCGGAAGTTGGAGCGGGTACATGTCAAAACTAGGTACCCGCTCCCCCCCCCCCCAAAAAATGACATGTGTGGAACTCCGCTTTAAGTGAGACGGGGGGGGGGGGTGGTCGGAGAACCCCGCCCTGGGAGAAGGGAGGCACCTAGGGCATCATATACTTGCATACCCAGGGAATAGTTTCACACAGGGTTGAATAGAGGATTAAACTGACTTTGCCCAAGCAAAGGGGTCTTTTGGGAGCCTCTGCCCTTGACCTGTATAGCACCCTGCAGCTAACCCAACAAGTTACACTATGTGGCAAGGTGGGCACCTAACAGTACCAAGCGCCCAAAGCAACTTTACAGGCCAGCCTCTCAATTTCTTTGATGGGTCCAGCACAGTCACCAAAGATCTTGCCTTGGGGCACCAATTCAGAAACTGAGTAAAATGCTGCTGTGGTCAACGCGAAAAAAAAAAAAAATAGATTGAAGAATTTGGCAAATGTAACAAACAAAATTCTACTCAGAGGAGACATCCAACACCTAAAGACACTAGCAAAGAACTGAGGATTGCTGGAAGTGGGAATGGTTATATTGGGGTCCTCACAGTTGTTTTGCTAGTATGTCCCAGCCACTGCCTATACCCAGTTGTCTCTGAATCTGCCTGTCCTGTATGAACAAGAAATGTATCCCCTTCTTCATGCTTAACTACATAGCACAGCAGGGAAGAATAAATCCCAAGAGTGTTTTTTTTTTTTTTTTTTTTATAAAGCTTTTGGCGGGTACACAGGTTACCATACAGCTCATTCCCACCTTCACACGGCTTTGTGCACTGCCATATGTTCAATGAAAACAGAGCCCTATTGCAATTCTGTTCATTTGTACACACGCTTGGAGTGAACAATCATGAAATGTGCTCTGTATTTCAGTTTGGCTGGAGATGTCTTAAAGACATGCAGGACTCAGTGACAGTGTCTCTGCTAAAGAGTTGGGGAGCAAAATTCTGCAGCATTTCATGCAGTAACATCACAAGGATAGGTAGTTTACAGTGTTTAGCGATTGTGCTGCAGGTGATTTGCCATAAATGACGTGATCTCTAGTGGGACATGGCCCTTAATCTTCCACAGGGTAACCTGCTAGTGTTGCCATAGGAACAGGCAAAAAGCAAGGAAGCCCAGAGGACTAGAGAATATGTTCCACTTTACATTTTAATTTAGTTTAGAACACTAAATTGTGGATGAAAATAAATAAAAACACAAAAAAAACGCAATAACTCAATAAAAAATTCAGTGAAACGATCACCTTGTAAACCTATTTTTAGGTTAAAAAAATTAAATAAAAAGGAAAACCATTTTTGTATAGATAAAAAAATATTATAATCACCTTTTTTCACCTTTTAATAAGCGATCACGTACCCTCTGTTCTCAGCTGCATAAGAGCCGGGGGAGGAGAAGCAGCATGACAAGGATCTTCCCAGTGAATGACTTTGCAGGAGGAAGGGGGGGGGGGGGGTGTCAGGACATGTCATAGCTAGAGAACTAACCACAGCGTGTTTGTATGCTTAGTGTGGTCAGTTTTTAATAGGGAAGCAGAGGAACTGGCAGGAACACAAGTGAATTCACATAAAGGAAGCAATAGAAAGAGAGCAAGAGACTCTCTCATACAAGTACATGGTACAACATATCAGGAATATGAAGCGTTGGGGTAACAAATGCTGTAACTCAAAAAGCACCATCCATTGCTCAGTTTTCTCCAAATTCCTCTTTTTTTATTGGCTACTGTGATCCGACTTCCTGTTAGACGGTGGCTACTTTCATTTTCCAGGGTCCCACTGTATTTTTTTTTTCTTAGGCCACCCTCTTGGCTTGCTCCCAAGATGGGTTTTAAGTGGTTGAAAAGTTTTAAGGTTTCTTTACTTTCATGCTAAAAAAATCCCTTGGTGTGAAGCTCCCCCCTAAGCCCCCCCAATACTTACAGAAGCCAGATCTCAATCCAGCGATGTACATGAGAGAGTCAGGGCTCTACCGGGTCTCACACTCCTCATTGGCTGAGTTGCAGCAGCAGGAGCCATTGGCTCTTGTTGCAATCACAGAAGAGGATGGGGCTGAGCCACCCTCCCTGTGCCTTACAGACACAGAGGGCAGGCTCGGAAGTGAACACGCACAAGTGCCCCCATAGCAAGCAGCTTGCTATAGGGGCACTAGGCAAAGGGGAGGGGGCCCAGAGCACCAGCGGGGCACACGAGAAGGAGGATTGGGGTGCAAAACCATGGCACAGAGCAGGCAAGTATAACTAGATTTTTGACTTACTGTAAAATCCTTTTCTCTTAGGTTCCTTGACTGATGCATATCAGTAGGACCCTACTGTGTCCGTCAATGAACGATAGAGAAAACAGGTTTATTTTTTTTCTTTACAGATGCTTTAAGGACAATCACTACTATAAACTCTGGGACCCTAACGCTTTAAGGACAATCACTACTATGAACTCTGGGACCCTAACCAAAGTGCACGGCTTGTTCCAAACAGGAGGGGGGGGGGGGGGGGGGGAAGAGATTCAGGAGCTCACGGAGGACATTACAAAGAGGCAGAAAAACACAATAAGAAACAATTTAGAGAAAAATAGATTCCCAGGCCAGATAAAATGAAGAGTTTAGTGACACTTTAAGTCTAGATTACCATTCACACAATTGGTGTCCTAGTCGAGAGAAACTCATTCAGCCTACTGAACTTAGCACCACTGGTCTAGGCCCTGTTCACATCTGGCAATTTGGGATCATAGGCAGAATGGCTGCGATTCTGCCCCTTATTCCAAATTGCATTGCAACAGCAGTAAAAAAAAAAAAAAAAAATACCCTGTGTGTTTGGATGGCATTCATTTTGAATGACACCTCAAACGCGGTGCAGTCGGTCACACTATGGTCATGTGGCAAGTGCTGCAAACCGCATTGTGTGAAGCTTGTTACCCGAAAGATCCTGCTCCTTTTTGGCAACAAACTTTGCACAATGCAGTTTGCCACCATTTATCCTGTGAACAATGCAGCAAAACCGCACAGCATTTGAGGTGCCAATGAAAATCAATGCCACCCAAACATGGTGTGTCTTGCCACTATTGCAGTGCGATTTGGAATTGTGGGCATCACAGCAGTGATTCAGCCTGTGATCCCAAATTGCCAGATGTGAACGGTGCCCAAGTGTCATTTGTGATTCTATGTACTTCAGCCTAAAATTTACGTGACTTCTCAATTCGGTTTGGTTTAGGATTTTGACATGGTTACATTGCTATTTATTATGGATTCCACTTACAGGAAATTTTGCAAAATCAATAACACTACAGGAATCAGTGTTCTGGCCGCTTCAGTGCGTCTTCAGAATGTACAAAAACTAGAAATTACGTGACTCTCTAGCGCTGTCATAAGAAAAGCTTTGAGAATGAACATTATCCTGTAACACATTTCTGATGTATATAACTGATGTGGACACCTGACCATCACACATGTTGGACATCACATTACAAAACATTGGCTACTCCTGTGGACTTTGTCCCCCTTTGTAGATACATGGCCTCCACTCTTATGGGAAGGCTTTCCACAAGATTTTGGATTTTGTGGGAATTCATGCCCATTTATCTAAAGAGCATTTGTGAGGTCAGGATATTGGTCGAGCTGGCTCATAAAAATTCTAATTCATCCCAGAGGTGTTCAGGTCACTCCTCCACACCAAACCCATCAAACTTAGTCGTTATGGCACTGGCTGGGGCACAGGGGTACAGTTACAGTAGCAGAAGCAAAAAAGGGCCTTCTAAGGTGTCTATACTTTTGATCATACAGATAGGTGTGATATCCGGTATCCTTAAACATTTGGTCATACAGTATTTACTTGCGTTATGCAAAGTGTCTGTTAAAATTTCACTTTTAAATAAAGAATTTAACACCGTCACAAAGACATCCACTTACTCTGTTCTTTATGTTGTTGCCAACAGTTGCAGTCCAGTTATACCTGTGGAGGAAGGGATTCGATCTGATTATTAAAGAGGAAGTAAACCCTCTGAAAAAAAAATGGAAAAAAAAAAAAAAAACACCTGTAAATTACATCACTCCCGCGCATACGTGCGGGAGCCGCCGTTTATGGCACAGGGCTCTGAAGAACGGCACGAGTGGCCGCTCCTTCACAGCGCATGCGCCGATGAACTCATCGGCTGCATGCACTGTAAATATCTAAGCGGTACAAGTTTAGGAGATATTTATAGCACCCATAGGTAAGCCTTAATATAGGCTTACCTATAGATAAAAGTCTTTAAAGTGGGTTTACAACCACTTTAATAAGCCCCAATAGGTGGGATTCTTCTAGGTTAATAACATGTTGCTATATAGCAAGCCCACAGTATAAAACTCCTAAAAGTAATAAAGTTGAACTCCAGACAAAACTATTTTAATATTCTGTATAGAATGTGGAAAAGTCAAAACCTATGTTAGGTTTTGCTGCAGGTTTTTTACCACTTCAGCCCCGGAATGTTTTACCCCCTTAATGACCAGGTCATTTTTTGCAATACATCGATGCGTTACTTTAACTGACAATTGCGCAGTCGTGCGACATTGTACCCAAATAAAATTTACGTCCTTTTTTCCCCCTACAAATCGTTTTCTTTTGGTGGTATTTGATCACCTCTGCAATTTTTATTTTTTGTGCTACAAGCAAAAAAACGAGCGACAGTTTTGAAAACAAAAAAAACCAATGTTTTTTACTTTCATCTATAAGGGAAGGGGTTAACATCAGGGGCGATCAAAGGGTGAAGTGTGCTCCTAGGAAGTGCTAACTGTGGGGGGTGGACTGACTGCAGGAAGAGAGATCTGTGTTCCTTGTTAGTAGGAACACAAGATCTTTCTCTTCCTGTCTGCCAGAACGATGGTCTGCTTTGTTTACATAGGTAGACGGCCGTTCTGTCATTCCTCCCAACGATTGCAGCCGCCACACCAATCACAGCGAGACCATGGCTCTGGCGGTGCACGTGCGCACCCTAGAGCTGACGAAAACAATCACGTACAGGGACATGATTTTGCTCTTAAGGGCCACCCTGCCGCAGTAAATGTACGTGGGGCGGTCCTACGTGGTTAATCCATCCCCTTATAGGTCACTGGCAGTGTAAGCTACAGTTCGGTGAATCTTCCTCCAGCTTCTCTACTGTGTGTTACTAACCCACAACTTGTATGCAGTTCAGTTTATGAAAAAATAAGTGTATATTTGATTGATTTGCGCAAATGTTATCGCGTCTACAAACTGGGGAAAAGATTTGTCATTTTTATTTATTTTTTTACTAGTAATGGTGGCAATCAGCGATTTTTAGTGGGACTCCGACATTACAGCGGACAGATTGGACACCTGACACTTTTGGGGGGGACCAGTGACATTACTACAGTAATCAGTGCTAAAAAATATGCACTGTTAGTGTACTGCCACTGGCAGGGAAGGGGTTAACATCATGGGCGATGAAAGGGTTAAATGTGTCCCTAGGGGGTGTTTTCTAACTGTGAAGGGGAGGTGGGCTTGCTGCATGAACACAGATCTGTGTTCCTAAATAAGAGGAACACAGGATCCCTGTGTTTATAACTGACAGAACAGCGGTCTGCCGTTCTTTCTCCACAGGGAGCAATCGTGGGTACTCGGCGGCAATCGTAATGGCTAGACCCGCTGATGAGCTTCCCCTGTGGCGAACGGGAGCGGGCCCGCGCCCTTGCTAGCAGCCCCGCGAAGCAACATACAGGTATGTCGTTTCGCGGGACAGAGCCGACCTGCTGCCGTAAAACTACGGCGGCTGGTCAGCAAGTAGTTATTAAGCTTCACCCCTCCTCTATGTGACAAAGTGTTTGTCTGCTCAGGCCTGAGCACTACATCCTGGGAGGAAGCAGAGATAACCTGCACCCCATTTCTAGAACTACTGGGTATTGCCAAGGGTCTGACACACAATTGGAGCATTAGGGGAAATTCCTGAAGACAGGTTTTGGGAGGTGAGGGTGTATCCCATGAAGAGAACTGTAATTTTGCCCTGAATGGGCAAAAAAATGACAGGTCCCCTTTAATACACATGCAGTTTGTCTTTTCTGTCATGTTGATTTGACAAGAGGTTAGATTCTTTTAAAAGCAGATTTAAACCCTAACTGGACATTAGGTTTGTTAAAGCACAGTGTAACGATAGCCATGTTTTTTCATAAATATTTATTTGCTAGCCTCAGTGTTGCCGATTCCTGTCTATGTCTTCCAGTGACAATGCAGGAGCACACATGAAGACAGTTGTCACAGTAAAGCATGAAGTGCAGGAAAAAAGGACCTTTGTTGCGGAATCCCTAGATATTTAACGAACGCTGCAATTTAAAAAACCAGAAGAAAAATGGTGAAACTTAGACTAAGTTCTTTCACTGCCTGCTCAGCAAGGAATCTGTCCACTGAGCAAGCAGGTGACCGGTCCACATCCACTGATGCAGAGCGGACACAGCCCGCTTTTCTCTATGGGGCGGTCAGATGGAAATGGACCGCCTGTGTTTCCATCGGTCTGTAATTATATACGACAGACGGGAAACGGATCTCTGTTTTTAGCAGATAGGATCGGATGTCGGCCAGTGTCAACAGACACCGGTCCATTGACATCCGCCACTCCGTAGAGAGCCAAAGATGGTCCGATCGGGTCCGTCTGTCAGTTTTTTTTTTTAAGCGGACCTGATCGATGCGGCAGCATGAAAGGGGCCTAATATTTGAAAGCTTACAATACATTTTTGTATTCAAGTTAAGACCTACTTTAAATGTAAACATAATGAATGTCAAACACATAACGGCAATGCTTATCCATTGCTTACCCATTCCCCAAACATGCCATCGCTACAAAACTGTGAAATGTAAATAAATACAATTTTAAGATCTTTCCTGCGTGGTCCCATGGCGCTCTGTCTGCTTTTCTCCCTCTAGCTCTGAGGGCTGAGTTTCAAAACGATGCTCGTAGCAAGGCACCAACGTCACACCCCTTTGAAGTTCTTTAGTTCAAGAAAGACAGAAACAAGCATCATCAGGCATTAGTCAGGGACTAACCATGTCCTTTAACACTCCCTGGCTACAGGAGATGCTCTAGGGGTGGGCTGGGAGACGTGGCAGACCCATACGTACAGCCTCCTGTACATGGATACTGCAGAAGTGCCAAATGCCTTGACATGAACAAACAAGGAAGTAACCTGGTCTTGTCATCAGGGAAAAAGTAGAAGCTGTTGGAAGGATCACCAGGTAATTGCAAGATCAGGCACATAGGTAATAAATATTATTGGTATAAACACACCTAAAAAGGTGTACAGAGCCGCGCTCATCTAAAGTGCAGTGTGATTAAAAAATTGTCAAAAAATTGTGAACCATAGAAAAATATAAATATAAAGTGCATCAGCAATTAAAATAAAGTGCATAAACAGATATAAAGTGCATCAGCAATGGGTGGGTGAATCAAAGTCCCATACACCAACAAGGTTTAGTGCAGTCTCTAAAGGATGATTCTTCCACATATAATCAAATCTTCATTCCCTTCACCACATGGACTTCCTATGTGTGGAAATGCTTATCAGAAGGCACGACCCCTTAGTTATAGGGGGTCAATGCAAGCAGAATAATAATCAGAATCCAGAATAAGTCTGAGCCCTCCTGAAGGATCCACCTTACAATCGCCAATGTACAGATATGCTCCACGCTCCTTAGCCAGCCCCACGCTCCTCAGCGATATAAAATAAAGGAATGGCCAAAATAGTGAAGTACGCTCAAGCAATTTATTAAAAGTAAGGTAGATGCACTTACATTTAGACCGGTAAAACGGGCATTCAGTCAAACAAAGTCCGGGGATAATGCAGACGAGTGCCGCTTCCGCATCTCAAAGCGTCTCAACCGAACCCGGAAATGGCATAACAGTGCGATTGCGCTCCAAGAGTCCCGACCGGTTTCGTCAGCACGCAGGCTGTCGTTGTCAAGGGTCATATGGTCATATCACACTGTGCACTTTAGATGAGCGCGGCTCTGTACACCTTTTAGGTGTATTTATACCATTCATACGTTTTTACAATTCAGCTGCAGCTGTTTTATATGGTTCATACCAATATATTGCACTTTATGGATTTGTCCTACATATTTATTTAGATAGGATTCACACTTTTACACAATTTTTTGCCATTTGAGCAGGTACTGTTGGCGACTAACGCCAATTTATTTTCATCAATAAATATTATTGCTAAATAGAAATGGTATCCATAAAAATGTAATGCAGGGCTTACAGACACTTCAAAAGGAAGAGCAGACAGGAGACTGCTGCAGTGGATGTGAGAAATACTAAAGACAAATACTTACCTTGTTACATTTTTGAGGAGTACATCAATCATCTGGTGGCCGAAATTTTGAACAGCTCCGCATCCATGCAGCAAAAATAGAGCTATGAGGTTTGACACGTAGATGCCACCTCGATAGTCCAGTCTAGAAATAGGATAAAGTATGTTTCAAAAACCTTGGAGAGTTCCAGAGCACAAACATGGAATGATTACAGAACACTAACAGTTTATTCTACACTTTTTACTTTTTTTTTTTCCTTACATGTTTAACACTTGCTGTTCGTTCTCATTCAGCTCCTTTTGAATGCTTGCCATGAATGCCAGCAGCAATGAATTCATAGGACTGATGTTCTGAATGAGTAGATCCAGGGCCCAAAAGTTAGACTATATAAGAGGAAAGAAATTTGGTGTATCAGTACAAGTCAAAGCAAATTTAATTCGGCATATAAGTTTCAGACTACCCAAAGGTGATATTTTAGTCATAGGTAGAGCCCTGTGGAGTTATCCCCTTGAGATATGTAGGCCAGTCAAGTTCCTTGACCCCAAACTCACTCATCCATGTCTTTATGGACCTTGCTTTGTGCACTGGTCCAAATCATTTGGTGGAGGGGGGATTATGGTGTGGGTTTGTTTATCAGGGGTTGGGCTTGGCTCCTTGGTTCGTGAAGGGAACTCTTAAGGCGTCAGCATACCAAGACATTTTGGACAATTTCATGCTCCCAACTCTGTGGGAACAGTTTGGGGATGGCCCCTTCCTGTTCCAACAAGACTGCTCACCAGTGCGCAAAGCAAGGTCCATAAAGACATGAATGAGTGAGTTTGGGGTTGAGGAACTTGACTGGTCTGCACAGAGTCCTGACCTCATAGAACACCTTTAGGATTAATTAGAGCGCAGACTGCTAGCAAGGCCTTCTCGTCCAACATCAGTGCATGACCTCACAAATGCGCTTCTGGAAGAATGGGCAAACACTTCTAAACCTTGTGGACAGCCTTCCCAGAAGGTTTGAAGCTGTTATAGGTGCAAAGGGTGGGCCAACACAACATTGAACCCTACGGACTAAGACTGGGATGCCATTAACGTTCATGTGCGTGTAAAGGCAGGCGTCCGGTTTCTTTTGACAATATAGTGTATGTATACATATTTTACTCCAACAGTTATCGCCATCATAATTCTCTACTCTAAATCTGCCCACCTATAGATTTATCTGTTCCCACCCACCTTTCTCTGTTTCTCTGCTCCTCCTGTTATATTTTCCATAGTATAGAGGGAAGCAGATAGTGGATGGTGGTGTAGCTCCCAGCAAGCCCTGAAGTAAAGATCTACACTTAGGATTGGCAGGCATTTGTAAGATTTGGAGAAAATGCTTAGGGGGGAAATGACATTTTCGGCTTACCTGTAAAATTCCTTTCTTGGAGTACAATCCCAGAACACAGGGTACCTTCATATCCATTATGATAGGGTTAGTTATGCTGCCACCTTCAGCTAATTGTACACTGGCAAAAACACAGGAAATACCCTCCTAGACTAAATGCCTTCCAGCTAAGCAAGGCTTCTGTTTTTTGTAGCTAGCCATAAACCACAAATGAAGAGGGTGAGATCCCTGTGTCCTGTATGTCCAACAAGAAAAGGAAATTTTAGGCAAGCCGAAAACCCTATTTTAGCTTTCTCGCACTTCCCAGGACACATGGTATGTTCATATTCATTACAACAGGGATGTCCCAAAGCACTAAATGAGGAGCGAGCAATAAACAAACCAACTATTAGACAAAAAAAAATAAATATGGCCTGTATTTGTTTCCTGCCATAGTTTAGTTTGCAATGACAGCCTCAAACCGTGTAATGCAACCAAAAGTTAGCAGAAACTGCATATATATATATATATATATATATATATATATAAAATATAGGAGATGGTCAGAGACTGCAGAAAGGCTACAGGGGATGGTCAGAAATGGAACAAGCTAAAAAAGTTATTGGAGACTGAGGACATGCTGCAGGAGACAGTTAGACTGGATGAACTCCTCACAGAACTCACCTGCTTAATACATTTCAAAGTGAATGTTTGGCTGCATTCACACTTGAGCGTAGCAATTTTCAGGCGTTTTTGGAGGAAGGCATTGACATCTATCAAAAACGCTTGTAATCAGCCTAAAAAGAAGCTCATGTACTTTTTTCAGCTACAGGCGTTTTGCTTCAGGCGTTACCACTCAGATGTGAACAGGGGCCATTTAAATGAATGGGGTTTTACTTGTTGGGCATTTTGGAACATTTTTTTCGAGCGTTTTTGGAGCTGAAAAAATGCTCAAAAACCACCCATGTGTGAATGGAGCCTTACGAATGGTGCCATGCCAGAACCAGATACAAAGACTGGCGACATTGCATCTAGTCATAGACTGGAGACACATTACATGAGAATGCTAGAGATCACCGCTAATACTGCCTCTAAAACAAATGCTTTCACATTAATGCTCCTTATGCCCCCCTTAAATAAGTTGTGCCACGTTTTATATTTCTACTAGTAAGTTCTTCTAGTCTGTAAATTAAAAACAAAAGGATACAAAAACACCAAACAGGGTTTTAAACTCACCCCAAAGGCGAAGACAAGGTCTAACATGGGAGGCAATGGAAGGGCTGCAGACAGCATAAAGCGGGTAACCGCTTGAACAATTACTATGAACTCCGCAGCAACCCTATTGGGCTACAGGAAAAAAAAAAAAAAGAAAGAGACAAAAAACAGAAATGATTTGCAAATATAATCGCAATAATTAAAATTTACTTTTCAACATTGTCACTATCCAGAATACCCGATTTTATAACTTTCAAAAAAGTTAATTCCCAGGGGGTTGCGACACAGAGTGGGCGACCTCCTTTGGTTATTATGTAGCAAGAGAGCTGATTGGTAATAGACCTGGAAGACAGCGAGAACCACTATGTCTAGGCACTACTGTTTTGCAGCCTCATAGATGTATATTTGCTGTGTGAGATCTAAGGCACTGCTGCCAGTCTCACCAGATTTAGGGTAAGATTGCACTATTGTGCTGCTCCCTGTTCTCCTCCTGGACAGAAAGAGATTTCTGAGGACCTGCACTGCAAGGATCTACATGTAGTGGGTTTATACATTTCTGTGAAACTTTGCTCTTCCACCTATCCTGTAGCTTTTTGATTATCCTACCAGTCATCAGGGGGTAGGTTTGACATGTAGAAACAAAGTCCTGTCCCCCTACTAAGCTGCCCCCACACAGACACTACAGAACAAAGCATGGTATGCATCAGTAAATCAGATAAAAGAATGTTCACATGCAATACAGGTGACTACTACCCTCACCCTATTCCTGCCTTTTTACTAAAAACACATTGCTGTTGTCAGACTACCATATTTCAACTTTTTTCTTGTAGTTGGAGATGGGTGACCCATGGCAGAGAGTTGGTCGGCATGCAAACTTTTCTACATTTGTTTTTCAAACACTTGTCACCAAATCACATACATGTACCTCATTTGACTTCAAGTGTTGATACTGGGATGATGCCTGCAGCTACGGGCATCATCCCGATTTTTTATTTTTTTTTCCAAGAGGCAAGCAGCGTTTATGTAAAAACCACCCTAGCGGCTAACTAATGGCTTTTACAAGCAAGAGGGGGCCGCACACACCCAACCCCCACTGGTGCCTCAAATTTCTCTATTGCCTCTGCTGAAAAAAAATAAAATACATATTATATATATATATATATATATATATATATATATATATATATATACACACACACACATACATATATGTGTGTGTGTGTTTGGGGGTTCTAATATTTTCTAGCAGAAAAATTGGATTTTTGACTTACCGTAAAATCTATTTCACTGACGGACACAGCACCTGATTCTTATCCATTGGGTTATGCTACCCCCTACAGGAGTAGGACACTAGGAGGGAAAAAAACTTGACTACGCTTATGGGGAAGTCCCAGGGGGTATACTCCCACTTCCTGCTATAGGTACTCAGTTTTCTTACAAGCAGTGTCAGATGAAAAAAAAACAACTCCATAAAGGGGTGGGTGCTGTGTCCGTCAATGAACATCAGAGAAATGGATTTTATGGGAAGTCAAAAACCCCATTTTCACTTTCGTTCATTGACGGACACAGCTCCTGATTCTTCTTAACCATTGGGACGTCCTAAAGTAGTGTTAAACATGAGGGGTGGGAAAAAGGCAGAAAAAAATTCCCAAGGCTAACCATAGCCAACCAGGTAACGTGGAGCTTAACCATAAACAATTAGAGCTCACCTGAAAAACACACTCTCAAAGAGGACCAGGTCCTCTAAACAGCAGCCAGCAAAAACTTTGCGGCCAAAAGAAGCATCCGCAGATGCCAACACAACCCCTTTACAAAAACACTTTGTAAAAGTGTGCACAGACGACCACCAGGTGGCCGCCTTACACACCTGCATCACTGACGCTTGATCACGGAAAGCCCAGGAGACACTAAGCGCCCTAGTAGCGTGCGCCTAAACACGGAAAGGAGGAACCTGACCCAGATGCAATAGGCCTGAACCACCATCTGATATATCTGAAAATGGTCACAGAAGAAGCAGAAAACACTTTGTGAGGTCTGTCCATGAGCACAAATAGAGAATCTGACTTCCTTAAAGACTTCGTAGCTGCCAGGTTTACCCTAATTGCCCATACCACATCCAAGACATGCAAGGCAATTTCCTTCAGATGTTCAGGCCTGGGACAGCAGGATAACACCGTTTCGACATCCTGCATGCAGAGGTGATAGCCACCAACCTCCCAAATGTCTGACACCCTGAAGAAAAAGTACGCACAAGGGACTGTGTGGCCAAAGGTCATTGGAAAAAGACCGCCAAAACCTGGTATCTGGCCCTTGATGGTACGCAAAGGCCAATTTCTGTTCAACCCCCACTAAAGGAAGGTTAAGATCTGATCCAGTTCTGAACCCAGGAAGGAGGGAGGAGGGAGGATGAACCCCAAGAGACTTCCACCACGCAACGCACATTTTCCACGTACAATGGCAGACCTTCCTAGAGGCAGATTGCCTAGTTTTTAACAGCGTAGGAATTACTGATTCAAACAAACCCCCATCCTTCAGCACCTGGTGTTCAACAGTCAAGCCGTAAATGCCAGCGACTGTAAAGCAGGATGGAAGATTGGTCCTTGGGACAGCAGATCCTCCCAGAGATGAAGTCCCCAAGGAGCATCAGCTACTAACGTACCAGATCAGGCATACCAAGACCGGCGAAGCCAGTCTGGAGCCACTAGAATAATCGGAATCCCTTCTGTCTGAATGCTGCACAGGAGTCGTGGAAGAAGTTTGAGAGGGCTAGAAGGAATCAGTCAGCCCACCTTAGAATGCCGGCTACTTACCGAGCCGCCAGAACACTTCTTGTGCCCCCTTGGTGATTGACATAGACCACGGCCGTGGCATTATCCAAATTAATTCCTAACGGAAACCCCTGAATCCTATCGCTCGGAGGTCCAGTACATTAAATCGGCAGTCTGGGCTCTGCCAGAGTCCAGACTCCCCCAAGCAATTCTGTGCTGAACCATCCACAGCGCACAAATGGCGGACCAGAGCATCTGCCCTCTTATTAGCTGGACCTGCAAAGGTTAGGGACTCCTTAACCGGGATGAAGGTAACTCAATTTGACCTGGAAACAGGCGGGTCCATTACAGGTGGGACTGTCCACCTTTTACACAGTAAATCCTCATAAGGATATGGCAAGCAAAAAACGCCTAGCAACCACTGCGTTTTGGACAACCCCACTGTTTTGGGACAATGTTGTCAATGTAAGCGGAAAGAGAACACCCTCGCTGCTTTGGAGGGCCTGTGGGTGCCAAAAAGAACCGGTGCCTCCAATGTGGCGTCAGCCGCAACCTCCAATTTTAAAGTTTCAAGCACTGACCCAAACAGTGCATCCACCAGCGTCTTTTTAAGCACGGCTAGAGGAGCAGAGGAATCATCCGCACTGAGCACTCAGGGTTCGTGTATACAGACCCAGTAGGGTCACTATATATTGAGTTCACCCCGAAAACATCAGGGGATGCCACCAACTGCGACCCCGTAAATGGGACGCCGGCCAAGGGTCCACAAATGGACCACCTATTGGACCCTGCAAAAACAAGGGGGGGGGGGTCGCCCTCCGTGGAGGACATAGCCCCCTTCACAGGGGGCCGCCTGCCGTGACACAGATGTGCAGGTAGCGTACCTTCGTTTATAAAAAAAAAAAAAAAAAAAAAAAAGGCAGGTGCCCCACACAATAATGGGGTCAAGATGGTCATTAAAAATGAAGCGCCAACCGGTCCAAGGGAGATGCCAAGCTGACCATATGGCCTAAATTTTTGTGGGGCCCAGCAGCAATTGCGCAGATTCTCCATCCAGCAGATGCCCAAAGGGAGAGTGGGGGCTTCAGCTACAAGCACTGGGGCCGCCCCCCAAAGGCAGCATCCGACTCAGCCGCAAGCCGTGGCCTAAACTTTTGAGGGCACCCAGCTGCGAGCCTCAGCAGAGCCTTCCACCCAGGGGCAGCGGAGGGGAAGGCGGATGTCCAAACGGGAGGCAGTGGCTTCAGCCATGCTCACACAGGCCGTCTCATGTAGTTTGAGTAGTAGGCGGCAAAGCCGCAGCCTACATTTTCAGCCGGATCTGGCCGCATGAGGCCCACGGATGCTAAACTATCCGCTTCCCCAGCCCAACAACTGCCGCAGGTACCCCAAAGGACTTCCCTGCCCTAGTCATCAACCCCCAGGATGGCAGGGAACCCTGTTCAATCCCCCGTTGCGCACCACGAAAACCCAGTCAACAGCAACTCCAACCAGCCCCCCTTAAGAGCATGTGGCAACAGCCAGCTTATAACCTCACCCAGGAAGGAGGGGGGGCCGAAAGACCCACAGTGACCGAAATTTTAGAAAGGCTGGGGGGAAGGGAGGGGAACCTGGAGATCCAACCATTCCAGGGAGGGGCCAACGTCCACTCCAAAACCCTCCAGGGGTAGTGGGGGACAACTTACCACACCAGGAACAAGGTGGGCACTGCTCCAGAAGAGACACCGCTCCACCGTAATGTGGGTGCTGTCGGCCAGGGAGGAAACGCTGCGACTCAGGCTGAAGCCAGTTCGTATGCGCCCTCGCGAGGCGTTTAACTCGCCGGCCAGCCCCTGTGCAGTGGGGCTATGTCGCAGGCGACCTAGTGCGGAGCTGCAGTCTGCACACGCTCGCTGGCCGGACTGGTGGATCCTAAGGATCGATATCCAGTTTGTCGCCCAGTCTGGCACTTGATTGTAGATCACACAGGAACAAAATAATAAAGAGGAAAAAAATTCCATTTATAATGAAAAAAATTGGCAGGACCAGAGATTCCAGCAAGGAACTAGGTCCTTACTCCTGACTAGGCAGAAAGAAAACTGGAGTACCTATAGCAGGAAGTGGTAGAATACCCCCTGGGACTGCCCCATAGGCGTAGTCAAGTTATTTTCCTGCCTAGTATCCTGCTCCTGTAGGGGGCAGCATAACCCAATGGTTAAGAAGAATCAGGAGCTGTGGCTGTCAATGAACGAAAGAGAACTGGATTTTTGTCTTACCGTAAAATCCTTTTCTCTGGTGCTCATTGACGGACACAGCTTCGTATTTTCATTTGACAGATGAGTTATGCTGCTGTTCCTATGAGTAGGACACAAGGCGGATAAGGGTTAACTAAAGTTAAAGCTTAACTATGCCTATGGGGCAGTCCCAGGTGGTATACTCCCACTTCCTGCTCTAGGATCGGTTTTGTAACAAGCAGTTTCAGAAGAATACAAAACACAACTCCACAGAGGGGTGGGTGCTGTGTCTGTCAATGAACATCAGAGAAAAGGATTTTAGGGCAAGAAAAATCCAGTTCTCTATCATTCATTGACTGACACTGCTTCATATTTTCATTTGACAGATGGGACGTCCCAAAGCAGTATCAGCATGATGGGTGGGAAAGAACACAGCAATAAACAAAATTCCCAAAAAAAGGGCTAAACTTAGCCAACCGGGAACAACTGGAGCTCACCTACCAGAAAAAAAACAGGCAGAAGTCTCTGCCACAGCGGCCCACAAAACTTTGCAGCCCAAAGCAGCATTTGCAAATGCAAAAATATCCACCTTGTAGAATTTGGTAAACATGTGTACAGACGCCCAGGTGGCCATTTTGCAAACCTGGACCACTAACACCTGATGACGGAAGGCCCAGGAGGCACTAAGCACCTCT
Source organism: Pelophylax lessonae (assembly GCF_965119305.1). Taxonomy (NCBI): domain Eukaryota; kingdom Metazoa; phylum Chordata; class Amphibia; order Anura; family Ranidae; genus Pelophylax; species Pelophylax lessonae. The sequence goes on along the minus strand of NC_138773.1, from coordinate 58,890,481 downwards.
TGCGGAAAGGAGGAACCTGGCCCTTAATTGAATAGGCCTGCACCACCGTTTGCCTGATCCATCTGGAAATGGTCGCAGGAGATGCAGCCTGCCCCTTATGAGGACCATCCGTAAGAATAAACAAGGAATCCGATTTTTGAATAGACTCAGTCGCCATCAAGTACACCCTGATGGCCCGGACCACATCCAAAGCACCTCCTTCGGGTGCTTTGGCTTCGGACAGAACAAAGGCAACACAATGTCCTCATTCAAGTGGAACCCCCGAAACGACCTTTGGAAGGAACGATTGACAGGGGCGGAGCACCACTTTGTCCCTGTGAACAAGCAGGTAAGGCAAGCAGCAAGACAACGCAGCCAGCTCTGAGACCCTGTGAGACCCTTTTCACAGAAAGTGGCTTTCTTGGTGGCCAAGTAGAGGAATTTCATGAATATTCGCAAAGAGCTGTCTTTAATGAACTGACAGTACCAGGTTACTTCGGACCGCACCAGAGGAGCCAAATGGTGAACTCCCCGCACAAATGTGTGAAACAAGGAATTCATAGCCAACAGTCTTGGGAAGAAAATTGCCAAAGCTGAAATCTGGCCCTTAATGGTGCCCACAGCCAAACGCTGATCTACCCCACTTTGGAGAAACTCCAGTAGACGTGATACCGAAAAGGAACGGGGGGAAACCACCCTAGACTCACACCAAGTAATATACGATTTCCACGCTCTATGGTAAATCTTCAGAGAAGTAGAATTCTTAGCTTTTAACAGAGTAGGGATCACTGATTCCGACAACCCCCTATCCTTTAATACCTGGCTTTCAATAGCCAGGCCATTAAAGCCAGCAACCGTAAAGCAGGATGGAAGATCAGTCCTTGAAACAGATGATCTTCTTCAAGAGGAAGCCACCAAGGAGCATCGGCTACCAGTCTTACCAGGCCCGTGTACCAGGACTGACGAGGCAAGTCTGGAGCCACCAGAATCACTGGAATCCTTTATGCCTTGATTCTGCGCAGGAGTCTCGGCAAAAGTTTTATTGGAGGAAAGGCATAAATCAGACGATTACGGCCCCAAGGGGCCACCAGAGCATCTGCGGCGTCTGCTTGAGGACCCCGAGACCTCGCAAAAAAAACTCTCGGAATCTTCCAGGTGAGACGAAAGGCCAACAGGTCCACATCGGGGGTCCCCCACCAGAGACAGTTGTTGAAACACGTCAGGGTGAAGGGACCATTCGCCCAGGCACAGTGCCTGACGACTGAGGTAGTCCGTCTGCCAATTTTCCACCCCTGGAATTTGTACAGCAGAGAGGGCTGGAACAAAGAGCTCTGCCCACCTTAGAATACTGGCCACTTCTTTGGCTGCTAGGGCACTTTTTGTGCCCCCTTGTTGATTGATATATGCCACGGCCGTGGCGTTGACCGACTGAATCCTTACTGGACACCCCTGCAGACGATCTGTCCGCTGGGACAGGCCAAGCCTGAAAGCTCAAATTTCCAGGATGTTGATTGGCAGACTGTACTCCTCCTGGGACCAGAACCCTTGGGCTGATTCTATGCCAAGGACTCCTCCCCACCCGGACAAGCTGGCGTCCATGGTAACCACTGTCCGACAAGAAGCGGAGCCAAGAAAGCAGAGATCGCCTCGCACCCCAACTCAACAGGATCAAATTGTCCATACACTGTGGATTCTTGTCCCGTTTGGTTAGAATCTCCTTTTTCAGAAGTCTGGTATGGAACGGCCTCTAAAGTGGGAACCATCATGCCCAGCACCTGCATGCAAGTTCTGAGTGAGGACTGGCGGTTGGATAACAGAAGCTGAAACGCATGCTGCAATTTTAAGAGTTTTGTTTTGGGGAGGAACACTCGGGCTGAGGCTTAATCCAGAGTCAGCCCCAAGAAGTCCAACTTGGACAGAATCAAAGGTGACTTCTGAAAATTCAGAGTCCAGCTGAACTCCTGCGGAGATCTCAACGTGATGTCCAGAATAAAGGAAAAGGAATTGGAAGCACTCAAGGTTGAGTCAAAATCCAGATTTATTGACTGGACATCCAAATATGACAATCGTGACAAGGTAGACGCGTTTCACACATTGACTGTGTGCTTAATCTGGGTAATGATTAAGCACACAGTCAGTGTGAAACGCATCTACCTTGTCACGATTGTCATATTTGGATGTCCAGTCAATAAATCTGGATTTTGACTCAACCTGGAGTGCTGCCAATTCCTTTTCCTTTATCAAGTTTTCACGGAGGCGAGCCGGGGCATGCACCGGTGTGAGTCATCAGGCAATTACACCACCTTGAGCAGTGAGTTCTTGTCTCTTCAATTGTGATGTCCAGAAATTCCTTCAGGACAGATGGCGAATTTACCCTCAGAAGATGATCGCCCAGGTACCCCAGTACCAAAATCCCACGCTGTATGAGCAAGACTAATACTGGAGCCAAGACCTTTGTGAACACCCGAGGAGCTGAGGCGAGACCAAAGGGCAATGCAACAAATTGATAGTGCTCCTCGTCTATGGCAAAGCAAAGAAAACGCTGATGCCTGATGCAGATCGGGATATAAAGGTGAGCGTCCTTGATGGCGATTGAGGTTAGAAAGTCCCCTTGATGAAGAGAAGCCACAACTGTGCAAATGGATTCCATTCTGAACTTCTGAACCCGCACAAAGTGGTTCAGGGCCTTGAGATCCAGGATTGGACGAACCTTCCCCTCCTTCCTGGGTACCGTGAAGAGGTTTGAATAAAACCCCTGAAAATGTTCAGACTCTGGAACTATTACCTTTTGAGATAACAAATCCTATACTGCTCCTAGAAGGCCTTGAAGCCGATCGGCGGACAGACATAAATTGGATGGGGAAGAATCTTGCCGGTGGCAAGGATCGAAATTCAATATTGTAACCAGACCGAATTAAACTGAGAACCCATTTGTCTTGGATGAACGGGATCCATGGATCTGGAAAGAAACAAAAGACGTCCCCTCCACCCCTATAACAGGTGAGGGGGCCCCTTCAGGCGGAAGAGGGCTTGGCTGTGAGACCAGCGGAGCCCGCCTTGGACTTACCACCCCAGGGTCTCTTGGAGCACCCTGTGAATGGGCAAGAGGATTTAGACCCCCATTGTCCTGCGATCCCATAGGATGAAAGTCGCTTGCGAGCGGACCACGTTTACGACGAGACTCTCTGTTCTTAGAAACCTGTGGAAGCAAAGTGCTCTTGCCTCCCGTGAGACCCTTTATGATCTCTTCCATGGAGGCTCCGAACAGACGGCACCCTACAAAAGGGAAGATCCGTCAGAACCTTTTTGGAGGCTTGGTCCGCAGACCAACCTTTTAACCAGATCATGCAGCGTAAAGTCACTTCTATCACCAACGCCCTGCAGGCTAACTGGGCTGCATGCAAGGAGGCATCAGAAATGTATTGTAACCCGTCTCAACTGGTCCACCAGGCTCCACCATTTCATGAGGGTGCTGACCCTCTTTCAAATCCTAGAGTAAAAGTTTTGCCCACTCAGTCAAGGTCTGAGAGACCAAGGTTATGACAAACACTGGTCTTAGGATTGAACCCACCACTGTAAAAAGATATCAGACAAAAGGTCCCAGCTTTTCTATCTGCAGGGTCCTTAAAAGGGCGGAGCGTCCTCCACTGGTAGTAACGTGGCTTTATTCAGCCTAGAAACCTGAGAGTCCACCCCCTGTGGCACCGTCAGCTTCTTCAAAAGGGAATCTTCAAAAGGAGACCCCCACTGACTAGTGACAATCTCGTCAAAATAGGCAGGGAAGAGAAACACCTTAGTCGATCTGGGTGGCCTTCGGGTGCCAAATTGCACCGGCACAGCATCCGCTGAGTCCTCCATTTTTAAAGTTTCTCGCACTGACACAATCCGTGCCTCTACAAGCGCTTTTTCTTGCACAGTGGTGAAAGAGGAATCATCCTCACTATCAAAGCACTTGAAGTGCGTGGATGCGGACCCCATGGGGTGACTTGCATCCGCAGTGGCCGAATCAGCCTCAGAGTCTGAGTAGGCAGAGAAAACAGGTGAAGGCAGGGGGCGCTTTTTGCCTGGTCTTTTGTGTAGAACCATGTCCACTTTAGACACTAAAGATTGCAGGACCACCGTCATGGCCGCCATAGCCGAGTGGATACTACAAGTCCCAGTACCACTGCAACAGAGAACAGGCGGGGAGATACCACCCAGGACTCACCATCACCATGTCTCAGCAAAGGAGGGAGAGAAGAAGAATGAATGAGCGCCAAGTCTGTAGCACGCCGATCCATAGACAAAAGCACCGAAAATATGGCGGCAGAATCACCGCACATGCGGCCACAGGAAAATGGCGGGGTGCAAACACCATCAGGGGAACTTAGCAGGGAACACCCCAGCACCCCAAGATAGGCATCCGGCCGCTCACCAACACGAAGCAGTCCGGATGTAGCTGTATCATCCACCCCACCTAACCAGGCCCAATTCACCTCAACTCACTGAGGTGGCAGAGCAATAAATACAGTAAAATTCCCCAGCAACCCCACGAAAATAGGGGAGGGAAGCCCATACAGGGAACCCCGTTAGTGAGGGGGGAGAGGGGTGTGGTAGGGAAGGACCCTGGAAGACCTACCGCCCCTGGGAGGACCCCGCGTTTACCCCAGATTCCCGAGGGAGGGGGGAGCTACTCACCATACCCTTGGAGCCAGGCGGGGGTCACTGAACAGATCACAATGTAAAATTATTGCTGCGCCAAGTGAAGAAGAATAAGTGAGGAAAAAACATATATCAGTGTTGGTAATAATTTGCATGTGATTATAAGCAAATAAATCAAACAGTGCAAAAAATGTCCAAATCCAATAAACATTAGAATTAATACAGTCCCAGAATCATAATTTGTGCCATAGGTGATAAATTTCTTCATCCAAATTATAAGTGATTAAGGGTGCTTGCATGCTCCACTCAAAAAGTGCTCCACGTGACTGGTGACACACTAGCCGCTCACCTCAAGGATAGGCTCTCACTGAGCCAAAACACGCATGTAAGAGATATATTACAGCAGCCTGGTCCTCCTAACCCGATCTCCTGTTCATCTTTCCAGATTATACCAGTATCGATATAGGGGATACAAAAAGACAAGGGATCTAGTGCTCTCTGCTTAAATGGGTTTATTGAGGCAATAAATGAGAAGATGTGCACTTACATTAGCTGGCACTCACAGCAGTGCGGACTGTCTACACATCAGAACACTCTCTGCCAGTGTTCCTCCGGGTATCGGCGTGATGACGCATAGGCTCCTCCCCCGTACGCGTTACGTAATTAACTTCGTCAGCGCTGACGAAGTTAATTACGTAACGCGTACGGGGGAGGAGCCTATGCGTCATCACGCCGATACCCGGAGGAACACTGGCAGAGAGTGTTCTGATGTGTAGACAGTCCGCACTGCTGTGAGTGCCAGCTAATGTAAGTGCACATCTTCTCATTTATTGCCTCAATAAACCCATTTAAGCAGAGAGCACTAGATCCCTTGTCTTTTTGTATCCCCTATATCGATACTGGTATAATCTGGAAAGATGAACAGGAGATCGGGTTAGGAGGACCAGGCTGCTGTAATATATCTCTTACATGCGTGTTTTGGCTCAGTGAGAGCCTATCCTTGAGGTGAGCTGCTAGTGTGTCACCAGTCACGTGGAGCACTTTTTGAGTGGAGCATGCAAGCACCCTTAATCACTTATAATTTGGATGAAGAAATTTATCACCTATGGCACAAATTATGATTCTGGGACTGTATTAATTCTAATGTTTATTGGATTTGGACATTTTTTGCACTGTTTGATTTATTTGCTTATAATCACATGCGAATTATTACCAACACTGATATATGTTTTTTCCTCACTTATTCTTCTTCACTTGGCGCAGCAATAATTTTACATATTGAATTCACAGGTGTTTGTGTTTGGCACTGATTGCTTGCAGCCTAGTACACTGGATTGCATATTGATTTATTAATTTGGTTTGCGCTGATTATTTTTTCTTTATATACTGAACAGATCACCTCTCCATCTCAGAACGGGGGGTGCTGCTGCTCAGAGGAACGCTGCGACTCCGGCCGCTACCAGGTTGTGTGCATCCTCTTGAGGTGTCCCCCTCATGGGCCAGTCCCTCCAGTGGGACCATGTTGCGGCTGACCTGGTGCGCAGCCGAGGCCATGGAACGGCCTCTAAAGGGGGAAACCATCATGCTGGCCAGACTGGGACGACCGTAAGGATCTATAATATCCAGTGCGTCACCCAGTCTAGCAATTGATTGTAGTTCTCACAGGAACAACTTAATTGTAGAAGAAAAAACCGTTCCATTTAAAAAAAATGAAAAAAGTGCCAGGACCAGAGATCCCAGCAAGGAGCTAGGTCCTTTCTCCTGACTAGGCAGAAAAAAATGGAGATCCTAGAGCAGGAAGTGGGAGTATACCAACTGGGATTGCCCCATAGACGTAATTAAGCTTTGTTAACCCTTTTCGGCCTAGTGTCCTACTCCTAGGAAGAGCAGCATAACCCATCTGTCAAAAGAAGATATGAAGCGGTGTCAGTCAATGAATGAAAAAGAAAAACAGATTTTTTTTGCTTGTAAACAAAATGTGTCAGAAGGAGGCATGGTCTTCAAGTGGTTTTATTTCAACAAAGTGATACTAAAGCTAAATACTTTTTGTTACCCTAAGGCATCCCTTGTATTAGGGTAACATTTTCTATTCCTCTGTCCTCCCCCTAAGTGTGTAAAGGGGAAGAGAATAAATCCAGCACTGCATGGCTACATCTCTTCTTCCCTCTCTTCCTCTTCACACAGGACTTGATAAAAAGCAGTAAGGAGGAAGTGGAAGCGGGGCTAAGTCCCACTGTGTATGTCCATAGAGTGCGGTTCCATAGGGACACAGCTTGGGAGTGAGCGGACACAGGGCCGGCCTTTGGGGTGTGCGAGCTGTGCGACCGTACGGGGCGCTGTGCGGCCATCACAGCTCGCACATGATCAGGCCGCACAGCGGGAGGTAAGCGGTGACCGCGGCCTGGAGGGTTAACATAGGCCGCCGCTTACCTCCCACTGTGCGGCTGTGCCACTGTACCTGTGTCTTCTATAGCTGCAGTCTGAGCTGTGTATCACACACAGCTCAGCCGCCCTCCGATCCACCGCCACTGACCGATCCCTCCTCTCCAGGGACGCCAGAGGAGAGATCGTCAGCTCCTCCTCCTCCCACCCCTTCTCCTCCTCCTCCCGTCCTTCTCCTCGTGGTGAGCCTCCTTACTAAGGTAAGTAAGCTCTCTCCTGCATCAAATGTAAGGGGGGGTCTCTCATGTAAGGGGGGGGTCTCTCATGTAAGGGGGGGGTCTCTCATGTAAGGGGGGGGTCTCTCATGTAAGGGGGGGTCTCTCATGTAAGGGGGGGGTCTCTCATGTAAGGGGGGGGTCTCTCATGTAAGGGGGGGGTCTCTCATGTAAGGGGGGGGTCTCTCATGTAAGGGGGGGGTCTCTCATGTAAGGGGGGGGGTCTCTCATGTAAGGGGGGGGGTCTCTCATGTAAGGGGGGGGCTCTCATGTAAGGGGGGGGGCTCTCATGTAAGGGGGGGGCTCTCAGGTAAGGGGGGGGGCTCTCAGGTAAGGGGGGGGCTCTCATGTAAGGGGGGGGCTCTGTGTGGGGGCGGTCTCATGTAAGGGGGGCTCTGTGTGGGGCCTCATGTAAGGGGGGGGCCTCATGTAAGGGGGGGGCCTCATGTAAGGGGGGCCTCATGTAAGGGGGGCCTCATGTAAGGGGGGTCTCATGTAAGGGGGGTCTCATGTAAGGGGGGGCCTCATGTAAGGGGGGGCCTCATGTAAGGGGGGGCCTCATGTAAGGTAGGCTTTGTGTGGGGGGGTCTCTGACGTAAGAGGGCTCTGTGAGGGTCTCTGATGTAAGGGGGTCTCTGATGTAAGGGGGCTCTATGTGGGGGTCTCTGATGTAAGGGGGCTCTGTGTGTGGGGTCTCTGATGTAAGGGGGCTCTGTGTGTGGGGTCTCTGATGTAAGGGGGCTCTGTGTGTGGGGGGGTCTTTGATGTAGGGGGGCGCGGTGTGTGGGGGGGGTCTCTGATGTAAGGGGGCTCTGTGTGTTCGGGGGTCTCTGATGTAAAGGGGCTCTGTGTGGGGGGTCTCTGGTGTAAGGGGGGCGCTGTGTGGGGGGGTCTCTGGTGTAAGGGGGCTTCGTGGGGGGTCTCTGATTTAAGGGGGGCCTCTATGGGGGATTTCTGATGTAAGGGGGGCCTCTGTGAGGGTCTCTGATGTAAGGGGGTCTCTGATGTAAGGGGGCTCTGTGTGGGGGTCTCTGATGTAAGGGGGCGCTGTGTGGGGGGTCTCTGATGTAAGGGGGCGCTGTGTGGGGGGTCTCTGATGTAAGGGGGCGCTGTGTGGGGGGTCTCTGATGTAAGGGGGCGCTGTGTGGGGGGTCTCTGATGTAAGGGGGGCCTCTGTGGGGGATTTCTGATGTAAGGGGGGCCTCTGTGGGGGATTTCTGATGGAAAGGGGGCCTCTGTGGGGGATTTCTGATGTAAGGGGGGGCATCTGTGGGGGATTTCTAATGTAAGGGGGGCTAAGTTATTAGTGATCATAAAAAAAAAGTCAAATGAAGTGCATAAAAAGTGCAAGAAAATGTGCAGGGCGCTGGGGGGGGGGGGGGGGTGGGGAGGGGGCACCACAGGATTAGCTCGCACAGGGCGCCTGAACACCTAAGGCCGGCCCCGAGCAGACACCCCGTGCCCCCATAGCAAATAGCTTGCTATGGGGACACACTAAGAAGAGGAGGATCCAAGATCATCACCTGGGGACCCGGAAAGAGAAGGATCGGGGGCCGCTCTGTGCAATACCAGGTGAGTAAAAATTTATTTTTATTTTTTTTAAATGAACAAAACATCACTATAACAACACTAACAAAACCCCTTAATGATGGAAGAAAAGAACAAAAGCACAGCCTACCTGATGAAATGGAGGCGGTAATTGTGGGATACAGTGTCTCTGCAGCTCATCCAGAATTGGGCACGACATATCTAGCAGCATCTAGATAAATCAGAATTAACACCAAAATCAGTGTCTGGAAAACTGCCAGCACCTCACATGCGTACCTGTCTTTTGTGCTGGGAGAGCACCACACAGCGCACTCCCTGCGCAGAGACTGGGCTCTCACCGAGAGCCTTAGGACTCAGAGCTCCCAGTTGCCTGATTGGCTATCACAGTGATCATTCGCTCTGAAGCCCACCTATGCGTTTTCCTTTCTTTCGCTTTTGAATGGAGGGAAACATACATTGTATCTTTCTTTCCTTGCAGGGAGGAAAAAAAAAGGCTAGATAAAAGGTTTGATTTAGGTCATTGTTAGGCTAGGTCCACACTGCTGCAATGGCAAAGTCGTACAACTTTGACCTCAGACAAAAGTAGTGCGGGGACCTTTTCCAAAGTCGCCAATTTGTGCTGAAAAAAACAAACCAGGTATCCACCTGGATACACAAAGTCGTGGAGAGGATATGTACAGCTTTTTTTACAGCATGTCTAAGTTACAAAATTGTGTTCAGGCATTAACATTTGTTTTACTTTGTCACTAAGGGGTTTAACGATCTGCTCTAGGGCGGTATCATACCAAACATTAAAATTTAGTTTTAGATCCACATGTGGGAAAAAAAAAAAAAAAAAAAACACACACCGTAGAAGGAAGAAGTAGCGGTGTTCCAAAATATACTGCTTCAATACATTGGGAAGGGTGTGTGGTCTCCTGACTTACTAATTGTACTCTAAATACACCTTTAACTCTCAGCTGTAAAAAAACAATCAGGGTCGTTTTGGCTTGATGCCATAAAGACAGAATAGCCTTGAGGCACTGGTCATCAGCACAGTCATCTGTAAAAGTGAACTAAACCCTTGCACTGCCACCGACATGCCTCATACGTTAGCAGCAGCAGACGGTTTTACAAACACATCCGACTGTCACAGCACCAGGAGGGCATGTAAATCTGACAAGTCGACTGTAGACGTCCACATATCCCCAGTAGATGCATTGTACATACTAGGGATCGACCGATTATCGGCAACACCGATATATCGGGGGGGCTGATATGCACTTTCCCCGATATATCGGAATCGGCCTTTGGATTTACCGATATTTCGGGAAAGTGCTTGTACCGGGGTGATGCCTGCAGCTAGAGGCATCACCCCGGTAACGGTGTCCATAGCCGACAGTCGGCTGACTTGTAATGACAAGCTGAGAAGCCGCTCAGCTGTCATTACAAGGAGCAGGAGGGGATGTCCCCCCCTCCCGCCGCCTTTCGTGGATCACCCGAGTCTCCCGTCCCACCGGGAGACCCAGGCATCCTACCTCCACCTGCCACCCGAAGACCCGGTGTACTTCGTCTCTATGTAAAAAACCCAGAAGTAATGTCATGACATCACTTCCGGGTACTCGGCACCGAATTTAAAAAAACTGACAGCATTCAAAAACATCCGAATTTGGCGTTTTGAATGCTTTTCGGTGCCGAGGAGGGGTTTGGGGTCCTTAAGAAAAACGAAAAAAAATTTTTTTAGATATCCGAAAATATTGGCAGATATTGGCCGATACCGATATCCGATGACCAGAATATCGGTATCGACCTTAAAAAAAAAAAAAAGGATATCGATCACTAGTATATACCCTATAAATTATACACAACTATTTCCCATAAAACAACCATACCATCTGAAAAGCTTTATCAGGTTCGGGGACATTCCAAGGAATTAGCTTCCCGTCCGGTGACAAACAGGTACTGGTACTCCAGATGCGGACCACAGTACTCCAGCACTTGAGCTAAATGAGATAGAACAAAATGAAAGTTAAAGGGGTATTACATTTTATAGTTTTTGTTAAAGCAAAATAGACAATACTACCACATTGTAATGTGCGGCATGTGTTTATGAAAAATGCTGTGACAAGGTGAATTTCTCATGTGGAGGTCTGCAGCCATCGATTCACCCAACTCATAGTGACATACATGTTTCCGCTGGTAGATTTCCCTTGCATAGGAATGAATGGAAATTGAACTGGCAGCGGGGCATCCACCAGGCTGCACAGAGAGAAAGTCTTGGGAGAGTGGGGACAGGTAAGCATAAGACATTGAAGGGCTACTGAGAGCCCTAATAAGGATAACTTTACTAAAATTAGTTATCCTTAGAAAAAAAAAAAAAAAAAAACACATTGAACAAACGACTAACCTCTCGTAGTAATGCAGTATTGCAGTGCAGGATTCGAAGGGCTAATCGTAGTAAAACTCCAGCCTTTAGTGGAGGACCTGTTGAAGTACAAAGCACTTTAAGTCATGGGATAATTGGGATTATAACTTCCAAAAGTTGCTTTCTGTATATGCTTCGCTTCAAATTTAGGTGAATATAGCATTGTCCCGTTTTGCATTCATATTGATTTGCATGGAGGGGGAGTAGTTTTAAATGCAGAACAATCAAAATTGCAAGACATCACACATAATGGTGGTTTATGAACTGCTTGAGAGGCTGAATTTGATGCGCGCTAGCCCTCAGCAATATAAAAAGGTTTTTGGTTTATCCATAAATATCCTTTTCCTAGAGTACATCACTGGACACAGAGCATCCCAATATCCAATACGATAATTATGCCGCCACCTTCAGGTTATAGCGCAAAAAAAAAAAAAAAAGGAAGGAATAACCCCTCCCCATTAGGCAAAGCTAATGTTTTTTTTAGCAAGCCATGAACCACAAGGGCAGTGAGGTGGGATCTCTGGCCCCCGACATACTCTAAGAAAAATATTTTACAGGTCAACCATTAATCCCATTTTCTTAATCACACATTACGGATAGAGAGCATCTTCATATCCATTACAATAGGAATATCCCAAAGCACTGACTTTGAGGAGAAGGCAACACAGCAACAAGCCAAATAACTACAAAATATCCAAACCAAAATAGGCAATTGCAAACACAGATCTACTTCAGCAAGGGATGAGTCTTCTTCCTGCTAGCTGCCCCTTACATGTTGGCTGACTCTTATGGTGGAAGCCCTGGGACCCACAGTGATACAAGTCTTGAGTGTCAAATGATAGGCTTTGTGGGATGTAGCCTTTATAGCTTTTAACATTTTGAAAAATCTAACTCAAATGCACAGGTCCCTCAGAACCTGGGCTTCAAAAGTCTTCCGATTAGGATGGCAAATTGGTCTTTGGGACAGAAGATCCCGATGACCAGGCAGTGCCAACAGAGCATTTGCCTGGAGTCTTACCACGTCAAGGTACAACATCTTCCTTGGCCAGTCCAGAACAATGAGAATGACCAGAATGCCCATTCCAATCCAAGAAAACCTTTCGGGAGTGGAAAGGCATAAATCAGGGTATATTGATCCCACTGACCTACCACAGCATCTACAGCTTCTATTAGACAGATCCCTATAGCTGGAGAAAAACCAGTGCAGTTTTCTGCTGAGCCTGGAGGTGAGGTGGTCCACATCCCTCTGGAACACATCTGGGTGTAGGGTCTACGCTCATGGATTTAGGTACTGCCATCTAAGGAGGTCTTACCTGCCAAATGTCTACGGCAGATAAGGCTGGAATTAAAGTTCTGCCTAGGACAGAATCTGATCTACTTACAGTCTTGCCATACGGAGGACACAACTCCTGACAAATAGGGTGCCAAGAACTCATCCTAGCCTAACAAGCTGGCGCCCATAATGAGGATCCTCCAAGAAACTTAAAGGACTTCACGATTCCTCAGCCACTTAACTAAGGACAACCTGGTCCTCTGTGTCAAACTGGTCTGTCTAGAGACTAGATTGACTTGTCCCATAATAGAACGATGCATGAAAAAGTGAATGGTTGAGTCACTACTGGACAGGTGTGTTCAAATCTGACTCCAAAGTCTGAAGTTTTTCCTGTTGATGGAACAGTGTAGCCTAAACTGTGTCGAGGACTAGATCCATATACTCCAAATGAGTCAGGTACAGCAAGGATTTCTGAATGTTCCGGATCCATCATAACCACCAATGCCTAAACATTCAAAGAGACACATTCCCACCAATCACTGTGTGAGTCAACTCCGAATCCCACAAAGGGGATGCCCTGAGAACACAGGACAGCTAATACTGCAAGCCAGGATCTTGGCAAGTAACCCAAGAGCAGAGGAGGAGAAATTGGTGATAGCAGAAAATAAGTGTTTTTTTCTTTTTTACACAGCAGAGCTGCAGTAAACATGTCCATCTTCCTAGAACACCAGTGAAAAAACTGAAAAAGGGGCTATATCTGGACTGACCTACAGTTTTGGTTGACCGCTTCCAAACTTCCTGTAGACAGAAGTATAACCTGAAAGTTAAAGACTTCTTCTGTACCACAAAGCACAAGAAAAGAAAAGCATAGATTATAGCATCATAGATTTATTAGAGCCTTACTATACCAAGGAGGAGTTGTCAGAAAGGCATTTTCCCAGCATGATTGGAGTACAGCTTTTTAGGCTGTTCATGTAGACAGGCATTTTAAAAGTCAAATGCAGGTCAGGAGATGCAAATATACTTCAATGGTGTAATGTGGATGACAGTTCTCAAGCTTCTTTGCCTTTCTTTTTACACAGAAGGTTCTACCAAGATGCATTTGCATTGTGGGCAAAGCAGGTCAAATGCATTCTTTTGCTGTGCTTGGAGTTTAACCACTTCAATACCAGGCACTTGCACCCCCTTCCTGCCCAAATAAATTTTCTTCTTTCAGTGCTTTTGTACTGTTCATGACAATTGCCCGGTCATTCAACACTGTACCCAAATAAAGTTTCTAATTTTGGAGACAGAGCTTTCTTTTGGTGGTATTTAACCACCACTGGGCTTTAATTTTTTTTTTTTTTTTTTTTTTTTAAATAATGGGATTTTTGACTCACTATAAAATCCATTCCTCTGATGTTCATTGACGGATACAGCTCCTGATTCTTCTTAACCATTGGGTTATGCTGCCCCCTACAGGAGTAGGAAACTAGGCAGGAAAAAAAACTTGACCACGGCTATGGGGCAGTCCAGGAGCGTATATTCCCACTATCTGCGATAGGTACTCCGTTTTGTCGTTTGTAACAAGCAGTGTCCGAAGAAAAAAAAAACAACTCAATAGAGGGGTGGTTGATGTGTCAATGAACATCAGAGAAATTGATTTTACGGTAAGTCAAAAATTCTTCTGTGAGCACAAAGAGTCTGACTTCCTAAAAGTCTCCGTAACTGGCAGGTACACCTTAATTGCCCGAACCACATCCAATTTCCTTCAGATGTTTAGGCCTAGGACATAGGGGAGGCCACACAATGTCTTCATTCAAATGACAGTCAGGGACCACCTTAGGAAGGAAAGACAGACAGACAGAGGCAAAGCACCACCTTATCCTTGTGAATCACCATAAGGTGGACAGGATAACGCCGCCAGTGCTGACACCCTGCGCGCAGAGGTGATAGCCACCAAAGAAGGCCACCGCCTAGGGCAGCGAAGCAGGGAAACCTCCCGAATAATTTTCGAAGGGAGGCTTCAGTAGAGCTGAAAGCCCCACATTAAGATTCCAGGGCGGCAACAGGGCACGAAGTGAAGGAACCAAATGTCGGACACCCTGAACAAAGGGTACGCACCAGGGAGTGTGAAGGAACCAAATGTCGGACAACCTGGAGAAAGGGTACGCACCAGGGAGTGTGTGGCCAAAGCTCGTTGGAAAAAGACCGCCAAAAACCAATATCTGGCCCTTGATGGTCCTCGACCTCAAGGTCAGTTTCTGTTCAACCCCCCATTGAAGGAAAGTGAAGATCCGATCGAGGAGCGAGGATGAACCCTGAGAGACTCACACCACGCAATGTAGGTCTTCCACGTATGATGGTAGATCTACCTAGAAGTAGATTTCCTAGCTTTTAACAGCGTAGGAATCACTGACTCAGACATACCTCCATCCTTCAGCACCTGGCGTTCAACAGCCAAGCCGTCAAAGCCAGCGACTGTAAAGCAGGATGAAAGATTGGTATTTGGGACAGAAGATCCTCCCTGAGGGGAAGTCCCCAAGGAGCATCTGTGACCAGCCATACCAGATCGGCACACCAAGACAGGCGAGGTCAGTCTGGAGCCACTAGGATGACCTGAACCCCTTCTGCCTGGATTCTGCACAGGAGTCGTGGCAGAAGCTAGAGAGGCTGGAATGAAAAAAAAAAAAAAAAAAAAAAAATCGGTCAGCCCATCTTAGAATGCCGGCTAAATACCGAGCAGCCAGGACACTTCTTGTGCCCCTTGGTGATCGATATAGACCATGGCATTGATAATACACCGAAGGAACACTGCGGTTACCGACAGCCTAGAAATCAAAGGAGACGCAGCCAAAAAGGCATCACAGATAAACTGTAGCCCCTGGACCAACTGATCCGCCAGCTCCGTAAACACAGGGGGAAGTGGTTTCCCCTCCAGGCTCCGGGAATAAAAGGTTTAGCCCACTCAGTCACAGTTTGTGACACCAGGGCAATAGTAAATACCATATTCAAAAATCAGTGCAGCACTAAAAAGACAAACAAACAATGTAAAAATAAAATTAAACAAATATATATAAAAGCAAAGAATAGTGCAAGGAAAACACACAACAGTCCCAATATGTGATGAATGGTGCCAGTTGGATAAACAGCTTGTTGGTGACAGTGCCAAAATCCTGCACCCCTGAATCAACAGGTAGGTCAAACACACCTTTTCCCCTTTGGGGTAACCAATATGGAAATATAGGTTTCTCCTACACACATCCATCAGGATCTTATCTGGGGTATTCAGGAAAACATGCAAGAACGGACCAAATTGGTCTCTCAATAGATATCAATCCCAGACTGAATTCTGCAGTTTTCAGTGCCGTTACATGACTTCAGTTCCTCTTCCTGCTGAGTCCAAAAGAAGCAAGTGGGTGTGGTTACTGAAAGCTAGTGACATTGTCACTAGCTTTCAGTAACCACACCCACTTGCTATTTTTTTTATCCAACTGGCACCATTCATCACATACTGGGACTGTTGTGTGTCTTCCTTGCACTATTCTTTGATTTTATATATTTTTTTATTTTATTTTTACATTGTGTTTCTTTTAGCGCTGCACTGATTTTTGAATATGAACTTTGTTTGAGGGTTTGATATGTTGATCCTGAGAGCATAGCTGCCTTGTTTCGTGCTTTTTGGCCTTTTTTCACATGGAATAGTAAATACCGGCCTAAGTGCAAAACCAGCCACAGTGAACATATGGCAGGCCAGAGAGCCTCCGCCCTCCTATCAGCCAGATCTTTAAAGGCCGGGGACTCCTCAATCGGAATTAAGGTAGCTTTAACTTTTAAACCGACAGGTCCACTACAGGTGGGACCGTCCACCTTTAAACGCAGTTATCCTCATAAGGACACCGTAAGCAAAAAGCGCTTAGGAACCACTGCGTTTTGGACAACCCCACTGTTTTGTGGCAATGTTGTCAAAGTGAGCAGAAGAAAAAAAAAAAAAAAAAAAACACTCGCTGCCTGTGGGTGCCAAAAGGGACCGGCACCTCCGACACAGCATCAACCGCAACCTCCATTATTAAAGTGTAACACACTGGCACAAACAGTGCATCCACCAGCGCTTTTTCACGTGCGGCTGAAAGAGCAGAGGAATCATCCTGAGCACTCAGGGTCTATGGACGCAGACCCAGTAGGGTCGCTACATACCAATCTCACCCCGAAAACAATCAGGGGAGGCCGCCACAGCGATCCCGCAAAGGGGACGCCGACCAAGGGCCCACCAATGAACCACCTACAGGACCCTGCAAAAAAAAAAAGGGGGGGGGGTTGTCCTCCGAGCCCTCCATAGAGGGCATAATAGGAACTAGCCCCCTTAAAAGGGGCTGCCCACCAGGAAGCAGACAATAACATTTGTTAGGGCAACATAGGATAAAGGAAATTTATAATGGCTGTGTTTATAATTTAGTTCTTTATTATGTTCCAGAAAAAAAAAAAAAAAACACACGTAAATGAAATGTTGCACATTTTTAATATCACACAATCCAAATTTTAGCCAGCATGTGAAGCTCAAAGTGGAACTTCACTCTCCTAAACATTTTTAATCCACATGCTGCTAGCACTAGTAAATAGATAGGAAGGTATATATACTCGTGTTAAACTTTTTTTCCTTTTTTTAAATTACTTCCTGGTTTTTTGGCTAGGCAAATGAGGTCTTACATCCAAGGAGTCTTTGGGGGAAGGGATTTTCTCAGCTAAGCACCCTCTCCTGCATGCATGCTTGAGCTAAGGGTAGATTCCAGGAAGTAAATGCTACATGATTAATTTTCCCTTACTAAAAATGGCCACTGCCAGAAATGCAAGGGTGGGGGGAGTTCAAAGTGATTTCTCCACAAAATAAAGCATGAAGACATGGCTGGGGGAGTTTGCTTTGGATATTAAAAATGAATTAAATTGTGTTTTTGTTTGTGGTACTCAGATGCAGTGAAGAGGACCTTTAAAGCAGCTTTTCACATTTTCGATCACCTCCGTTTAGATGGCTTAATAGCTCAAGCTCAGATTTTACACAACCACGCTGACTCATACCCCTTTTCTGCTCTTTGCCGTGTCCGATCCTGTCCAGTGCTTCAATTAGAGCTAGGTTCTAGGAATTCCTTTTTACGTATTATGTTTTTGTGTAAAACAAATCTCGTACATACAACATATAAGCTCAGAAGAAAAAAAAAATTATACTGACCCCAAACCATTATGGTTTAGTTTTAAGCTACTGCTTTGTCAACCCTCATCTGTGACTTTGCAACCCTACATTCCATCAAGCTAGGTACATCTCTGTATAGCAAAACCTGCCCCGAAGAATTTGGATCCACTTACAGCATCCAATTTATAAGAAAGTTGCCCCATTGTAAGATTTCTATACAGGTTACAGCAAATTACAGGGATATTAGGATTCACAGACAGGTCCACGAACTATAAAAATCTATAGAAGTTTAAAAATGTACATATATTATATAAAAATAAAAAACATAGTATATGGCTCCTTTCACACGGCCGCTCCGTGTGTCCGCAAATCATCCCATCCGTTTGCGGACATAATGTAAGTGAATGGCACTGCGGATGTCAGCGGAATACCATCCGCTGACATCCGATTTTCCTCCTTTCGGTTCTGTTCCGTTTTTACAAATGGAACAGAACCCCATTTTTCCTTCCGTGTAAAAAACGGAAAGGAAGGAAAAATCGGATTTCAGCGGTGTCATCCGCTGACATCCGCAGTGCCATATACTTACATTATGTCCGCATATCATCCGCAAACGGATGGGATGATATGCGGGCACACGGAGCGGATGACAAATGTCATCCGCTCCGTGGAAGAAAAAAAAAAAAAAAAAAAGTCCCGCAGCGGACCTTTCACACGGAGCGGCCGTGTGAAAGGAGCCTTTGTGTATAATATACGTACATATATAAACAAACAGAAAATTTTTAATGCTATGATGTATTTGACACAACACAAGCAGTACCTTCACATGGAATCCACACTTCACCCGCTACAGGCTCGTTTCCTGGTGGACAACTTTTGGTGTGCAGCATAGTGAGGTAGAGTTCATACTGGTCTGGTGTCAGAAGTGTGGCCAAAGAACACTGCATTCCCTTTGTCTGCAGCAGAAATTGAGATGCTTGAGCAAAGTTGCCAAACTTGCACATATAGAAGGCCATCTTCTGCTTCAGATAGAACAAGCTGCAAGGCAAAAAAGCAGAATAAAGGAAACTTTACAGTACTTTTTCACAGTTCGAAAAGCAGAGTATAAAGCATAATAAATAGCAAAAAAAAAAAAATAGGCCGTACATCTCTGCAATACATGCACATTTCCCCATACTTGAGTCTTTTAAAATGGAACTATACTACAGACAGGTAAAAAAAAAAAAAAACACAACCTTTTATGCAGAAGAGACATAGCAAGTACAGCCAGAGCTTGATCACAAAGAGTGCAGTTGGTTCTGCAGCCCTGTGACCCTCTGAGCAGACAGTGGTAACTAAAAAGTCCCCAGCTCTCTGCTCACGGAGCACTAAGAACTGAATGAACGATCAGCCGTGTTTGAACTCTCGATTCTCAGTCCTAGAGCTGGCGGGGGACAGATGCAGCATCACACGGATGCTGCATCCACCTAGGTAAGAGGGATTCAAAAATGAAAAAAAAAAAAAAAAACCTGTTTCTCTTTTAAAAGCTCTGACTCTTGCACCAATTTTTTATCCACTTTTTAATTCCACTTTAAAGGCTAAGTTCACATATAAAACTAAAATAATAAATATACATTTTTTTTTTATTTTTCTACTTGCAAAAAAGTCTTGAATTTTTTTTTCTCCCGAACAAGCCTGTAAAGCATTGCAGGTGCAATGTCAGGATCCTGCAGACTGTCAGGTATAGGTGTTTTTCCTGTATCTGATGCAGGTAGTTACTGACATCCAGGCATATCATTAAACTACAAGAGCACTCACCGGCATCCTCGCATTTCATTGAGAACTACAAGCCATAAGCCTCAATGGCTGACAGTGGTTGTAGTTCAATAATTCACATGGGGGGGGGTTGGGGGCTGAACAGATAATGGTATGCTTCCAATGGTATATTAACCAACCAAAAGGGAGCAAAGGAGATATATTCACAGTTCGAGTTTGCATGCACTTTAACCCTTTAGAACCAGCCCTTTACACAGTTTAGAATGTCAAGTGACTGCAGTAATTGGCCGTCATATGATCGGAAATCTCCCAGCGAACGGGAGCCTTCCGTTAACCTTTGGTAACTGTTCCAGGAGTGTGCTCTCGGCTAAGCTCTAGCTGCGCTATTGCACACAAATATGCAGCTGCTCTGCGCCAAGTCCTAGCCGCCGAGAGGCCGCAAATTTGCATGCGCTTGGCACCAAGAGGTTAAAGAGGACTTGCCACTTTTTTTTTTTCAGTAGATTTCTTTTGCAGTTTTAAAAGTCTAGCCTATGGTGTCAGCCTGACTTTTAGGACAAAAGCGAGCCTGCATTGTCAGTTTGGCTCTTAGGCCAGAGACTAGCCTGCGGTGCCAGCATGGTATTTGGGTCACCCTGTGGTATTGGCCTGGCTCTTGGGCCTAGGATGTGGAGTCTAGCTCAGGGGCTCCCAGCCTGGGGTGCAAGAGTGAATTTCAGGGAGTGCAACAAGGAGTTTGTGTCCCTTTAACGATGGCTCACAATCACCAAGTCAGTTGAATTGTTTAATGGATATTTTCCCAATGGAGATATGAAGATTTCAGAAGAATGGTTTATGAATCCATATTCCTACAATTTGGAGAAAATGTCTTATTCATTGGCAGACAAATCAAGCTCCTGAAATGCAATTTGAAAGCAAGACTTTGGAGTAGTTTGGGTCTGCGCACTGGATAGGTTTCCAAGGCTTGATTGAAAAGCACTCCCGTGTTCACATTCCACTTGCAACAACATGCTTAAAAGAGAAGTATGGCTGTTATTTTTTTTCCATATACATACATACCTGGATGGATGCAGCATCCGATGCTGCATCTGTCCCCCCTGCGCCTCTGCACTGAGAACCGAGCAATCAAACACCACCGATCGCTTGGTTCTGACAGCTCCCCGGAGCAAAGAGCTGCTGACTGTCAGCCAGCAGCTCTGTCCCCTTCCCGCTCACTGGAGCGCTGGGTTGTGGAGGGGCGGGGAGCGGCCGGCTTAGGCTCTCAGAGACTAGCTGAGAAGCTGATCCAGGTGTCAATTCAGACACCTGGTGGATGCAGACTTACATTATCATGACGATGCAGTGCCTAGACTGACTTCTGTGACATCAGCAGAGAGCGGACTTCAGCCCGCTCTCTGCTGAAAACGAGTCACGGGAGTGCAAAACAAATTGCACTCCTGTGATTCACAGGCGATGTACAGCCAAACGAGCTTTGCCTTTACATCTCCTTTGAGTCTGGATTCAGTTCTTTTGCCAATCAAGCTAAATTATAGAAATTGCCTAGAAGCAGACCCATCAGACTGTGGTGGTCAAGAAAGTTCCATGTTTTGACAAAATAATGGGAAAGCAGGACAAAGAAATCAAAATATATTTGCATATACAGTATTTGCAATATATATGCTCAGAGTTAGAAGGCTTTTTTTTTAAAGGTCAATTTGTTCTCCCACAGTTTTGTATGTGGCTCAAAAATGAGAAATTAGATTTCTTCTTCCTCAAATGTGAAAAATAAATGTGAAATTACTTTTGTAGGGTGTGCAAAACTTTTTTTCTTAGGAGTGTGGGACACCGCTCTAGCTGAAGCAGTCAGCCTGGTTACTGTGCAAATTAGAGAGTACCGTGTCTTTTAGAGTATCAATCCCACATCTCTCTGTTCTATATCAATCTTCCCATTCATCTACCACTTCCCAAAAATGTTGCTTGGATGAAGAAAAAAAAAAAAAAAAAAAAAAAAAAAAAAAAAAGGGGAAATATAAATATAGATATAGATAGGACAGGAAACAAAATAAAAAAAAATAAAAAGTGATTCTTTGTAATAAAGTTAAAGCAGAAATAGAACTTACCCAGCCTGGTCTGGACATTTCACTGCAGTCAGGTAACGTACTAACTGCCGATAACTGCAAGAAACCAAAAAAAATTATCTGTAGAAGAAATGCATGTTCTATAGCCCAGATTGCAGTGTGGGTTTTGATTAAAGGTTAGATTAGTTTGTCGCTTTCTATGAGGGTGCATTTGCATAGGCACAGCAGCCCATTCATTTGAATGGACAGCTGTACCTACAGGAAATTCAGGGGAAAAAGTTGCCAACCCTTTTCCTAATACACACCCGCTGGGCTGCTGAACAGAACTGCACGATGCTGTGGCACCTTGCGGTTTTGTGCACCCAAACATGCGCTGCGTTTTCAGATGCGTGGGGGTGCCATTAAGAATTAATGGCACCCCCATTCGTCTGTTATAAAGCAGCACATTTTGGCTACGGTGCGGAAAGGCGCGACACTTACACGCATTTCCGCATATCCGCATATGTGAGAACCTAGACTTAAAATAGTTTCCCCACACAAAATATCTAGGGTTCTCAATGTGTAAAAATAAATATTTCATAAGTTTCTACTGACAGACACTTTATAACTCCATAACAATTATCTATGCAAATAAAGGATGCACAATAGTAAGAAAGGAAATATCTGCATCAACCCAAAATCCTGGCATTCCAATTGTGGCCTAAAATCCAGTTTGGAACACCGTGCAAGACAGAGTGCTTACCTTAGGTCCATCTCCAGCTTCTTCACCCTGGACTGCACCACCGGTAGCGGCTCACACAAGTATTCTCGCTTGCCTTTGTGCATCCTTGTTCCTGCCACATTCTGACCAGCCAGCACCGAAGTGAGGAAAAGGTTATCCCATCGGAAAACATTCAGGCTAATAGGAGAAAATTCAGAATGTTACCTCATTATTGTGAACAGTTAAGTCATCTAATTTGGTCTCCTTCTTTAGAAGGGTACTACGTTGGTGGTTAATCCGAAATATGAATACACATATCAAAACCGTATTCCACCTACATGACATACAGTATATTCATATAGCTTGTATACATATCCACGTACATGAAAGCTATCCAAGCTTGGAACAGTTATCAGCCAGGAATAATTAAAATATGTCCCATAAACTGTCAGCAACCCCACAGTGCAAAACATGAGGGAGCACAAAGGGCGCTGGGACCTCCCCAATAAGTGTACACTAGAGAATACAAAACAAAAATCATACCAGTTGTCCAGAAAAGCCCAAAAAAATGATATATAGCTCCCAGAGATGGAGACCAGCCCTCATTACTGTCCAGGGGGTTGCGATTATGAGGCTGTTCATATAGTTGGTGAGCTTTTTATTGCACCATAACCCTGTATTTTTTTTTTTTTTAGTAAAGCTAGTGCCTTATTACAGGGGAGTTAGCTTGCCCCTTTTGTTGATGCTTGGAGTCTCTGATCCACATTTTTATATAATTTGCTTTAGTGCAGGGATGCTCAACCTTTTGAAGAGCAAAGGCCACTTAAGGGATTTGGTAACCGATCGCATGCCACAATGAACTGCCCCCACCCCAAACTTCAAATGTAAATTGAGCCCTTACTGTCCTGAGTCCCCTATAAAGCTGCTTTCACACTGATGCCCTGCGGTTTACCCACACCGCAGGTCTTGCCTTATATTAGATGAAAGGTTACAGGAAAATGGGAACACATCAAAGATATGCAAATATCCAAAAGAATGAACCCACCAGAATCCACAAGTGCGAAAACATGCATACTAGAACATCTGCCCTTTAAAAAATACAATTAGCTGCCTTCAGGCAGGCTTACCCGTTTATAAAATTGCTGCAATGTCGAGGAACTGGAATGGACTGATAAAACATAATAAACTTCTCATAGAGGTTCCTTGGATAATCTTCTAGAACCAGAAGTCTTTGTAAAGTAGCCACAATCCTGGGAGCAAACACCAAAATGTTTTCATTAGGTTACATTTAAAACACAAAGTCCGGCTGCTATTACTACCCAAGGTTCTTAAAAGGATTTATACATTTTAGAGGTTTTTTTTTTTTTTTAATAATATGACAGTGAAACAAGTCTATCAATAAACATAAAACAAAAAGAGTACAATGGTCCCGGGCAAAAAACATTTTTTTTGTACTCAACAGTAAACTTTTTCTTTTTGAAGGACACAGGAAACCTGTAAAGTGGTTGTAAACCTCGGACATGAAAAATGAACGAAGCATATCCCTCTATAGTGTGTACTTGCCTCAATTCTGAACACTAAGTGACATTTCTGTCTGCTGCTTCGTTCCTCTGCTATCTGCATTTACCACTTCTGACAAGTTTTGCTGACACCAAGAGAAAAATGGTGACAGGAGAAGGAACTCCAGCTGATTGACTGCCTCAGCTCTGTTCCTGTGTGGAGGGGGGGGGGGGGGGGGGGGGGTGTCCCTTCCCTCCAATCAGCTATCAGAGCTTTACTCAATGCGTTCTAAAAGAGTAACTGCAGCTCTCCACCCCCTTTTCTGAACTCTGACAAGTTTTATAATTCTGCACTTGAACAGAGAAGACTGCAGACAGACCGGTGTAACTTATGTAGGAGGATTGGTATCATTTCTGTGTATCACCTGAGGATAGTCACTTCAGAAGGGCATGCTCCCTCCATGGAAAAGGAGGTCTTCAGGGAATGGGTAACACTGGTGCAGGTAAACACTGACTGCAATAAACCTGTACAACAGGGGTCTCAATTACATCATGGGCCACATAAGCATTATGGTTGTCCTCAAAGGGCTGGTTGTATCTAAGACTAGATGTGCACATCATCCCGTCCCAGCCAATCAGTTGTACTGCAGTACTAGGAGCATGCTGGTTGGAGGAGAGAGTGAAGTGTCAGATAAATTAGAAGCAGCAGACTGAGGTTAACTGTCCAATCACAGGGTGAAGATGGGAAGGAGACCTGTCAGTAAACTGGAAATCTTAGTTTTTTTTTTCTAGAAAATGTTTCTGCAAAATGATCAGTAAATATAGTACTTGTCTTGTGCAAATGTCCTGTCACCCTCCCCCAGTCTGGGGTGGTAGTGATAAACAAATTAGCAGATTTAGATACACATAGTCATAAGTGGTTTGTCTTTTCCGTGTAAACTGTAAAAAAAAAAAAAAAGCAATAACACTAATGCACGCATCAAAAAAATGGTTCTGACCACAAATGTCTATTCTTTGATCAAACAGGAAGGTAGGTGGTTGGTTTTCTTCCAGCGCCCATGAGGAGACACCAAGGAGGAATACCCTGGGGGTGGCCCTGGATATCTCTATACAACCAGGTGGCGTTGTGGAGGCTGGATAACCCCTTGAGGGGAGATCTCTGGTGTGTGAGGCAACAGGAAGGGGGCACATGTGGTGACACCGGGCACTGTGCATGCTTCTGAGATATTTTGTCCTGCCGCAACATCACCAACGTCCCTGCCTGCAGATGAGGATCTACCATACTAACATATGAAAAGTGGAGCAGTGCACTAATTGATGGACTATATCAGTGTTTCTCATCTCCGGTCCTCAGGACCCATTAATAGGCGTGATTTTAAGTATTACCTTGGAGAGATGCAGACTAGAGTACTGCAATCACTGAGCAGCAAATTATATCACCTGTGATGTATTTCAGTTTTCTTGCAAACCTGGCCTGTTAGTGTGCCCTGAGGATCGGAGTTGATAAACCCCAGACTATACATAGGATTGATAGCACTGGCCACTTTATAAAGGCATTGGTCACTTTATAAAAGGCATTGGTCACTTTATATCTTCTTCGCACAATTGATTTCACTATGGAGTTTGGGTTCCTAATAATGTTGATCATTTTCACTGGGCACTTAACGTAATTTATTTCATTAAAGCGGTAGTATACTCCGCTTTTTAACTTTTACCTACAAGTAAGCCTATAAATAAAGCTTACCTGCACGGTTTAGGAGATATTCACCCTGCATGCAGCTGCTGACACCAGCGGCACATGCGCTCTGAAGATCCGGCGGACCTTCAGAGCTCCTTGCCGGAAAGTGAACTCTCGCACGCATGCGCGGGACAGACTATGGCAGCTCCGGTCACTCACAGCGCCGGAGCTGCCGAACCCAGAAGAGACGCCGAGGGAACATGACAGCTCCCTCAGCGGTGTCCGGGTGACCGTATCGGGGCTTCGTTCTAAGGCAAGTATTTCATAAGTATGCATACTAGCTCATTATGCCTTTGTCCTGCAGGGTTTGTTGTTTTTTTGGTGAGGATACAACTGCTTGTAATTTTAGCAATATTGATTTTTCACTGGGCCCTTGATTTTTTGCACTTCATTATTTATACAATATATGGAGTTTTTGGTATGTGCATAGGTATATCTTCATCTAATTGGATATTGTGTATTCTAAACTTAGTTTAACACTCCGAGGTAGCACAGAGCAGCGCTAATACCTACTCTCCTTTGCATTGTCACATCACATCTAAAAATTGTAATTGTAAGATGCAATATAATAAATATTTGCTTTTGGGTTTAATACTGCTTTAATTTATTTAGCCATTTGCCTGGTGTTTAGATTATCTGTCCGCTAAAAAGTGAATAGAAAAAAAAAAAACTGCTTCCGGCGTAAAGTGCACTTAGTTTTCTGAGCACACACCTACAGCACCCTCCAAACCTTTGCCATTACTTCAGACCTCAACCAGTTTTTGCTTTAACTTCAGTAGCTACGGAGGCTGCTTTAGAGCTGTAACACTAAGGACGCTTCCTAAACGTCTGGGATGAAAAACAGAAAGTTGAAGTACTCCGACGTTCTGAGTCCAGCACTGAGATCCTAGCTCCACCATCCTACAGGAGACATCATGAGAGGGTCTCACCTTACACTCGAGGAGTGATGATCCTGCAACAGGAGAAACATAACTCCACCTGGTTGGGTAAGTGAGGTAGACAAGTACAGTTTTGGGTGGGGGACTGATCTTTTAAAATTACATAATTGGCCACAACCATGTCCAAACATAAATAAATAAAAAATAAAAAAAAAGCAGTTCCACGCGACATACCTTGACATTAGGGTGACAGAAGACTCTACAACACTGCTAGCTGCACTATAGCACGGTAATGGGCTGTTTTTGAGGGGAAGAAAAACATGCAAATATTAGGTCACTTTAGATATTAGGGCATTTTATGAACTGTTAAAAGTGATACTAAACACACTGTTTAAGTTACAGTTTTCCCAATTATTCTGCATGTGGAGGATTTGCACTGTAATTGTCATAAAATAAATGCAAGTACCTTCTTCCTAATTTATATATAGCTGTCACATAACCCAGATCTTTCCCAGCCTGTCTGCAGGGAAACATAAGCAGGAGGAGCATCTAGTCCTCTGCTGCTGGTTACATGTTCAAAATATTAAACCGCTACCAGACCGTCCGCCACTGTTTTACTGCGGCAGGCAGCCCCTCCTGCGCGAACCGTCGTAGCTCTACGTCGGTTGCGCGCCTACAGCTAGAAGGGGAGCTTGCGCTGCCGGCGGCGCGCTCCCGCCCCCACTCATCAGCAGGGACTCCGATGCACGGGGCAGGCAGCTCCGATTGCCGCCTAACACCCGCGATCGCTCCCCACTGAGAGAGAAGGACGGTTGGCTGTTGTAAACACAGCTGACCGCTGTTCTCTCTGGAATGATCACAGAGTGCCTGTGATCTTTATTTCAAAAGCCCAACCCCCCACAGTTAGAATCACTCCCCTAGGCTCACATTTAACCCCTTGATCACCCAGTGTTAACCCCTTCCCTGCCAGTGTCGTCATTACAGTAACAGTGCATATTTTTAGCACTGATTACTGTAGTAATGTCACTGTTCTTTCCAATTAGATATAACTATGTAGTGCAGAGGGCCTGCCTGATTGCATACAAATTGAAAGTGTTTAGGCTTGACTTTTCTATATGGTTTTGGTAAATCTAAAGGAAAGTTGTATAATGTATGGCCAGCCTTGCACATGTGCCCACTGCTTTTTTTCTCTGGGACTCAGATGGTCCTTTGACCAGCCTCTTGGCCAAGCAGCTATTGTTCTCTAAACATGACAACCCTCTGAAGAAAACAATGGCTAGCATTTTATTAATGGCTCATAAAACATTGGCGCGATGTGGCATAAACCCAGTCCCTGAGTAAAGCTAGGAAAGGCACAGTCAATTTGAATATTCGTGGGCAGAGACCATGATAGCCTGTCACTGGGTCATAAAGAAATATTCCTTTAATACTGGTGCTTTTTTCTGCTCTCTCTGCCATGGCTTTCCAGATATTTATTTTTTGCCAGTAATGTTTGTGCTGCTGTGCCTATTACAACTACATGAGATGCTCACCCAAAGAATGACAGCCACAGAATTCCTCTTAAGCAAATCAACCCATAATACCCGAGTAATAAACAGTTTCACAGACTTACTTCATCAAAATCTTCTCCAAAAGAATCTCTCTGGCAGCACCGAGTAACATCACTGCAGCAGTCCTTGGGTGTTCATTTTCCGCTTTGTTCAAGAAATCAGTCACCAGCTTGTATACTGGCAAGTAACTGTGTGGTAAGGTTTAGAAAAATTAGGCCCATCTTTTTAAATTAGTCATAATACAAACATTATTATAAAACAAATATGGCTGTTTGAAAATCAAGTTGCCATATACTAAGGCCAGCCATAGATGGTTCGAATCTAGACCAGCTCAGCAGGAACCGCCCGAGATTCGAACAATGTATGGGGAGGCTGAAGGACTGATCAACTTGGGTACAACCAGCCTGCCGGATTCACTTGTAATTAATGCTAGCAGCTGCTATAGCCACTAGCAATAATCACTGGGTTCTCTCAGTGGGGACGGCTTCCCCCGCCAGGAGAATACAATTTCTCGGTAGGAGGGATTATTTTGTCAACACTGTCTGTATTGATGAAATACTGCAAATTTCTTTCCTGCAACCCATGATTGCAGGAAAGAAATTTGCATTGTCTATGGACGGCCTAGGTGTATTACCCCAATGACAGCACAAAGCGGAGCCAGTGTCATATTTCCAAACTGATTTGATTAATCAGGAAAATACATAGACACGTCAACAGTGTACAAGTGTTATCAAGTCTAATCGAGTTTACTAAACTCTGGAAACGTATGTTCTGCCATATCAATCCACTGTATATTATAATTTCTCCCTGCTGGCGTTCTTGTACATAAGCGCAGGAGCGCACAATGCAGATGACTGATTAGTACAAAAACGTCATCTTCCAAAAACAGTACATGCATCAGGGACCTCTGATTTTTTTTTAATTGAAGGATATGGATGAGAGGCGATGGATGCTGAATTTTTGGGGCATTAGTAGAACATTGAAGTAGAAGACTACATAGCTGGTTATTTGTAGGAGATTGTAGGGCCTCCAGTTTGGCAACTTCTATTTACACTTGTACGACTCCAAAGTAGCACGACTTTGGAACAACTTGGAGGTGATTTCTTGTCCCCCTGCACAGTTAGACCCACTGTTGCAAGTAAAACATTTAGGTACGACTTTCATGCAATTTTTGAGGGTTAACATTGAAGTCTATGGCCCTCAAGTTGCATGAAAGTCAGACCAAAGTAGAACATGAACTACTTTGAAGTCGCTAGGACTATTTGTCGCACATATATGAATGGTTATTATTGGAAAACATAAGGTACAACTTGTCATGCGACTTTAATGTCCAAAGTCATATGACCAGTCACATAAGTGTGAATGGGCCTCTGGGGTGGGAACTCTTGGGTGTGAAACCTATTTATAAGTGAAGGAACACAAAACCAAAAAACACACACTCAATTTACACAAGCTGAAAAAGGCAATAATGTGAGTAGCATCAAGGGTCCCCTTTATGAGCGGGGATAGTACTGCAGCCGATACACATTTTTTTAAATGGTTGGTAGACCCAAGATTGGGCATTTGACATAGGGGAAAGGAGAAATGTGCATAAAGAAGATCAATAAAATAAGATGCACTATGGATAAATGCATTTGGTATATTGAAGAACACTTTGATGCAGTTGGCATAGCAGATCTGCCCACAACTGGGCGTCTGATGTTAATGAAATACAGGACTAAAAAAAAAAAAAAAAAAAGATATACCTTTAGGGTCCATTCACACTAGCGCGACTTCTCAGGCGACTTGGTCGCCTGACAAGTCGCGGTCAGTCGCTCGCCATTAAATAGTACAGGACCCGTTCTAATAGGAGCGACACAAGTCGCTCCGACTTAGAAAAAGGGTCCTGTACTACTTTGGGGCGACCTGGAGGCAACTTGCATTGACTTCAATTATATGAAGTCCGTGCAAGTCGCGCCGAGGTCGCGGTGCACGCTGTACACCGCGACTTCACAGGTCGCCCCACCAAGTCGTGTCGCCCCAGTCTGAATGGGGTCTCAAAGTAAGTGGACTGCAAATGTAACATTTTCCCCCTAAGGTCCCCTAGCATGTTTTTGTATGCTATTTTCTTATATACTCAACTTTTCCAAATTCTTCAGGCTAGTACCATACAACTGCAAGGGCTAGGTGGTCCTTACTCATGCTGAGAGCTGCTTTCTAAAGCCATGCATTGTGAATGAAGGCTGCTATGATGAAGCACCCTAATTGGCTTGCTCTGGGGGCACTTGTGCAAACATGCTCCTGAGGCGGGCTGCGTGTGCCCATAAACACACACAGCAAGGCTCAGCCCCGCCCCTTTCTCACAGAAGTCGATCTAAAGCAGAAGGAGCCAATGGCTCGTGCTGCCGCCAGAGCCTCCTGTGAATATAGAAAGTCAAAAGATGGACTATAAACAAACAAAAAGTAGATTTTATTTTTTTACCTGTGCACACGCATTGGTTTGTGGGCCATGATGCACGAGTTACACTTGGGCTTCTTGGCATGGTGGCATGCACATAAACACTTACTGTCCAGCATCATGAGCGTACCCTCCCTGTACTTTTGCTGCACTGGTGAGAGCTCCAATTGGAAGTTTTCCAGCTGGTTCCCTACAGCAAACAGACAGACATTGTGGTTACTACTAGGATGAAGATTAGAGAAATATAACACTGAACTTCCAGCAAACAATACAGATGAAATGCCATCTGTTCACAATGGCCTGGATAAACTGCTGACTTGCTGATTTAGGGAGGTACCGGAGTTGAATGCTGAGGACTAGGAGGATGTATGGGATTATCCCATGTTGGTCTCTACACGAGATCGTTTGATCCAATTCAAGATTCTTCATTATTTTTCACTACTGAAAGGCTACACAGGATTTGCCCTGAACATTCCTCTAGATGCTGGCACTGCCCAGAGGATCCGGCCACTATTATACATGTTTTTTTTTTCAGGATTGTCCTGTCATACGGTACTTTTGGGAGGAGGTATCGCAGTGGATATCCTCCACAGCTACCATTTCAGTGCCCTTAAAATTACTGATGTATGCATCTAGAGGCTGCCCCCCAAAAATTTTCTAAGGTATGGGACATTTGGTTAGAATCGTCTACTACGTTACCTCAACAATACTATTAGGATAGATCCACAACCACTTTAGAAAGGGAATACTATAGTCCTGTTAGAAGCTCTTTCCATTTTATCCTTTGATGATTCATTGAGTGCCCTGGTTGGTTTTTGTGTGTTTCTTTGTTTTGTACTATATTGTAGTATTTATGCCCGATAGGCTTTGTTTTATATGACTAATAAATAAAAAAAATAGAATTTGGGTAAAAAAACAAAAAAGGTATTGGAAGACATAAGCACCTCCTTCCCTAAGCTCAGCATCGATCTCTGTGAGATCCAGCTTGAACATGGTGAGGATCCCAGCTAAAGCATGGTCTCGACGCTCCTTCCAGTATATGCTCTTGTTGTGGGCATTACAATGGCAGTCGGAGGGACATATCCATGAGGAACACTAAAAGAAAACACAGGCAAACGGACATTAAAAAAAAAAAAAAGCGGTTACATATAAGCAGCAAAGGTGCAAGATATTGATTTGAACAAGGTACTAATCTGTCACTGGTTTGGCATGGTTTCTTTTAGAAAAGTTGTTTTTTACCTCTGAAGCAGGCTTGTCACACAGGTAGCAATAACATTCTCCACAGAAGCTGGCATTCTGCTCCAACGGGACATCAGTCTCCTGCTCCACACGCCTAAAGAGCACAGACAGCCATGTCATAACTACAGCCCACTATACACTCCTGGCACAACATTTACACTATGTGTGCCTTACGTGAAGGGATGCAATGTGCAGTCGTATCTGGCGTGTGGCATCACATTAGGTTTTTTACTATAGGTTATAGCAAGTTCATCATCCAGCACTTCCAACTTCCTCTTCTCTGGTGTAATGAACCTTTCTGAAATATTTCAAACAATATATATATATATATAAAAAAGAAAAAAAAAAAAAAACGAACCAGTCATAACTGGGCTTGCAAGAATCTGAAGTCTTCTAACAGCACAGGAATTACTTACATTTGCCTCTTTTTTGTGTAACTTTTTTTTTGAGCCTAACTCTTGTGCTTCAGTGTCAGAGGTTACCTGATGCTGCTGTCTCAATAGAAGGGACTGCTATGAGTCCGCTGATGGGCAGCATCCACATCACCAGGACATTATGTGGGCACTGAAAACAAGAAGAGACCAAAAGACTCGGGACCAGACCAGGCCTGTTGTGTGACCTTGATTTCCGGTAAGAAAATTGGGCTCTCATTTATTTTCCTTTAAACGCTAATAATTCCATAAAAAAGTGGGTGGAGTGGGAAACAGCAAGAAATTATTTTTTTTGTGGCCAGAAATAAACGTTAAAATTACCCAAAGCCAGTCACATTTTGCTTACTGTTCAACACACCTGAAAGTCATATGAGGGGAACATGGCTTGGCTATGGTGGCGTGAGGATACACAAACTGTGAGCTCTGCTGTGCCAGGCTGCTATTCAAGCTCTTAACTAACCAATACTAATCATCAACTCAACTACCGATTCCATGCCTAATGGAAACACATCAAGACGGAAAAGGGGGGGGGGAAATCGGCTTTGGCCATCTTTCTCACCAATCAAAATGCCACATGCTTTAGCAGACCTCATTTCTGCTCCCAACATGGCTGCCAACACAAGTATAGGCTCTTCCAAGTTAGAAGCAGGACTCTCCTCTATTACATCAGTTCTTTGAGCTTTCCGAATACACCCCACAGACACATTCTGCAGCTGGCAGTGGACTCCCCAGCGGCTCTAGGGATGTTAGTTTCCCCGACCAGATAAGGCTCTTCACACTACCACACCGTCAGCACAGATCTCCCATATTCTGCAATCTCTGCTATTAAGAGAGGAATTGGCTCTTTTCACAGCTCAGATAGATCAGCTTTTATGGTAGTCTCAATCAAACAAACATACGTCCAGAGCTGCAAAACACATGCCACCCATGTGTCCACACGACTCTAACTTTTCTTCCCCGAAACAGAAAGTGACCACACTCAAGAAATTACAAATGGATAGCGCCAAAAAGCAGGTTCAGATGCAAGTGTATCTAGACTACCTAGAAAACCGTAGAAGTTATGGGGGATCTCGGAGGCTACAGCCAGAACTGATCTGGTTACAACAGTTACAGCAATTATAAACACATACCTGGATTAACCACCTACTTCAGAACTGGAGCTGAATAGGGGGCATCAGGTAGGTCCCTTCACCAGAGCCAATGTAGCAGGTCCCAGTGATGTCCTTTACACCAGTGGTCCTCAACCCTGGCCTACAGGGCCCACTAACAGGCCAGATTTGCAAGATAACAAATACATCCCAGGTGATCTCATTTGCTGCTCAGTGATTGCAGTATTCTAGTCTGCATCTCCCAAGGTAATACTTAAAATCTGGCCTGTTAGTGGGCCCTGAGGACCACTGCTTTACACAGTCCATTATTGTATGATTAAGGAGGAGATCATTCACCATTTGTGGTCAAAGGGAAAGCGCACGTTTGACTTGGTTGAAGTCTCCCTCTCTAAATCTCTCCCACTGGATCCTGCAGATGAGAAGACTACTATGACCCCTACTGGAGCTGCTGGTACAATCTGGGGCTTCTTACATATAGGATTATCCACTTCACCTGCTTATCTGCACTCTGACACAACTGAAGGCTCCTTTCCAATTTCTAGAGGTACCGCAATCTTTGTTGCAGAACTCCCTCCACAACCCTCACATTCAGCACAGATCCTCACCACATAACGCCTGGACAGCGAGCTTTAGTGCCTCTGTTCCTTGGATTTTGTCAGAGCATCCTGCATGCCTTTGGTCTGCCTCTGAATCTCTCATTTGATAACCCGCACTCAGTGTCACTAGATATCAGGTGCTTCTGTTTGACTGCACCAGGATCCGGGAGCCAATATGATTCTTTCTGCAGCAGTTATAGCAATCATACCCATTTGGGTGAAATTCGTTTTTAAATGTTTTAACTTTGAACACTGCCTCTGCCATTTTATCTATAGGACATTTACTGACCCACTTCACGCAAGGACTGACACCTTGGACCTTCTTCCTGTACGCCAATAGGACACTATTCTCACCATGCAGCCATCTCTCAGGTTTCAACAGGCAGGGCTTCCTTAATCAGGATCAAAACTCTCCCACTCTCATGAAAGGAACCTTTCTTATGCGCTTTGTGTGGGTATATGGATACCAATCTGTCTACACCCTGAGACATTGTGATCTCTGTGATGTCCATTGATGCCTCTATCCCTTTCCAATTCACCCGACTATTCTAGGTTGGTCCCAGATTCAGATATTCCCCTTACCTACTTTTAGACTTTTAACCCCCTCTTACCCAAATTATTATTATTTTTTCTATTGGAGACAGATAGAGCCTTCTTTTGCTGGTATTTAATCACCCCTAAGTGTACTGTAACGGCTGCCTGTGTACACGTGATCAATGAATATAGCCTAGTGTAGCTTCACCTACAGAAGTCCCTGTTCCTAAAAGCCAAGCAGACCTAAGCTACTGCTGGCCCCAAAGCACAATGCTATGTTCACTGGTCAAGAAGTACAGGAGGCTGAACAATGGGGTAAACAATAGAGCACCTGTGGTTGAGCAACAGTGAAGTTGTCTGCAAAGGATGAGGGAAACTGGTGTCTCGCAGAATTTAGCCAGTGGGATGTGCAAATAGGACAGTACCGGTGCCAGGCAGAGACATGGTCAGCACACAGGCAAAGAATTGGTCCAGGCAGAAAGCAGGAACATAGTCCATAAACAGGCCAGGGTTAGCAAGGAGGTATAATAAATAATAGGGAAAGGTTTCTCATACAGCCTGCACACTGAATCAGGATAAGTGTATTTAGGTACTTATTAGGGGGGTGTCTCTTCTTGATACTTTACATAGGAGCCAGGTCTTTCTGTGGACTCACAATAGAAGACATAGGAGGTGTACACGGGCAATTGGAACAGGTATATAGATACTTTTGTGCATCAATACATACATCCTCTGGTGGCTAGGTAGCACATTCATTTGGTCATTATAATCTATACCTCCCATGAACAGATGGTAGTTGTGTATGCAATCAGGTTTTTGACAGGACCAAGCCCTCCGTAGATTTCCACCGAGAGGTCTGGGTGGATGGAAGAAAGGAAATATACTGCTGGGCATAAAGATTGCATCAGTACACAACTTGTATGAATAAATCATGGGTAAAAAACACATTTTAAATTAATGGGTGTTAAAGTTTTTGGTTTCTATCAGGGCCTGGCTGCACTGTAAATGGAGGGATGATAGGTGCTACTGAATTAGAGGGAAGCAATCCTGGATTTGAATGTCCCACCTCTGGTACATTTAGTATGGGCCCTAATCCATTGTGGCACCCCGCTACTTGTGCTTGGCCTTTTATCTGGGTGTATTGCACTGCTGGTGCTCGCCACTTCACCAGGATGTACTGCACTGCTGGTGGTCGCTTGCCGTTTTTTCAGATCGCCTCATTCTTTTTGTTGGGACCATTTCCTCCTCTGCTCTATACAGGTTCCTATTCAGAATCTGAAAGGGAGTTCCCTGCTACTCATCTGTCATGCTCAAAATTTGGAAGGCCCCCCCTCATTTGTGTACATTTCTTTGGACATGGCGTTTAGGATTTTGCTGGCTCCGGTGACAGTACTGGTTTGATGGTGATTAAGTAATGGTGCACTGGGGACACCAGGCCAGATGCTGATGTTGCACTGGTGTGGCTGCAATCAGGGCTCTGTAGAGCTTCACTCTGTGTTTTGTTAACAGTAAAAAAGGACAGTAAAGCACTGAAAAATTTAGATCTGGAACAGGCCACGCTCCTTCCTCTCACATGTGCTGTGTGAGGAGGAGGAAAACCAAAGGCTGCAACACACAGCCTGTGTTTACCTTTGACTGCTGTGATTAGTCACAGCGATCACATGGTACAGTGTCAATTTAAATCGGCATGCACAAGCAGATAAGAGTGGGAGGGACATACTGTCCTCCCAGAGTGCCACTGGTCCCATCTGACATGTTTTAAAGCAGTTAAACATGTGATCTCTGGTGTGGTTGCAGGGGACAGTTTAGAGTAAAGCCCCGTACACACGTACCGAATGCTGGCCGAACGATCGGCCGTCTTTTGTCCGGTGCTGTCCTGTCGGTTGAAAAGTGCTAAAGACTGCACACGAATTTTGTCGGCCAACAACAGCCGACTGCAGAAGTGATGTCATGTGATGGTTAACTTTCCGTGTGTTTTTTCTTCTCTGAGCATGCCCAGTCTTGCTCATCTGCTGTTTGTCAGCCGAATTCTGTACTGACTGGCGAACAATCGGCCGTTCTGGTGTTGGACAACAAAAATTTTAATGCCTGCACACCAGATTCTGTTCGGCCGAAAAGTCGCAGTCGGTTGTCGGAAGCATCATACTAACAAGCCTACAATCGGCCGATCGGACGTTGGCCGAATATTTACGGCCGACAATCGCTACGTGTGTACGGGCCTTAAGTGCATTGAAGTACAGGTACCTTGAGAAGCATGCAAAGTGTTATAGGATCATTTTTTTTCCTGTCTCATACTCCTCTCTCTAACTGCTTTTGTAGTGGCTACCCTTTTCCAGCCAGCTGTAGTACATGCTTTTAGAACACTGTAAATGTATTCCTACTGCTTTCATACATGTCTGAGACACTCATTTTTACCTCCCTCTCCTCTAGCTGTGTCTATCACACCTTTTGGCAGGATGATGCGAGATTCCCCATATCTCTTACTTTTCCATTCCCCCACACACACATCACTTTCTGCTCTGCTGACAGGGTTAGCCTTGAAACAGAACTTTACCCATAACCGTTTGATAACAATTGATGGTCTTTACCTCCCTCCCCCCCCAAAAAAAAAAAAAAAACCCTACATTCTGAAAAGCATATAAAGGGATATAAAATGAATAAATGAATGTTATTACTTACCAGCAGTTTCTTCAATTAGCAGGACAGAGTTGCCAAGTGCTGACACTTCACTCTCATCATCACTAATTACAATGATGCTCTCTTCTGGAAGGGTTGCTTCTAAAGATGTTCCCTCCCCACAACTTCCTTCACCCGTCCTCATTCTGATGGTTCCTAACAGCAAAAAACAAAGCAAGTGCTAATAAATACAAACCTGACTGCTAGAGGCACACAGATTGGTAATACAATGTACACGTCAATAGGTGTCACACAAAAGTTAGCTCTGCACTTCTGATACCCAACCAGACCTCTGTTGGTTTCTGTCAAACTCGTGTACTGTCCAGGTTTTATGAGAAACACATGAATTGAAAATTGGTGAAAACTTGAAAATTATAGAGAGCTTCCAAATACAGTCCAGCACATTTTTGCAACTCAACACCCAAAAACGTCAGCCATGTTGCATTTTTTTTGGCATCGTATCGCAATGCATACTAAAGAAGTTGGAGTACAAAAGCCAGAGTGTCAGCAAGCGCAACAACCGCCTCCCCCCAACATAGGTGTCAGCAAGCGCAACAACCGCGCCCCCCCAACATAGGTGTCAGCAAATGCAACAATCACGCCCCCCCCCCCAACATAGGTGTCAGCAAATGCAACAACCGCGCCCCCCCCAACATAGGTGTCAGCAAATGCAACAACCGCACCCCCCCCCCCCATAGGTGTCAGCAAATGCAACAACCGCGCGCCCCCCCCAACATAGGTGTCAGGAAATGCAACAACCGCACCCCCCCAACATAGGTGTCAGCAAAACGCAACAACTGCCCCCCAACATAGGGGTCAGCAAATGCAACAACCGCCTCCCCCCAACATAGGTGTCAGCAAATGCAACAACCGCCTCCCCCCAACATAGGTGTCAGCAAATGCAACAACCGCACCCCCCAACATAGGTGTCAGCAAATGCAACAACCGCACCCCCCAACATAGGTGTCAGCAAATGCAACAACCGCACCCCCCAACATAGGTGTCAGCAAATGCAACAACCGCACCCCCCAACATAGGTGTCAGCAAATGCAACAACCGCACCCCCCAACATAGGTGTCAGCAAATGCAACAACCGCACCCCCCAACATAGGTGTCAGCAAATGCAACAACCGCACCCCCCAACATAGGTGTCAGCAAATGCAACAACCACGCCCCCCCAACATAGGTGTCTGCAAACGCAACAACTGCCCCTCCCCAACATAGGTGTCAGCGGGGACAACAGCCGTGCCCCCGCCAGCATAGGTGTCAGCGGGCGCAACAAGTGCACCCCCCCAACATATGTGTCAGCGGGTGCTACAACCGCCCCCCCCCCCTCCAACATAGGCGTCAGCAGACGCAACAGCCCGCCCCCCCAACATAGGTTGTCACCGGGCGCAACAACCCCCCAACATAGGCATCAGCAGACCCAACAATGCCCCCCACCCCCCACAACATAGGTGTCAACAACTGCCCCCCCAACATAGGTGTCAGCAGATGCAGCAACTGCCCCCCCTATAACAACCCCTAACATTGGTGTCAGCAGACGCAATAATAACCTAAAACATTAGTGTCAATGGATGCATTAACAACCCCTAAGGTTGGTGTCAATGGACACAATAATAAACCCAACATTGGCGTCAGCAGATGCAATAAAAACCCCAGCATTGGTGCCAGTACCATTAACCCTTCCATCCACATTATTTGTCAGTTCAGCTAAATGTAACCGCCCCTTCCCACAACAGTGATCATGACAGTGAAAGGCAACCCCCCCCCAGTCCCACACATTGGTGATCATGGGTGTAAAAGTTAGTGTGGTTCTAAAGGCTCATGGTTTTTCAATGGTTGGGGGGGTTTGATCTCTAGGTAGCTAAGGCAATATAGGTTGCCTCCGTCCCTTAATATATATATATTAGGGATGCACCAAAATGAAATTCTTGGCCGAAGCCGAATAATAATAAAATGTTTGGCCGAAGGCCGAACGCGGTGTTTCGCATTTTTTCCATTTATTTTGCCAATTTTTTGTCCTCTCTCTTGTCCTCTCGTGTCTCTCTCTCTCTCTCTCTTGTCCTCTCACTCTCTCTCTCTCGTCCTCTCACTCTCTCTCTCTCTCGTCCTCTCTCTCTCTCTCTCGTCCTCTCTCGTCCTCTCTCTCTCTCTCTCTCTCTCTCTCTCTCGTCCTCTCTCTCTCTCTCTCTCTCTCGTCCTCTCTCTCTCTCTCTCTCTCTCGTCCTCTCTCTCTCTCTCTCTCTCGTCCTCTCTCTCTCTCGTCCTCTCTCTCTCTCGTCCTCTCTCTCTCTCGTCCTCTCTCTCTCTCTCTCTCTCTCGTCCTCTCTCTCTCTCTCTCTCTCGTCCTCTCTCTCTCTCTCTCGTCCTCTCTCTCTCTCTCTCTCTCGTCCTCTCTCTCTCGTCCTCTCATGTCTCTCTCTCTCCCTAAATGTTACTGTAGGGAATGGGATTCAGTGCACACTGCAGCCTTGTACCATAGGGTTAATGTTAGTGACACTGTAGGGATTGGGAAGGATGCTGGGAATGGAAATCAGGAAGCATGCAGGCAGCCTTGTAAATTTTAATTGCAGATACAGGGCACTGGGCAGGTCAGGGTTAATGTGGTAACATCAATTACTCAGTGACAGTCAGTCAGTGTCAGTGTGGACTCGATCAGATTATACCGTGACAGACAGTCTCTCATAGTGGTGGTAGTAGGAGGCTGGAGGTGGACTAGTAGGAGCCTGGAAAGGAGCACAGCCGCCTGTCCGCTCTCATCCGATCCCCAGGACGGAGGGAAAATAGGGTTTCCATCCGTCCGGATTTCACAGACAGGATCGGATGCGGATGGCAGCGGACACGTCTCCGCTGACATCCGCTGCCCCATAGGGATGCATGGAGGATCCGATCAGATCCGCCTAAAAAACTGACAGACGGATCTGATCGGACCGCCTGTGTGAAAGAGCCCTAAGAGAGCCTTTAAAAGTGGTTCTAAAGCCAGAAGGTTTTTTTATCTTAATGCATTCTATACATTAAGAAAAAAAAAATCTCTATCCAGTGATGCACACAAGTGCCTCGGCCGTTCTGATTGGCTGAGACCTCCCGCTGCTGTCAAACAAAGTCAGTTAGCCAATCAGGAGAGAGGGGGCAGGGCCGAACTGCAGCCCTGTGTCTAAATGGACACACAGAGCAGTGGCTCAGCTCAGGTGCCCCCATAGCAAGGAGAGAGGGGCCAGGGGAGCATCCCGAGAAAAGAAGAAAAAAAAAAAAAAGACTTTAGTATCACTTTAGTATCCGTCCGTCCGGATTTCACGGACGGATCGGATACGGATGGCAGCGGGTGTCAGTGGAGGTGTCAGTGGAGGACATTTTTGCTGCCCCATAGAGCTGGATGGAGGATCCGATCAGATCCGCCTAAAAAACTGACAGGCGGATCTGATCGGATCGCCCGTGTGAAAGAGCCCTTACAGTCACTTTAATCAAAACAGTGTATACTTACCTGCTTTGTGCAATCGTGTTGCACAGAGTGGCCTTGAACATCCTCTTCTGAGCTCCCCCACTGGAGCCCTAGGCTCCTCCTCTTCTGTGTGTCTCTGTACAAAGATGCTTCCTATTGGGGGGGGGGGGGGGGAACACACCTGCAGGCTTGCTCATAATCCGGGCTGTGTGCGTCTATAGACGCGGCATGTAATGTCTCCTCTGCAATAAAATAAACGGACCCATCTTCTCACAATCTTCTGTAGTCTGTGCAGTTCAGTTGACGTTTCCAGCATGGTGTCAATACACCAGGATTAGTGACTCCCTAGCATGCATGGCAGTGAGGTCATCACAAGCTGGCCAACCAAGGTGGATGAAAAGCAGCACCCAAAACAGTGGTGGCTGGTGATAAACTTTTTTTTTGGGGGGGGCAAAACAAACACCCCCCCCCCCCCGGTACACACTCACCCCTCCACGGTCGCGGCGCCTCGGCTTCTCCTCTTTGCCAACCTGATCAGCCTCCTGTCCTGATTGGCTGAGAAGCCGGAAGACAATAGCAAATACTGATTTGCTACGATCACAAATAGTTGGGTTCTGTGCCCCGAGCCCAACCTTTTTCTCAGGCTCCAATCATGTGGCTTGAAAAAAAAACAAAACAAATTTATAAGTCCGACACCCCGCATGCAAACTAGGGGAGCACCGCTGTTTATGGACCGGCCGCTCCTGACCCAAAAGATGATGTCTGCAAGGTGACCTCAGGGGCATCGGACGATTGAAGCAGAGGGAAGAATTCCTGGATAGTAGCAGCTTCTAAACATCAAATATGGAGGAAGTACATGGCAGGATAATACCAACCTATAAACATGCATGCATGGTAGTGATGTCATTGCAAGCCAACCAAGGCGGAAGAAGAGCGGCACCCAGAAGAAGATGTCTGCAAGGTTACCCTCAGGGGCATTGGATGGTTGGGCAGAGTTAGGTATTCCCAGCCTTATAAACATCAGATATTACAGGAAATACACATCCCATCCTATAAACATGCATGCATGGTAGGGATTTCATCGCCATGGCAGATGAAGGCCTGCACCCAGAAGAAGGGCCCTTTTGGACGGTTGGAGCAGAGGTACCTATTCCTTCTTTAAGGAAGAATTGAGGAAATAACAGCTAGAAATGGAAGAACTACAAGTCCCAGGATAGAAACAACTTATAAACATCAGATATAAAGGAACTACAAGAGTCAGTCCATAAAGACCACACAATGAGGAACTACAAATCCCAGCCCACATAGATCCCCCTGGTTCTCACCTCGCCCTTCTTTTCAGGGATACCAACTAAAAGTTCGCGCGCTCCCGCCTCCCGGTGTAACAGTAATCTCTGCACCCTCTTTGGGCCTTCTACGCATGCGCCGACCCAGACTCTTCGAACCAAGTTCGGCCCCTCCCGCTATTCTATCTGTTGATTGCAAGCGCCTGAAAGTGCGCATGCGCAGAAAGCACAAGGGTACAGATTTTACTGCTACACCGGCTCTGACGTATTTCCGTCAGCCTCTCTCTGAAAATAATATACGTGCTATGAGGATGTGTCAGATCTCGTCTGTGTACTTGCGGTTGCCATAGAAACGACAGGGGTAGTCTTTCATTATTATTATTATTATTAACCACTTCTGGACCGGAAGGATTTTCCCCCTTCCTAACCAGGCCCTATTTTGCGATTCAGCACTGCGTTACTTTAATGGACAATTGCACGGTCATGTGACGATGTACCCAAATAAAATTGATGTCCTTTTTTCCCCATAAACAGAGCTTTCTTTTGGTGGTATTTGATCACCTGTGTGATTTTTTTTTTTTTTTTGCGCTATAAAAAAAAAAAAAAAGCGACAATTTTGAAAAAAATAAACAATATTTTTCGCATTCTGCTATATATCATTCCCAAAAAAAATTTAAAAATCAAAATTTTTTAACATTTTAGGCCAATTTGTTTTCTGCTACATATGTTTGGTAAACAAAAGATCGCAATAAGCGTATTTTGATTGGTTTGCGTAAAAGTTATTGCATCTACAATCTACGCAAAAGATTTGTCATTTTTTTTTCGTTTTACTAGTAATGGCGGCGATCTGCGATTTTTAGCGGGACTGCGACATTGCGGCGGACAGATCGGACCCCTAACTGACATTTTTGACACTTTTGGGGGTTCCAGTGACATTACTACAGTAATAAGTGCTAAAAATATGCACTGTTACTGTAATAATGACACTGGCAGGGAAGGGGTTACCACTGTGGGTGATCCAGGGGTTAAATGTGAGCCTAGAGGGTGTTTCTAACTGTGGGGCGTGGCTTGTGAAATGACCATAGAGACATGTGATCCTATATAGAAGGATCTCAGGTGCTCTGTGATCATTCCAGAGAGAAGAACGGTTGGCTGTGTTTACAACAGCGGCCCGTCCTTCTCTCTCAGCGGGGAGCGATCGCGTGTGTCAGGCAGCAATCGGAGCCACCTGTCCCGTGCATCGGAGTTTCTGCAGCCGAGTGGGGGCCGGACGGTGCCGCCGGCGGTGCACGCTCGACCCCTAGCTGCAGGCGCGCTACCGACGTAGGTCTACATCAGTTCGCGCAGGAGGAGCTGCCTGTCGCAGTAAAACTGCAGCGGGCGGTCGGGAAGTAGTTAAGGTTTGGCTCACACTGGGGCGGCTTTGAAGTCGCCCGACTCTAAAGCCGCCCCGTCCAGAGTGACTTCAGGGCGACTTGAATCGCTTTGATTAGAATGGTTCTATTGCACTGAATGGAGCATGACTTGTCGCCCCAGTATGAACCGCGCCTCGGGCCAGTTCTCATCATAGAAATACAATCTGGATGCATTCCAGATGCTTTCTGTGCATGCAGGTTTTAATGCATTATTGATGCAGTCCAATTGCATTTCCCCCTCCTCTTTTTCTTAACATTAGGGCCAGTTCACACCACATGCAGTCCAGTGCGTTTTTTTTTTCTGCATCAAAAACGCATGGATAGTGGGTTATACTGTTTCCAGCGGCATAGTTCACACCAGTGCCCAGTGCTTGCAGTTCCAGTTCGTTCCAGAAAAAAAAAAGTAGAACATTTTTCCTGCACTGGACTGTACTGGATTGCCGTAAAATGCATCAAAAATTCACTGGACTGCCCCTAAACGCACCAAAAACGCAATGGAACCTACGTGTCCTTATTTTAGGTTAACAAAAAAACAGGGGGGGGAATGCACTGGACTGCATGAAAAACACACTGGAACAAATTAAAAATGCGTCAAAAACGCACATGCAGAAAAGCATATGGACAGCTTCCGGACTGCGTTTTCTATGGTGTGAACTGGCCCTAATAAGGACATGCGTTTTTTGTGCGTTTAGGTGCGTTCCAGTGCATTTTTAATGTGTTTAAGGGGCAGTTCACACCATAGAAACGCAGTCCGAATGCATTTCTGCATGCATATTTTTTATGCGTTCCAGTGCGTTTTTGATGC
Organism: Pelophylax lessonae; assembly: GCF_965119305.1. Lineage (NCBI taxonomy): Eukaryota > Metazoa > Chordata > Amphibia > Anura > Ranidae > Pelophylax > Pelophylax lessonae. The sequence goes on along the minus strand of NC_138773.1, from coordinate 58,846,671 downwards.
AATCCAGCGCATTTTTTCCCCTCTTTTTTCTTAACCTTAAATAAGGACGTCTGTTCCAGTGCCTTCTTGAAGCATTTTTGATGCAGTCCAGTGCATTTTTCCTCCCTCTTTTCTCTTTTTTTTTTTTTTTTAATTAAATAAGGACGTCTGTTCCAGTTCATTTTTGGTGCGTTTAGGTGCGGTCCAGTGCATTTTTGATGCGTTTTAGGGCTAATTCACACCACATGCAGTCCAGTGTGTTTTATTTCTGCATCAAAAATGCATGGAAAGTAGGTTAAATGGTTTCCAGTAGCGTAGTTCACACCAGTGCTTGCAATTCCAGCGCCAGAAAAGAAAAGTAGAACATGCTGCATTTTTCCTGCACTGGACTGTACTAGAATGCTGTAAAACACATCAAAAATGCGCTAAAAACGCACCAAAAATGCACTAGAAAGCACACGTCCTTATTTAAGGTTAAGAAGGAAAAGGGGAAAAAATACACTGGACTGCATCAAAAACATGCATGCAGAAAAGTATCTGGAACGCATCTGGACTGCGTTTCTATGGTGTGAACTGGCTCTTACAGCGTTCCAGTACGGTCCAGTGCAGGAAAATGCAGCATGTTCTACCTTTTTTTTCTGGAACTGCAAGCACTGGTGTGAACTATGTCATTGGAAGCAGTATAACCTACTTTCCAGAAAAAAACCGCACTGGACTGCATGTGGTGTGAACTGGTCCTTTATACAAGAGGAATCAGAGGGCCCTGCTCGTTAGAGCTTACAATCTAAGAGGGAGGGACTTGTCCAGATATTCTGGTATTTGAATTCATATTACTGTTGGGTGGACCTGATAGAGGTGGAGGACCCCCCACCTAGTACTGTCACAATCACAGCATATTAACCTCTTTACCACCGCCCGCCGCTCCCATACATGTACGGCGCTTGCTCTGGGGAGGCTAGGGGGCGAGTGCGCGCCACCAGGGGCGCGCTCCTGCCCCCGCTGGTCAGCGGGGAAGCCGATGCAGCGGGCAGGCGGCTCTGATTGCCGCCTGACACCCGCGATCGTTCCCCGCTGAGAGAGAACGGTCAGCTGTTGTAAACACAGCCGACCATTCTTCTCCCTGAAATGATTTTCAGGATTTTAGGTGCTTGGGTGTAATTATTTACAATTAAGAAAAGAGAAATTTTTAATTGTAAATACCACCCCCTCCCCCCACTGACAGACCCCCAAACCCCCTAAATACCACCCTCTCCCCCCCATTGAGAGACCCCTTCCCCCCCATTATCACCCCTCACCCCACTGACAGACCCCCAAATACCACCCCTCCCTCCACTGACAGGCCCCCCAATCTCTCAAATACCACCCCTCCCCCCACTCACAGACCCCCAAACCCCCCTGAATACCACCCCTCCCCCCACTCACAGACCCCCAAATACCACCCCTCCCTCCACTGACAGGCCCCCCAATCTCTCCAATACCACCCCTCCCCCCACTCACAGACCCCCAAACCCCCCTGACTACCACCCCTCCCCCCACTGACAGACCCCCAAATACCACCCCTCCCTCCACTAACAGGCCCCCCAATCTCTCAAATACCACCCCTCCCCCCACTCACAGACCCCCAAACCCCCCTGAATACCACCCCTCCCCCCACTCACAGACCCCAAAATACCACCCCTCCCTCCACTGACAGGCCCCCCAATCTCTCAAATACCACCCCTTCCCCCACTCACAGACCCCCAAACCCCCCTGAATACCACCCCTCCCCCCACTGACAGACCCCCAAATACCACCCCCTCTTCCCACTGACAGACCCCTAAACCCCCCAAAATACCACCCCTCCCCCCACTGACAGACCCCTACCCCCCTAATACCACCCAATCCCAGTGCAGAAAAAAAAAAGGGCCCCTCGCCTTTTTTTGGGCTGATTTGGACCGATTTGAGCCATACAAACGAATAGTTCAAATTGCACTGCACAGACATCACATTTGATTTGAATAGGAATGTGGTGCGGGTCCTATCCGAATCACATGTGGTGTCTCACACCGCATATATGGGAACCCAGCCTAAAGGTAATAAATGACCCAATTTTCTTTAAATATAAAAGATGAGGTTACACCAAGATGTCAAACCTTAAAATTTTGCGTGTCCGTAAAACAGCAAAAAATTTTAGTACCTCATATATTCCATAGGCGACACTTTAAGCCCCTACAGGTCATCAGTTTAGAGTTAAAGTGGTTGTAACACTCAGACATGAATTATGAACAAAGCATATACCACTGTTAGGTGTCTTGTCTCAATCCAGAGCACTAAGTGTAATTTCTGCTGCTTCGTTTCTCAGCTATTTGCATGAATCACTTCTGACACGTTTTCCTGACACCAAGAAAAAAATGGTGACGGGAAGGAATGTCCAGCACACAGCCTGGGATTGACAGCCTTAGCTCTGTTCCTGTGTGCTGTGTGAAGGAGGGTGTGTCCCTTCCCTCCAATCAACTCTCAGAATGCTCCCCACTGAGCTCTGCAGAGTGTAACTTCTGCTCTCTGCCCCCTTTTTTATGACAACTCAGGTAAGCTTTATAAATTTGTCACTTGGAACGGATGTAAATACGAGAGAACTGCAGATAAACAGGTACAACTTATGTAGGAGGATTTGTTTCATCTCTGTGTATCACCTGAGGCTATTCACCTCACTGGGTATATGTAAGTGTTTACGTACAATTTAACTGTAAACAATGGGCCTAGAATTATTTCTCCCACTCAGACATGTGCGGCGATATTTAAAGAGGAAGTAAACCCTCCTCTCCAATTTGACCTATAGGTAAGCCTATGATAAGACTTACCTATAGGTACTGTAAATATCTCCTAAACATGCACCGTTTAGGAGATATTTACCTTACATGCAGCCAGTGACATCACTGGCGCATGCGCTCTAAAGGAACGGCCGCTGGTGCCGTTCCTTCAGAGTCCCGTGCCGTGACCATCGGCTCCCACGCGCGTTGCCGGGAGTGACGTCACCACGGCTCCAGCCAATCAGATGGCCGGATGCCGCGATCCCGGAAGACGGGCAACTGAACCTGTCACCCGTCATAGAGGTAAGCAGGCGGCACGGCGGGGGGCTCGTTCTAAGGTAAGTATTTCATAATGAGATAGTATGCGATGCATACTAGCTCATTATGTGTTTCTCTTTCAGGTTGAAAAAAATAAAATAAAAAATTGAATGGGTTTACAACCTCTTTAACATATGATTATTTTTTTTTGGTGACAGGTTCTCTTTAGGAGACATCAGATGTCTAAAAGACCCCTGATGTCTCACTTGTCCTCCAGTGGACCTAACGTAGTACAGGCCACTGAACGGACTCTACCCACCATGCTGGTCCCAGGTCCACTGATGGATGCACGGAGCTCAGGAAACATGGCGGGGGTGCAGTAACAGGGTGTGTGGAAGTGATTCAGTGGCTGCAGAGCTGCCGGATCGCTTCCACCTGACAGTCAGCGGTTGGCTTGTCAAATTTACACACAACCCCTGGGGTCTATAATGGTGATAGCAGTGGAGAACTATGCTTGCATAACAGAAAACTGTATCATACCGTAATTTTCCTTTCCTAGTGCCTATCCATGGCAGCATATATGTGATAGGCAGGGCAACTACCACATGGAGGCACCAGGAAAATGTGTTTTAAAGTGGCTGCTTGTAGTTCCTATCAAATGCTTATGTGACAGGGTGACAACACAGAAGCACAATTTGGAAACATGGACAAAGGGTTGTCATCCTATAACAGGAAGTGTCTGTACATGGACCTTCATGGGTATTATTTTAATAAAAGCTACAGATTTAAAAAGGATCAGAAATGAGTCTTGAAATTACTTTAATGTGTTAAAGCTTACATGGGATTTTAGCGATTGGGTTTACAACTACTTAACCTACTTTCCCAAAAGGGACGTACCCGTATGTCCTTGGGATCTCAGTTGTTCTACTAGAGTCCTGGCTGCAGCTTCCATCATGACCCTGGTATCTTTTTTTTAGAGCTGACGATGCTCTATAATGTAAAAGTGATCCGAGCGGCTATACGGCTGTGGCAGAATGTGGTCCCTACACTCCCACCGCCTTCCTGGGTTCTCCCATTCCATCAGGGAGCCTGGGACTGGCAGCGGTCAGGAGGGCACACCATAGAGATGAAGGAGGAACATCAGTTTCCTGATCATCTCTATGGTCTATGAAGTCGGAAGCTACGAGGGTTTTGTCACTTCCAGTTTTAGTTTGGTGTTTACAAGCTGTTACCACTCTTGGTTTGATCAGATGCTTTGTGGGCAGAGGAGAGTTCTGGGGTCTAATCAATAGACCCCAGTTTTCTCAGTAAAAAGTACCTGTCACTGCCCCAGCTTTCACAAAGGATATTGTTTCAATCCTTGTGATAGTAGCAATAAAGGTGATCAAAAAAGTTTTTTTAAAGAGACAGTCTTAAAGTTTAAGTTTAAATACATTTTAAATTAAAAAAAATAACGCCACCCATGCTCAAATGCAAATGCAAACACGTACATCAGTCTCGCACGTATATGTAAACATCGGTCGCAACACACATGTGAGGTATCGTCACAAATGTCAGAGAGAGCAATAATTCTAGCACTAGACCTCCTGTGTAACTCTAAACTTGTAACCTGTAACTGCTTTTAACCTGCCTATTTACGTCGGCAGCGTGGCTCTCCCATGCAAAATCACGTTAATAGGCGTCATCTGCCTGGGAGGCCACTAGGGGGCGCTCCCACCCCCGCTCATCCCTGGGGAAGCCAGTGCGTGTGTCAGGCAGCTCCGATTGCCGCCTGACACCCCCGATCTCCCCCCGCTGACAGAGAAGGACAGACGGCTGATGTGAACACAGCCGTCCGTCCTTCTCCCCCGGATGATCACAGAGACCATGCGATCCTGCTATATAGGATCGCATGTCTCTATGATCATTTCAAAAGCCCAACCCCCCCCACAGTTAGAACCACTCCCCTAGGCTTACATTTAACCCCTTGATCACCAATAGTATTAGCCCCTTCCCTGCCAATGGCATTATTACAGTAACAGTGCATATTTTTAGCACTGATTACTGTAGTAATGTCACTGGTCCCCCCAAAAGTGTCAAAAATGTCAGTTAGGGGTCCGATCTGTCCGCTGCAATCCCGCAAAAAATCGCAGATCGCCACCGTTACTAGTAGAAAAAAAAAAAAAAATGACATAAATCTTTCCCACAATGTGCCGAATCGCAAAATAGGGCCTGGTCATTAAGAGGCAAAATCTTCTGGTCTTAAAGTGTTGCCTAAGGAGATTTTTAGGTACCGTAGTTTGTCACCATTCCACGGGCGTGAACAATTTTGAAGCGTAACATGTTTGTTATCTATTTACTGAATATAACATCATCTTTTACTGTATATTTTATCAAACAATAGGCTATTATAATGTGTTTGTGTGCTCTAAAATTCATTAACCACTTGCCGACTGCCTAACGCCGATCTACGTCGGCAGTCAGCCCCTCACATTCAAAGCGACGTAGGTCTACGTCGCTAGCCTGTGAGGGTCTAGGGAGCAAGCGCGCGCCGCCGGAGGCGCGCTCCCGCTCCCGCGCGATCACGCACCCCCCCGCGCGTGTGACCGGCGGACCCAATGTCCGCCGGTCACTCTGCGATCGTCGGGGGAGAGGGAGAAAGTCAGGCGGCTTGTGTAAACAAGCTGCCTGTCATTCTCCCCTGTGTATGAAGGATGATCATACGGTTCTACTAAGTAGAACCGTTGATCACTGTTCATACATCTGAAGCCACAGCCAATCACAGTAGAAAGCACGCTCCTAGGGACACACATAGCCCCTCCCTTTCAAAAAAAGTTAACCCCTTCACTGCCAGTGTATTTTTACAGTAACAGTGCATATGTATAGCACTGATTACTGTAGAAATGTCACTGGTAACCCCAAAAGTGTCAAAAATGTCAGTCAAGGGTCCGATCTGTCCACCGCAATGTCGCAGTACCGCAAAAAAATCGCAGATCGCCGCCATTACGCGTTAAAAAAAAAAACAACAAAAATGATAAAAATCTTTCCCTTTGTTAGTAAACGCGATAACTTTTGTGCAAACCAATCAAAATACGATTTTTGCGATTTTTTTTACCAAACATAGGTAGCATAAAACAAATTGGCCGAAAATGTTAAAAAATTTTGATTTTTACATTTTTTTGGGGGGGAATTTCATATAAAAAAATGTGAAAAATATTGCTATTTTTGCAAAATTGATGCTCTTTTTTTGTTTATAGCGCATGATCAAAAAATCGCACAGGTGATCAAATACCACCAAAAGAAAGCTCTGTTTGTGGGAAAAAAAGGACGTCAAATTCGTTTAGATACAGCGTCGCACGACCGCGCAATTGTCCGTTAAAGTCACGCAGTGCCGAATGGCAAAATACCCCCTGGTCAGGAAGGGGGTAAAATCTTCCGGGGCTTAAGTGGTTAAAGTGTGAAAAACCGCTGTGCAAATATTGTCTTACATAATTGCAACAACCAAAGTTTTTTCTCCAAGGCCTTTGCTTTCAGAAAATACATCTCATGTTTGGGGATTCTAAGTAATTATCCAGTCAAAAAAAATATGCTGATTTTTACATGTATGTGAGAAGTGTCAGAATTGGTTTGGATAGCAAGTGGTTAATGTTGAGTATTTCTAAAAAAAAAAAAAAAAAAAAAGTTTTAGTAGGATTTCTATGTAGACTTATTTGACATTTTTACAGAAATACACTTTATGCCCTTAGTAACTCATTTTACTGACTTGTCTACGGGCTCGCTTACATCAGAGGTTAGGCATGGTAACCGGACCTGTTATTGGTCTCGCCATTCATCTGTTGAAATCATTTGTTGGGCAATAAGATGCTGCCGTCCATCAACTACGTGCTACAAATTCCTTCGCACATCTTTGGGAGTATCGTTATGACCCCAGAACTGTCCAGAAGCGAATGCAAACCAGTTATTGGACGCTGTATGTGTTCTAGGGGGCTCTGCCATAAGGCAATGCCCTCCAGCTGCCTGCAGGAGATTGGCAGCACATGTTCAGAATTGGAACCGCAGGGCAGTTTTCTGACATTTGATGATTTATTGAGTTGGAGAAGTCTCCGTAGCAAGAACTAAATGGTGTTTACAGGTATGCCCAAGAATTTATCCCCAAAACTACCTTCTGGGCTACCTTTTGTACTCGATTCTCCCCATGTGACAGAATCGGGTGTCAGGAAGGGCACGCAAGCAAACAAAATGACTCCCTTGAGCAGATTCCTGTTCATGGATCTTCAACTTGCACGTGAGAGATGTGCATGTGCTTATGTCCACCTGTGTGTGTGCATTCGAGCACGCATTAGTGCGTCATACCTAGTAACAGATGTTGGCAGCAAATGGACTATTTAAACTGGGCCAGTGCTCAGGATCAGTGCTGTCTTGTCTACAGCATTCAACCAGCAACCTGTCTCCAGTTATTGACTTGGCTTGCCTTGACTACTCCTGAACTGCGCCTGAACTCACCCCAGCTTGTCCCTGACCTTCACTTCTGCCTATGCCCAGGCTATTTTGCTGATTTGTTTCTGACCTGGCCTGTACCAAGACTTTGTTCCTGCTTCCGCATCTGTACCTGATCTGTCTGCCTGTATGACCCAGCTCGTCTGACCCTGTGTATGTTCCAGTCTCTACTACAGGGGTGTCCAAACTTTTTTCAACGAGGGCCAGATTTGATGAAGTGAACATGAGTGAGGGCCGACCATTTTACTTGACATTCTTTGGACCATTCAAATTAAATACAAACTAACTATTTTATGCAAAGTTTATTGCAAATGGCATACTTTTGCTTTCATCACATGGATGACAAATCTAAACGAATGTTAAATCGCTCTGCCTTTCATATCTGAAGGCCAGATGAAAAAAAAATCCAGGAAGCTGAAATATGTCAGAAACATTGTAAAGTACATTACATATTATTGGTAATAAAGGTTGTCTGTCAACTTTTAAGTAAAAAAAAAAAATATGAACAGGAACATAACACATATAAGTACACATATAAGTATACATGTTGTGTTCAAATATATTGATAACTGTTTTAGACCAACTGACATTAACTGAGATTTTACAATGTATTCATCTCAATCCGGAGCATGCGTGCTCCCTAATCAGTCACACAAGGGTTAACCACATATAAGCGCTATATGAACCCACCGATGATGATTAATGATGGCAGCAAAAAAAGTCATGAATGATGCCAATGTATTTTTCCAAATGACCTGTGGGGCCGTATTAAAGCAGCCCGGGGGCCGCATTTGGCCCGCGGGCCGGACTTTGGACATGCCTGCTCTACTGGATTTCCAAGTTACAAGCATCTTCCTATTATCTAGCAGTGCCTGCGCTCCACCTGCCTGCTACCCCCCTGTACTTCACCTGTCTGCTGTCACCAGTGCCGACCTGCTCCTGCCTACTGCTCTTTGGTGCTGCTACCCAATAATTCTGCCTACTGTGATTCACTGATGACCACCTGCTGCTTGACCAGGAGATCCTGTCCAGTCCTGCGGCTAGCAAGACCATCAGGCACTCTTGCCACTCTGAACTCCTGCACTACCTGTCTACTTTATCAGGGGCCCTCCCTAAGGGGCCATACACACTATACAATTGTCTTTAGATTTTTTACTTTAGATTTACCAAAACCATTTAATATGAGGTCAAACCTAAACACTTTCAATTTGTATGCAATCAGGCAGGCCCTTGCACTACATAGTAAAGGTAAATCTAAAGGAAATCTAACAACAAAAGTTGTATAGTGTGTATCCAGCTTAAGTCAGAGGTGTAAGAGAGGCCTTCCTCATCATATCAGGCTCTGCTACCAGGTATGTGACACCAGGCCAATTACTAAGTACCAGCACTGTCACATGCAGGGGGACCATAGCCCTGTGTAAGCTCTAATTTGTGGCTTCATCAGTCTCAAGCTCCACCATACTGAGAAGCACTTGGTTTTTATTTTGTTCCAGGCAGTTGGCTAGTGAAAGAAAGGTAGGTTTGTGCTGCTGGGAGGATTGAAAACAAACGTGCTTGAACAGCCAATCAGTGCTTCCGTTCTCATCATACATCTGACCCCTGACCATGGCTGAGACTCGGAAACAACAATTTGCTGGTAAGCAGCAAAAGATGGTGTAACAGAACCGCGACCCACACTGTGTTTGTGGGCTTCTGTCAGCATCCGGCTTCCTCCAGGCTTGAACATAGGTATCAGATATTCTAGCCGCCCCCCATACAAAACTAGATGGAACTTAGCTTGTATAGAACTGGAATTTTTATTTCAACAAAGTCATACCGAATATATACAGGATGGACATCCCTCTCCTGATCAGATTACCCCACCAGGTCAGGTGCCTGATTACATTATCATAAGCAGATGAACTTGTATACAGAAATATAATTAACCTGAACTAATTATCTAAAGAACAACCAACACAAACAGTATTCTACTTTTCTACCAGTAACTAATAAATGACAATGATTCAATCAACCTGGGCCAATTAACTAGCAGACTGCCGTCCTCAAGCTCATGAAGTCCAATACACATTATCATAAGTGTAATCACAGAACCCACAGTAGCTAACAGGTGAGTAAATCAGCATATTCAACGATGTGTGGAAGACAGGTGGTTGAGCTGATGATATTAGCATCTGCTATGAGTCTGACTATGTGAAGCAGTCTTCATATGTTTCTTGAGATATATGGTTGATAAATATTACTGTCCTATTTGAAGTAATCCAAACCATATTCTCAGTGTCCATTAAGTTCCTGTCCATCATTTCCTTGGTCACCCTGTGTCCCTAATAGACACAGGGTGACTTACACATAAGAGGGACCTAGGGGGCTGAGAGAGGGATTTCCCAACCTATCTAAGGTAAGCTGCATTCCACGGCCCTCCAACCAAAGTGACTCCGGTCACAGATGGAAGTTCCTGAAAGCAAAGGGATTTTGTAGTTCCTGGCTGTCTCATGGTTAGCTTGGGATAGGGAGGAGATTTGGTCATCGTTATACCTTAGGTCTACTGTAGCACTCCTCCTGGGATGGTATGGATTGACCCCCAAAGTTGAGGGGCGCCAGTCACTTTAGTCTTCTCTACATTTAATTGCGGAACTCAATTTCAGGAGAGCAGAATTCTCGCAGAATGCGCCTGCACCAGCCCCGCTCGTCACTTCCGGTGCGGGCTGGTCATCCCTCCACAGCTTCTGGGCATGCCCAGAAGCTGTTTAGCAGGGAATGACGCGCCCGCACCGGAACTGAACCGGAACCTCCCATTATATTGTTTTGGTAAATCTAAAGGAGATTGTTCAGGACTTGTACAATGAGACTGTATAGTGTATGGCCACATTTAGCCACCTAAAATGAACTAGTTGCTAACTACTTCTAATCCTTGTTTGCTTTACAACAACATTTTCAAAATACAAATCCACTTCAGTAACATTTAGAAAGTTAGGGGTAGCTCTTGCGTCCAGGGAACTCTATGTATCTTTGTGGAGTGGAGTTGTGCTGCCTGCCACAAGCAAGTGTAACAACATGAATTTGATCGGAAAAAACAATCAGCGTGGGGGTCCCCCTAATCCAAACCAGGCTCTTAGGACTAAATTATATGATAAATAATTGTTAATGTCTAAATAGAATTTTATTAGAATGTTGACTTCTAGTTATATAGGTTTATGCTTTTATCATGGTATTACTATAAATTCTAGGTATAAATCTGATCAACACAGTGGCTTAATGGTTAGCGCTCCGATCTAGCAAAAGCATATTTCCCATCAGCATAATACAATTTATCTCTCGCTGATGGCGCTTAGGCATTTGCCAAAGCACAAATGCATTTGCCATTGCAATTCTAGGGAAGTGGTAGCATGGGTGGGATTTGAACTCGTGACCTAAGAGTGCTGAAGATTAAACCACTGTGCTGAGTATAACTATACCTAGAATATAAAGAAGTACCATGATTACAGAATGAACATATATAAATAGAACTCAACATTTTCATAAAATACGAATTAGACTTAAAAGGGTTTGACATTAAAAGAACAGAGATGTAACTCTTACATCAATAATAATAATATAAATATCAACAAAAGAAGCAAAACAAGTCACATCTACTAATTTTTGATGATTTAGCAATGATCTTGCATTTGTATTTTAGGGAAATTTAGATTCTCTTGATCTATGTTCATTTGTTAATCATGGTACTACTGTATATTCTAAGCATAATTGTGCTCATCTCAATGGCTTAGTGGATAGTACTCCTACCTAGAAAGACCATGGGTTCAAATCCCAAGTATGGTATCACCTGCTTAAATTTTAAACAGCAGAGTATGCTGAAAGTACACTTAATTGCCACTGTCACATCAGAATGGTTGTTTCAATAATTTGCATGCTCAATTGAATGCAATGGTATGTTAATTAGTAAAAAAAATTATTGTGTGGAAATAAAATAATCAAACACAAGTAAACACACAGAGTGTTAGCATGGTTGGGATTTGAACTCATGACATAAGAGCTTTTTGTACATGAATGCAGGCCACTAAGCCAACGTGCCAAGTACAATTAGACTTGCATAATAGTTTAGTATGATTAAAGAATGAACATAGATAATTAGAACTCTATAGTCTCCTAAAAAATAAATGTAACATGAAAAAAATAAAAAGAACATATAACAGATATGTAACTGTAAATGATAAATTCATGTAACCTTATGGAATAGCAGACATTACTCTGTAATAATCCTTCAGAACAGCATTCGTTAACAAAAGAAGAAAACAAACTATGCACAGTAATTGTAATATAAATAAACAGCCACACGAGGTAGAGCACGCCCCATATTTATTGGCATAAATGTACACACATAAGGAAAAAATTGTATCCCCTAAGGATTTGGGACTTTTCAGGCACATTGCAAAAAAAATATGAGTCACTTAGAAATTTGATATTTTATTAACATACAAAAAATTCCATAAAAGTTCATAGTAACAAAAAATCACAAACAGACTCAAATTGGAAGACACAGCACAGATATTGGTTTTAACAGTAACAGAATACCCAACGCATTTCGAAGCTGGATGCGCTTCTTCTTCAGGGGTATGATTCTGATAGTTACAGGTAAGTTCTGCACCAGGGTGGTACAAGATATATGGTTAGTATACAAATTCCAAAATAACATATAATATGTAATCAAGGCTGCATTTGAAACACCTACAACATCTGTGTTTGCCCTTCAAGATTCCGTTTGCAGATCATTAAAAGCAACTAACTTCAGGTGCTGCCTGCCGGGTATAGATAACCTTGGTCATCAAGCATTGGTGGATCATGATTTCCCAGAAAGGGCCAGATAAAGGCTCATATCTCGCAGCTCAAGGAGAAAGGCGGCTGAAGCCCATATGAAAAGGGGAAACCCTGACGGGAAATGACATAAGTGTGGCATTAAATACCATATCCGGTCATTTAGAGAGCACCGCTATCCAAGGGTGAATAGGGCTTCAAAATAGAAAGAGTCAGAAAATATAGGCTGACAAAACGCCTAATTCATTAAAAAAAATATTTAAAAGAAAAAGATTGGTGCATTCCAAAAAACCGATTCACAATGCAGTAGGACATGTTTTCAGAAATTGGTTAAGGTCTTGTGCACCGCTTCACTCTCCTCCTTGCAAGAGGAGTACCGCAAATTTAGCAATGTGGTCGACAAAGGTCAAGCCGGTAGTTTGCCTCCAAACTGGTTGTATGATTGCGCAATTGACTTTCCACCTGGTGCCATGCCTCCTCTTGGCCAGGTCTACCCTTTGTCTCAGAGGATAAAGCCATTGAGGACTATGTTGCCAATTCACTTTCTCAAGGGTTCATCCACAGGTCCTCGTCTCCTGCCGTTGCGGGCTTCTTTGTGAAAAAGAAAAGTGGTGAACTGAGACCTTGTATCGATTATAGGGGTCTCAATCGCATAACAATAAAAAAAGGTTATCCGAATTAATTGATTACGGAACTATTTGACCGCCTTAAGGGAGCCACGGTTTTCACTTAGCTCAATTTGAGAGGAGCATACAATCTTGTGAGGATCAAGGAGGGCAACGAATGGAAAACTGCGTTCAATGCCAGGACCGGACATTACGAATACCTCGTAATGCCGTTTGGTCTCTGCAACAATTTTGCAGTATTTCAGGTATTCATCAACTATATCCTCTGAGATATGTTGCAGCAACGTGTGGTGGTTTATCTCGACGATATTCTCATATATTCAAAATCCCTAAAGAGTCACCACACAGATGTTCCATGTGTGCTACAGAGGTTGAGAGATAATAACCTGTATTGTAAGTTGGAGAAGTGCGAGTTCCATCGTGAACCGGTTCAATTTCTACTTCCAGTTTTTCGATGGACTCAGCGAAACTATCTGCAGTAAGTACTACAGTGGCTTTGACCCGTAGGTCTACATCCGCTACAACATTTTCTTGGCTTTGCCAATTATTATAGGAAATGTATTCGGAACTTGTCTTCTCTGGTAAAACGTAAAAAAGAAACTATCAGCGCAAATCAAATAGTGATGTAAAAACTCAACACAAAGTCACTGTGCGTGAATAAGGTGAATAAATATAAAACATCAACGTGTAAAGGTAAACAATATCCGGCAGCATACACCAATCGTATTCACAAATCACAATAAACTAATAATCATACAAAAACGTGATGCGCCAGAGATACACAATTAATAAAAGTGACATGACATAAATATAATCCAGTCCGTAAGGCACACAGTGGTGCTCGTGCTCAGAACCAATATATATAGTGTCCCAGTGTTCAATAAAGAAATCCTATGGTGACAGATAACAGCAAATTGTGAACACCGCTACGTGAATCCCTACACCAGATAGATTGGCCTCTCACCTTCCTGCAAGACCCAAACGGGCCAGCAAATGCATATAACAAGGATTATAAGATTCCAGGAAAGGACCTCCCTGCTTGTCACCTCCGGGGATCACGAGACATAGATGGGGAAAAAGATATGGCAAAATCTAGTGCTCTCTGTTTGGTGGTTTAAATCGGCTTTATTGAAGAAAAATCATTCAACTCACATTTATGGGGCACTCAGCCGTGCCTGCTGTATTGGCAAGATCGTGGTAGTACACTGGAGAAAAGGTCTGCAGACCTTCTCTCCAGTGTACTACCACGATCTTGCCAATACAGCAGGCACGGCTGAGTGCCCCATAAATGTGAGTTGAATGATTTTTCTTCAATAAAGCCTATTTAAACCACCAAACAGAGAGCACTAGATTTTGCCATATCTTTTTCCCCATCTATGTCTCGTGATCCCCGGAGGTGACAAGCAGGGAGGTCCTTTCCTGGAATCTTATAATCCTTGTTATATGCATTTGCTGGCCCGTTTGGGTCTTGCAGGAAGGTGAGAGGCCAATCTATCTGGTGTAGGGATTCACGTAGCGGTGTTCACAATTTGCTGTTATCTGTCACCATAGGATTTCTTTATTGAACACTGGGACACTATATATATTGGTTCTGAGCACGAGCACCACTGTGTGCCTTACGGACTGGATTATATTTATGTCATATCACTTTTATTAATTGTGTATCTCTGGCGCATCACGTTTTTGTATGATTATTCTCTGGTCAAACCCCTGACTGATATGATCAGGAAGGACGGCAACCCACAGAATTGGTCTCTGGATTCCATAAAAGCCTTTGAATCTCTCAAGGCTGCCCTCATTTTAGCTCCTGTGCTGGCACATCCTGATCCTACATTACCGTTCATTCTTGAGGTTGATGCGTCTGAGACTGGAATAGGCACCCTTCCATCTCAATGTGCTACCTTTGAGAGCGCTATGAATCCTTGTGACTACTTTTCTAAGTAATTGTTTCCTGCTGAATGCAATTACAAGATTGGGGACAGAGAATTGCTAGCTATCATTTTAGCTCTTAAAGAATGGAGGCACCTCCTCAGGGGTACCACCATACCAGTCCTCATTTTGAATGACCATAAGAATCTAACATTCTTGTTGGAGGCTAAACCCTTATCTCCCAGAAGGGTACGATAGGCTCTTTTTCTAACAAGCTTCTCATTCTTACCTGGTACTAAGAATGTAAGGGCTGATGCATTGTCACAACGGTCTTCCTCCTCCTCCAAGATGGAGTCGGTTCCTACTCCTGTGATACCTCCGGATCGCATTCTATACTAGAAGTATCCCATATAGACACAGGCAAAAGAAGCTATAATGGTGGCAAAAAGTTTAGGCCGAGAGATATAGTAAGGAATGTAAAAAAAATATATCTTTATTGAATGATAACAAGGTACATATAGGCCTGGTAGTGATATTCATAATACTGGACCTATGCCATGTGTGACAACCAACATAGGACGGAAGATAAGACAAACAACATAGTGACAAAAGTGAACAGCCGGATGCCAAGTGCCTCTTGTCTATAGACGGGTTCCCAGGGCGTGCGCCGTGTAGTGGCAACCAAATGTGTGGTTGCTGGGGAACCCTCTATATGCAAGGCCCCTGAGAGCTCAAGCTCAGCAAAGGAGGGGGAGGGAGGTGGATACTGCTGATATGGATGGAATTAGAGCAGTATAAGAGGGTAAGGTCTTGGGCAGGTAAAGGGAGAGATTGCATCAATAGTGGGAAATTATGTTGTCACTGTGACCAGAAATATATGGTGCCTGCCAGTCCTTCTGTGTGTCGGAATGAGTGTCTCCTGATTAGGGATGATCGAACTTTTGAAAAGTTCGGTTCGACCAGAACACCCGAACTTCACGAAAGTTCGGTTCGGATTTCAGAACCCCATTGAAATCAATGGGACCCGAACTTCTGTAATCAAAAAACACCATTTTTAAGCCCTAAAACCCAATAAATGCCCCTAAAAAGTGCCTAGGGTTCTGGGTCATGCCCCAGGGACTATTAATCACACAAAAAAAAGTTCTTAAAAATTGTCATTTTTGATAAAAAAGCCAATTATTGAAAAATTAAAAAAAAAAAAAAAGAGATTTTTTTGATTTTTACTTTGGATTTAGTATCTGGGGGGTCTAAAAGGTGTGCATGTGAAGTTTCAGCTCTGTAGCATGTCCAGAACCATGAAAAAAAAAAAGATAATTTTTCAGTAGAACAGGGATGTGGTTCGGGAGCCTCCTTTAACTTTAACACCTATATGATCTTTTTTTCTGGTTCTGGACATGCTACAGAGCTGAAACTTCACAGGTACACCTTTTAGACCCCCCAGACACAAAATCACACAAAAAAAGTTCTTAAAAATTGTCATTTTTGATAAAAAAGCCAATTATTGAAAAATTAAAAAAAAAAAAAAAAAAAAGAGATTTTTTGATTTTTACTTTGGATTTAGTATCTGGGGGGTCTAAAAGGTGTGCATGTGAAGTTTCAGGTCTGTAGCATGTCCAGAACCCCCCAAAAATTAGCATTTTCTTATAATTTTTATTAGAACAGGAATACGGCTTCTCTACGGCGCTTTTTCTTGCATTTATCGGGCATTTTTGGAGGCAGGCATGACTTTTTTTGGATTTAGTGTCTGGGGGGTCTAAAAAGTGTACCTGTGAAGTTTCAGCTCTGTAGCATGTCCAGAACCAGAAAAAAAGATAATTTTTCAGTAGAGCAGGGATGGTGGGACCCCTCTTTTACACTTATATGATCTTTTTTTGGGGTTCTGGACATGCTACAGAGCTGAAACTTCACAGGTACACCTTTTAGACCCCCCAGACACAAAATCACACAAAAAAAGTTCTTAAAAATTGTCATTTTTGATAAAAAAGCCAATTATTGAAAAATTAAAAAAAAAAAAAAAAAAAAGAGATTTTTTGATTTTTACTTTGGATTTAGTATCTGGGGGGTCTAAAAGGTGTGCATGTGAAGTTTCAGGTCTGTAGCATGTCCAGAACCAGAAAAAAAAAAGATCGTTTGTATTAGAAAACTTTAAGCACAGGAATATGGCTTCTCTGCTGTAACACCTTGCCGGTTTAATAGCAGGCATTTTTTTGGGTTCTTTGCAGTCAGGAAAAACATCTGAACTTGTGTATAGTAGTACTGTGCACAAGTTCTGATGTTTTGCCTGCCTCCAAAATTCCCCAAAAAATGCCAGCAAAAACACACCTGGGCATTTTTTTTTTTGACGCTAGCGTTTTTTTTTGGCATTTTTTGGGGTTCTTTTGAGGCAGGCAAAACATCTGAACATGTGTATAGGGGGGATATATAGACATATATGTCTGAATATATACCCCTAGACATATATAGGTGTGATAGTAGCAGAAATAAATGCTTGCGCTAATGAAATCATTTACAGTAATATATTTCTGCTACTATCACACCTATATATGTCTCGGGGTATATATTCAGACATATATGCCTATATATACACCCTATACACATGTTCAGATGTTTTGCCTGCCTCAAAAGAACCCCAAAAAATGCCAAAAAAAACGCTAGCGTCAAAAAAAAAATGCCCAGGTGTGTTTTTGCTGGCATTTTTTGGGGATTTTGGAGGCAGGCAAAACATCAGAACTTGTGCACAGTACCACTATACACAAGTTCAGATGTTTTTCCTGACTGCAAAGAACCCAAAAAAATGCCTGCTATTAAACCGGCAAGGTGTTACAGCAGAGAAGCCATATTCCTGTGCTTAAAGTTTTCTAATACAAACGATCTTTTTTTTTTTTCTGGTTCTGGACATGCTACAGACCTGAAACTTCACATGCACACCTTTTAGACCCCCCAGATACTAAATCCAAAGTAAAAATCAAAAAATCTCTTTTTTTTTTTTTTTTTTTTTTTTTTTTTTAATTTTTCAATAATTGGCTTTTTTATCAAAAATGACAATTTTTAAGAACTTTTTTTTGTGTGATTTTGTGTCTGGGGGGTCTAAAAGGTGTACCTGTGAAGTTTCAGCTCTGTAGCATGTCCAGAACCCCAAAAAAAGATCATATAAGTGTAAAAGAGGGGTCCCACCATCCCTGCTCTACTGAAAAATTATCTTTTTTTCTGGTTCTGGACATGCTACAGAGCTGAAACTTCACAGGTACACTTTTTAGACCCCCCAGACACTAAATCCAAAAAAAGTCATGCCTGCCTCCAAAAATGCCCGATAAATGCAAGAAAAAGCGCCGTAGAGAAGCCGTATTCCTGTTCTAATAAAAATTATAAGAAAATGCTAATTTTTGGGGGGTTCTGGACATGCTACAGAGCTGAAACTTCACATGTACACTTTTTAGACCCCCCCAGATACTAAATCCAAAGTAAAAATCAAAAAATCTCTTTTTTTTTTTTTTTTTTTTAAATTTTTCAATAATTGGCTTTTTTATCAAAAATGACAATTTTTAAGAACTTTTTTTTGTGTGATTTTGTGTCTGGGGGGTCTAAAAGGTGTACCTGTGAAGTTTCAGCTCTGTAGCATGTCCAGAACCATAAAAAAAAAGATAGTTTGTATTAGAAAACTTTAAGCACAGGAATATGGCTTCTCTGCTGTAACACCTTGCCGGTTTAATAGCAGGCATTTTTTTGGGTTCTTTGCAGTCAGGAAAAACATCTGAACTTGTGTATAGTGGTACTGTGCACAAGTTCTGATGTTTTGCCTGCCTCCAAAACCCCCCAAAAAATGCCAGCAAAAACACACCTGGGCATTTTTTTTTTGACGCTAGCGTTTTTTTTGGCATTTTTTGGGGTTCTTTTGAGGCAGGCAAAACATCTGAACTTGTGTATAGTGGTACTGTGCACAAGTTCTGATGTTTTGCCTGCCTCCAAAACCCCCCAAAAAATGCCAGCAAAAACACACCTGGGCATTTTTTTTTTGACGCTAGCTTTTTTTTGGCATTTTTTGGGGTTCTTTTGAGGCAGGCAAAACATCTGAACTTGTGTATAGTGGTACTGTGCACAAGTTCTGATGTTTTGCCTGCCTCCAAAACCCCCCCAAAAATGCCAGCAAAAACACACCTGGGCATTTTTTTTTTTGACACTAGCGTTTTTTTGGCATTTTTTGGGGTTCTTTTGAGGCAGGCAAAACATCTGAACATGTGTATAGGGGGTATATATAGGCATATATGTCTGAATATATACCCCTAGACATATATAGGTGTGATAGTAGCAGAAATATATTACTGTAAATGATTTCATTAGCGCAAGCATTTATTTCTGCTACTATCACACCTATATATGTCTAGGGGTATATATTCAGACATATATGTCTATATATACCCCCTATACACATATTCAGATGTCATGTCTGACATCAAACATGTCCTCAAAAAAGCACTGGCAGTGGCAGCCCCTGCAGCATTAAAAAATGCTTGCTGGTGAGAAGCCACATTCCTGTCCCGAAGCAGAGAAATGATCATTTCTCTATAGCGGTCACCCTGCTATGGAAGGGTTTTGTCACCCTTCCATAGCAGTCACTGTCAGTTAACCCTACACTACACTACGGTCCCCTGACACTTAACACTTTCCCTACAGAAACTAAATTTTTGAAGCTAACTTAAGTGTAAAGGAGCACTCTAACTACACTAGATATCCCTTTCCTCACACTAAAAATAGCTAAATGACACTTTTAAAGTAAAATTAACAGAACTGCTTCCACTCTCTTCCATGTCCAGTATAACAATGCTGGGAATATGGCGGGGGCGATCTTATATACTGGGGGGCGTATTCACTAATGATTGGTCTAGGGACCCCCTAGTCACTCCAATCACATTCCTAGCATTCTTCTGCCCCCTCAATTGGCTTTTGCTAATGGTTCTGGTCCAATCACGGGCTTTTAAAGCCCATTTCCTGAAGCATTGCATTTTGGGCGGTTCTGGTTGCCGAATTCCGAACTTTTTGGGCAAAAAGTTCTAAATTCGGCCGAACCTCGAACACCCAATGTTCGGGCCGAACCGATGGTGGACCCGAACCGTTCGATCATCCCTACTCCTGATGTGGCATTCTAGCCACTATTGGCATCAGTCTCACTTCACCTTTGGGTGACAGAATTTATGGATGCTCAGATCCATTCTCCTCCTGAAAAACCTTGTGACTGGTGCTTTGTCCCCATGAATCTCCGCACTGCTTTGCTCCAAACATACCATTCGTCCAAGGCAGCTGGTCACCCTGAAAAGAATCAGCTCATCTGGTCTATTTCTCAACAATTCTGGTGGCCTAGTCTCTGCGCTGATGTAACTGCCTTCATAGCCGCTTGTTCTGTGTGTGCTCAGACACCACGACAGCTTCCAGTGGTTCTCCTACAACCAGTGGCGGCCGGTGTACAGAGGGCGCAGGGGCGATGCCCCCCCCATCCATGCGTCCGGCCCCCTAATCTTCATGCAGGGGCGCCGGACGCATGGAGTACAATGGGATTTTTTAAAATTTGGCATCACCTGATTAGAGCCAGAGGCTCTAATAGGGCGATGCAAAGGGTGAACCCGAGGCG
The DNA here is from genome assembly GCF_965119305.1 of Pelophylax lessonae. NCBI lineage: Eukaryota > Metazoa > Chordata > Amphibia > Anura > Ranidae > Pelophylax > Pelophylax lessonae. The sequence continues at coordinate 58,826,242 of NC_138773.1, read as the reverse complement.
CAGAGCAGTGCGTCCCGAGCCCACCCATTGTGTGACAATAGCGAATGAAAATTCGCTATTGTCACACCGATCCTCCTCCTGGCCAATCAGGAAGTGCGTCCGATACGCGCTTCCTGATTGGCTGCAAGGCAAACCCCTTGCCATTGGCCGAGAAGGAGGCGGGACCAGAAGGACTCGTGGAGTCGCGCCGCCGATCACGGGGACTCAGAAAAGCCGCCCACCGCCGCTGCTGGAAGGACTTGTGGAGACGCGCCACCCGCCACCGCTGCTCCAGGTAGGTAAGGGGGCACGCACGCTGATCTCTGCATTGGGGGCATATATGCTGGTCACTACATTGGGGGCACGCACACTGATCTCTGCATTGGGGGCATGTATGCTGGTCACTACATTGTTGGCACGCACGCTGATCTCTGCATTGGGGGCATGTACTCTGCATTGGGGGCATGTATGCTGGTCACTACATTGGGGGCACGCACGCTGATCTCTGCATTGGGGGCATGTATGCTGGTCACTACATTGGGGGCACGCACGCGGATCTCTGCATTTGGGGCATGTATGCTGGTCACTGCATTGGGGGCATGTATGCTGGTCACTGCATTGGGGGCATGTACGCTGGTCACTGCATTGGGGGCATGTATGCTGGTCACTGCATTGGGGGCATGTACGCTGGTCACTGCATTGGGGGCATGTACGCTGGTCACTGCATTGGGGGCATGTACGCTGGTCACTGCATTGGGGGCATGTATGCTGATCACTGCATTGGGGGCATGTACGCTGGTCACTGCATTGGGGGCATGTACGCTGATCTCTGCATTGGGGGCATGTATGCTGGTCACTGCATTGGGGGCATGTACGCTGGTCACTGCATTGGGGGCATGTATGCTGGTCCCTGCATTGGGGGCATGTACGCTGATCTCTGCATTGGGGGAATGGTATGCTGGTCACTGCATTGAAGGGGGCATGTATGCTGGTCTCTGCATTGGGGGAATGGTATGCTGGTCACTGCATTGAAGGGGGCATGTATGCTGGTCTCTGCATTGGGGGCATGTACGCTGATCTCTGCATTGAAGGGGGCACGTACGCTGGTCACTGCATTGAAGGGGGCATGTACGCTGGTCACTGCATTGAAGGGGGCATGTACGCTGGTCACTGCATTGAAAGGGGGCACGCTGGTCACTGTGCATTGAAAGGGGGCACACTGGTCACTGTGCATTGAAAGGGGCAGGCTGGTCACTGTGCATTGAAAGGGGGCACGCTGGTCACTGTGCATTAATAGGGGTCACGCTGGTCACTGTGCATTGAAAGGGGGCACGCTGGTCACAGTGCATTGAAAGGGGGCACGCTGGTCACTGTGCATTGAAAGGGGGCAAGCTGGTCACTCTGCATTGAAAGGGAGCACGCTGGTCTCTCTGCATTCAAAGGGGGCACGCTGGTCTCTCTGCATTCAAAGGAGGCACACTATACCTTAATTACTGAAGGCCCCTTTCACACTTTTGCGACCTCAAAGTCATGCAGTTTTTTACAGCGTTTTTTGCCGCAAAGCAATGCCTATTACATTTTTCTGTTTGCGCCCCCCCAAAAAAAATTTTGAGCACCAGCCGCCACTGCCTACAAACCATACCCAATGGAGAGAGGCCTTGGACCCACTTGTCTATGAATTTTATTGTGGCGTTGCCTAACTCCCAGGGCAACACAGTTATTGTTATGGTGGTTGACTGGTTCTCAAAGATGTTTCATTGTATTCCACTTAGGAAGTTGCCTACATCCAAAGAACTGGCATCCATTTTTACTCAGGAGATCTTTTGGTTACATGGGCTACCCAAGTTTATCATCTCGGACAGGGGTAACCAGTTTTGTCCAGGTTTTGGCAAGCCTTTTGTACACAGTTGGGAATTCAGCTTTCTTTCTCCTCGGCGTATCACCCACAGTTCAATGGGGCCGCTGAATGTGCCAACCAAGTCTTGGATCAGTTCCTACGTTGTGTCATGAATCTGCAGTAATGTTTCATGCCCTGACTGTCTGCTTACCTCTCTGGTCTGTTTATCAGTTTTAGGGACCGTGCTGTCACACCTGTGTGTTTAGGTAATCTTCTCACAGCATGGTTCCACCCAGGCTTTGACAGGAAACACTATATTAATCCATGCACTGCAAACCATCTTTGCCCGAGCAACAATTGTGTGAAGGCTTCCCTGTGTGTTTCTTGCCGTGTGCTCTACATCTGATCTCTGTGTACTGACTTTGGCTTGTTCACCTGACCATCCTTGTCTGCTTGTTGCCCCGACCTTCGGCTTGTCCTTCTGACCATCCCTGTCCGCTTGTTGCCCGACCTTTGGCTTGTTCTCCTGACTATCCCTTGTGGCTCTGTACTGCTGCTTCCTCTCCATCCACCAGAGCCAACTTTGAGCATGAGCTGGGAGACCCTGAGGGCTGCGACCTGGAGTCAGCTGCAGACAAGTCCATCCTTGCCATCAGAGGCTCTGGTGAAAATCTGCTGGCTCTTAGACTCCACGCCCTGGGGAAATCTTATGCTCTGTCCAGGACCGTGGCTGCGACCCTGTGTAGTTGCTTCTCTGAACCATCGACCCTCAGCAGTCAGCCGTTGGGTTCACAACCTCCGTGGTGCGCTCCCCGTCACTTGCTCTCGTAGGTGACGCTGACACTTTGCTATATTTCTGACCACCATAACAACTGGTCAGACCTTTTACCTTGGGCGGAATTCACTCACAACAGTGCCGTCAATGCTGCTTCCCGATTGTGTCTGTTTATGGTGAACTATGGTTTCCAGCCATTCATATTGTGCGCTATTCTTTTTTAATATACATGTCTTTTGGTTCATAGCTGCACCAGCTTTAGAAATACATGGGTATGCTCCCCCAAATTTTTTGCTTGTTTATTATGTATTCGGTCTGACCAGACTACCGAGGTTGAGCAACCCACCCCACCCCCCACACACACCTGTACTCTATCGGTGTCCACTATCAAGTGGATATAGGAGGAGTCCCCTGTAGTGCATTTGCACATCTTTCCCAGCAAGGAGTATTATCTCCAAGGGTTAGAAAGGCTGGATTCATCTCTTTTTCATGGATAGTGTAGGACCCACTGATAATGGGGTACTTTGACGTAGTGGTGGGCTTGAGCACTATATGGCCATATGGTGGGACCAAATCCCCATTTTTATTTATGGATTGTCTTCAAATTTGGTAGTAATTTCTTTTGCATGTGTGCGCTATTCTTTTTTAATATACAGCCATTCATATTGCCTGACACATTTGTTCCTCAAAGAATTCCTGCGTTAGAGGATCATCTTCGTGATCTCCGTTCCACTTGGGTACAGGTCCAAGAGTCCTTGCGACGTGCCAGTGATAGGTACAGACTCCATACTGACCGCAGATGCCTACCAGTGCCTTCTTACCAGGTTGGCAAGAGGGTCTGGCTGTCATCTTGTAACCTCCGAATCCATGTTCCCTCACACAAACTGGCACTGCTGTCTATTGGGGCCCTTTTGTATTCTCCGTAGGATCAACCCAGTGGCTTATGCATTAGACCTTCCTTCTAACATGCGTATTTAGAACATATTTCATGTTTCTTTATTAAAACCTTTGGTGTGCAACTGCTTCACCACCTTGGTACCACGTCCTTGCCCGGTTCAAGTTTAGAACCATGAGGAGTATGAGATACAATCGGTCATTGAGTCCCGTAAGTTCCATGGGGGCATACAGTACCTTATTCATTAGAGTCCGGAGGAACGCTCTTGGGTCTCATCCTCGGACGTACATGCTCCTGTCCTTCTCTGTGCTTTCCATAGACGTTTTCCCCTCAAACCTGGTGCCCCTCCGAGGGGAAGGGGTCGTTGAGGAGCGGGTATTGTCAGGGTTGAACTCGCAGCAACTCTCTTCTCTGTGCTCAGGCTGCTCAGCTATTGGATCATTGTCAGCACTCATTGTTTCATTAGTGGCTCAGCTGCTTTTATTATTTGCTCGTCAGTCCCGTCTACAGTCAGCGGCTTCTGGCTATTTAAGCTGCCCTGTTCATTCCTTTCCTGCCTTTGCCTGGTCAACATATCTGGAGTTTCTCTGCTGTGTTTCTATGAAAGACCTTGCCCAGCTGACGTCCCTTCTGGTTCCTGATTCCATTCCTCTGCCTCTGACTATGCTGATTTTTGGTTTCCTGATCACTGGCTTGCCTGACTTCCCGTTTTGGCTTCTGGCCCCTGGCTTATGTTTTGTCTACGTTTACTGTTCTGTACCATTTTTACCATTACATTAAAGGTGTGATTTTACTGCATTTTCTGTCTCAGTCTGATTCATGGTTCCTGACACTGGCTCGCAGTCTGCACTCTAATTCATCCTAAAGGTGTTCTGTCGGGTTGAGGCCAGTCAGGTTCCTCTACCCCAAACTCGCTTGTCCGTGTCTTTATGGACCTTCCTTTGTGCACTGGTCCAAATCATTTGGTGGATGGGGATTATGGTGTGAGGTTGTTTTTCAGGGGCTGGGCTTGGCCCCTTAGGGAACTCTTAAGGCATGAGCATACCAAGACATTTTGGACAATTTCATGCTCCCAACTTTGTGGGAACAGTTTGGGGATGGCCCCTTCCTGTTCCAACATGACTGTGCTCCAGTAATCAAAGCAAGGTCCATAAAGACATGGATGAGCGAGTTTGGGATGGAGGAACTTGACTCCAGAGAATTTGGCACAGAGTCCAGACCTCAACCCGATAGAACAGCTTTGGGATGAATTAGAGCGGAAACTATGAGCCAGGCCTTCTCGTCCACTTCAGTGCCTGACCTCACAAATGTGCTTCTGGAAGAATGGGTCAAACATTTCCACAGACAGACACACTCCTAAACCTTGTGGACAGTCTTCCCAGAAGAGTTGAAGCTGTTATAGCTGCAAAGGGTGGGCCAAATCAATTTTGAACCCCACGGACTAAGACTGGGATGACATTAAAGTTCACGTGTGTATAAAGGCAGGCGTCCCAATACTTTTCATAATATAGTGCGTGTGTGTATATGTGTGTATATATATATATATATATATATATATATATACACACACACACATACATATATAAAATTTTCACCAACCAAACTAATCTTGCAGCTCTGTAAGTCAGAGCTTATCCTATTGTCGCCCCTGCTTTTATAAACAGCAGAAAAGGTGGACAGACAGGAGACAGGCCTGCCTTAGAAATTGAACAAATTGTTGGTTACTGGTCCCCAAGTGCTGTAAATCTCACAACGTTAGATGCTACCAGCTTTATAAGCAGTGAAGAGACAGAGACGTCAAGCACTTCCTGCCATCACATTGCAGCGTTCGGCCCAGGGGATTGCTCCGAACAGTTCCTAGGATTCTGTATTTATGAGGGAGATTCATGAACTCTGGCCCTCTAAAGGCGTTTGGAGAGGGGCTGTTTCTCATTAGTAGTGGGAACAGCACACAGCCGCTTCCCATAGGATGCAGAAAGCAATTTTGAAGTGAGAAGTTGATTGACTCAGTTGCCTACTTTAAACCTCATTAAATACCTCACAACTTTCTGAGATTGGAAAGGACACCTAGGGCAAATATATCTAGACCAAAAAGAACCCTTCACTTCTGGTCATGCAGACCATTAAGAATTCATGAGCTGAATACACGCATTTGTGTGTTTACAGGCACCTACAATGGTCAACATCAGCAGAACTGGGTTCCAAAAATAGAAATGGCTTAAACTGATAAAAGCTGGGGATACAGGCTTAGTTTCTGGATGAACTAAAAAAAAATACTTGCAGATAGATAGAGGGAGGAATCCCCCCAGCTGTATTCTGACAGCGGGACCTGTAGCAGTTGCTGATTGCCAAAGGTTTTCCGCATGTCTCTTCAACAGAAGTCGATCAAACAATTGAATTATATTGAGTGGGGACAGCTACACACTGATCAGAATTTGTCCGGACCCTGCTGAACAGCCAGCCTAAAGCGTTTGTAAAGGAAGTTTATATATTTTTTTTAATAAAAAACATCATACCTCTTCATTAACATGTCATATTTACCTGCTCTGTGTAATGGTTTTGCACAGAGCAGCCTTGATCCTCCTCTTTTCGGGCCCCCGCTGGCACTCTGGGCCTCTCCCCCTTGCAGAGTGCCCCCATAGCAAGTCAGGTGCTTGTACCTTCATTCAGTGTCCATGAGACACAGAGAGCGCAGCTCAGCGCCCCGCCCCCCCCCCCCACTCCTCACTGGCTGCAATTGACAGCAATGGCTCCTGCAGTTGCATCTCAGCCAATGAGAAGGGAGAGACCTGGGAAAGCCTCGACTCTCCTGCATGTCCCTGGATCGAGATCTAGCTTAGGTAAGTATTAAGGGGAGGGGGGAGCTGCACACTGAAGGTTTTTTCTACCTTCATGCATAGAATGTCTGTCTTGAACAGCCTGGGATCAGGCAGCTGTTTTTTTTTTTCAGCATCCCCTTAGGGAGATTTCTCCTTCATTTCCTCTATTCATTACCTACCAACAGTATGGTTCCGCATCCTGGGAAACTGTTATCCCCGGCTACGGTCCGTATTTCATAAGCCTACTTTCAGGGTGCACTAAAACCACATCCACTTCATGGGTAAGTCCCGTCCAGAACCTCCCTCTAAATATGTGGGTGTAAGCAGGTGCTTACAGAGGTATTACTGTGTTATTTGTGTTCAATATTTTGGGGGTTAAGTGTATTTTCCATTTGTTAATTGTACTACTTAGTTCATGTTTCCCAGCAGAAGTGGTCCTGCCTAAGAAGGTAGGGTTAACTCTGCTAGCAGGACTTTCCCGTATTTTCTGCAGAGCCCTGTCCCCAGCTGGAGAAACATTGAAAAATAGATCATCTTGGTGAGAGTTTGAAGTATGGGAACAGAGAGGAAGGAGTGCTGGATCATGTGAAGCTGTGCTGAGCACGTGGCTTCTTTTTTGGGGTACCCAGGCAGGGTACAGGCAGATGAATATTCACTCTTCTGAAAGGATGTTTCTTATCTGGAAGGTATGATTTGGGTAGTCTAAGTCAGGATGAACTTAGAATTTGTATGAAAGGGTCTTTGACTGTGCCACATTAGCTGTGTAATTTGCAAGAACTTCAAGTAAAAGTTCCTAAAGTTACCAATGCCTGGTCTGGAGTTCCTACAAAGGGGTGCATGTAAGAGCTTATCAAAAGAACAGGGCTTGTATTAAAAAGAGGGATGAAGAGGAGAAAAGAGATGGCCACCATGAAGGGTTAATTGTGAAGGGGAGGTGGCAGGAGGTGCAGCCATAATGCTGTTGTCATGACTCATGACGTGTAACCAGTTGAGTGATGTGGAATTTTATAGCAGCCACCTAGTGGGAAGTAGTGCCTTGGCATGGGAGACGGTAACCTTGATAGCGAGGGGGTTTGTGAGCTTGACTCTCTCCCTAGCAATCAGTACCCCACATATTGGGGACCAGACCCGCGGCACGGTGAACCTATAGACCTAGCCTGGAAGGCACAGGAAGAGAGAGAGAGGAAGTAAGAAGTGCTTCCACGTAAAGTATTCAAGCTCATTAGCAACAGAAAACTACACTATGTTCTCACATTGTCACTGTGAGTGAGGTGGAAATGATGGCTCTCCCCTGAGAAATGCTGCATTCATATGAAAGTAGAAGGTTTCCGATTACACGGGACGAGAGCTTTACAGTAAAGTTCGCTGTGTATCATGTGATAATGACAAAGGCTTCGAAGTTGGAGTGCTGCCTTAAAGCGGAGTTCCAGCCACAAAAAAAAAATGTCAACATACATACCCCCGGGACAGTCAGGGCTAGTACATTCCACAATGGCTAGCCTCTGATCTGTCCCGGTTCGCACTTACCTTTTAGAAGAAATACTTACTTTTAAAATTTCTTCTTCAGCGCTGCCATCTCAGGTGTGGGCAGCTTGAAGCCAGCGCGATCCTCTTCTGCGGCATCTTCTGTCCTCTTCGGTCCTACGATGCACTGCGCCGGCCCCGCCGTCACTTCCGGGTCTGCAGCGTCATCCCTGCACAGCTTCTGGGCATGCCCAGAAGCTGTTTAGCAAGGTATGACATGCCTGCACCGGAACTGACGTCGGGGCCGGTGCAGGCGCATTGATTCCTGGGAGCGATGACGTTCAGCTCCCAGGAATCATTGCAAAGCGGAAGTGACGGCGCGGGCCGCGGCCGCCGAGGGAGGAAGTGGAAAAAAGGTGAGTATGTTTTTCTGCAATTACAAGGTAAGAAAAAAAAAAAAACAATCGTAATTATCCATTTCTGTTTCAGGTGAGCTACAGCAAGTGGATGGCCCAAAATCGACTATGTCGATTTTGTGGCTGGAACTCCGCTTTAATGCTGATTTTCGCGTGGCCCCCATGCCTCTGTTCCTGGGCATTACTGAGCATGTTTACATTTGTCCCCACATTGGGTAATAAGTCCCACTTAAATGGAGACCACCTACTTTCAGCCCCGATCCATTCAATTAATGTCTTTTAAACCTACTAGACATGTGCAGTAACTCAAAGTAAACTCAAAGGATATGTCCCAAGACTCACAGGAGTATAGGTGGGACAGTAGGGGCTTAATGCAAAATTCTGCTAGCAAATACGGGACAGCTAGCATCTAAGCCTTTCCTATTTTGGTGACAACTGTAAATTATTTTGACTTCCCATCACCTTCTACCCAAAAGTCACCAGGACAAAGTTGGGTTCTTCCCAGCAGGGACACAAAAAGTAATAAAAAATCAAACCAAATCTAGCCTTTTTAAAACGTAAAAAAAAAAAGTTTTGTCTTCACTTTATCGCGCTTTATAAAAATAAAATCAGGCTCCAGGCTACCCTCACAGCATACCAGCATGGTCCTAAATTTATAAGCTTCTATTTCACAAAACAGCCTTTGGCTTATCATAGACAAACATCCAATGTGGATAATGTTTTTAACAAACGCTGCACCCAAATTACGGGTCGAGCATGGGTTACAAGGAATTTTTATAACTTATTTAATATTATTTAATTGTGAGTTTCACCTAAAGGTGTCCTTCAGATCCTGGAAGATATGTGGGTCCAAGCGGAAGATTGGATTTTGGAATCTTTTCTAAAGAATCAGAAAATGGTCAACTTCCATGGAACAGGAATAGAAGCATTATTAAGCCCCAGTAAATCCTGGGAGAAGACGTAGTGTGTTAATAAAGCTCTAATCCCCATCAGCTGGAAATGGCCTGGCTGTCCCTGATCTCAGTGGACCCCCTCACCCTTCTCACATACACAGATGTTTAATAACCTGCCTTTAATTTATGGTGCACAGGAGGTCCTGCAAAGACCAAGAGGATTACCTGAGTGTCACAAGTGTATTGTGACAAGGAACAAAACCTATTGCTGGAGAGTGTAATGTAGCTTTACAAAATGTTGCTATTTATTAAGGATTCATGTACTGTTTCCTGAAATGTCTTTATCTGACTGAAGCAAAATGTAGCTTAAAGTGAACCTTTCAAAAACTTGACAAGTCATTTTTGAGAAATTCCTGACATGTTTTAAATTACACCAATAGTGCCAGAAAAAAAAAGTTCCATCATTTATCTTTAAAAAGCAGCCATTAAGCTCCAGTGCAGTGACTTTGCATTGCTGAATTGAACTTTCGCTTGGGATCCTCCAGACCAACAATGGGATCATTATTCGCTGGAGATTGCTCAGGAGCCTCAGGAGTTTAGGAGTTATCATGGGCAGGCATAACACCCTCACCTGGGCTAACATTTGCATCCCCACAGGAGTACACAAGTTCCTCAGAACTCTCCCAGTCCTCTGTAGAGTGATCTCCTGAAGAAGCAGCTGTAGTTTCATCTTTGGATCTGGGGCAATCGGTGGGGACCATTTTGATGGGTGACAAAGATCACTCGACCACAACCTCCAGTACTGGGGGAAGATCCATAGAATTAGAAATCCGTATGTCTGCAGAGGGCCTGATGGAATCATCTCTAACCAACACACAGGGTCTCAATAGATTTTGATGGAGGTCCTTCCTGTTGACTTCGGGAGCCTCAGACACCACATTGTATACCAGAAGGAATGGCTGTTTCCCCTCTCAGTACAGGGTGGGTTCCCACTGGGGCTCCAGCTTGCTTCCTTTCTCAAATTTCAGGTTTTTCACTGACACCCGGTCCAGTTGGTGAATGTGGCCTTCAAAAGTTTTGAGAAAATAATGTCATCCAAGTAGATCAGCACTGTCTCAAAGTTATAGTCTCCCAAGCATCATTCTATCAGTCTTTGAAAAGAACTTGGGGGCATTGCTCAGCCTGGCATGCAATTGAACTCAAACAACCCCAGTGAAGTGATGGAGGCTGCCTTTTCCCTGTCTTGCTTTCATACTGGGACCTGCCAATACCCACTAGCCAGGTCCAAGGTGGAAAAATATTGCGCCTGGTCCAATGCCATGAGCGATTCTTGTATTTGGAGGCAGAGAGCAGGCATCCCAGGGGTACACTCAGAACCGAAAACAAAAGTCCTTTTTGTGCATTAGGACAACGGAGTTGGCCCACAGACCAAGGCTCTCCCTGATTATTTCACTCTACATCATATTGCGGGTCAAGTCCTTGACTTCTACACATAGAGCCAGGGGTATCTCCAGTGTCAATGGGGTGCACCTATAATCTTCAGGCCCAGCTGTGAAAACTAATAAGTGTTTCTCCAGTAGTTGATGGAGGAGGCATTGCTGGAGTAATGGGTAGTCCTGGAAGGGGATGTCTAGTTGGTTCAGCAACTACTGATACTGGTCGGCATCCAAGGGGGTCATGACAGCTTGTGGCGGGCCACTGATTACTTCCACTGCAGGTTGGACCCCACGATGCAATCTTTGCAATATAGAGCTCTGCAAGGGTCCTGTGGTTCAGCAGTAGGGTAGAGGCTGTTCCTAGGTTGATGGGCTGGACCAGTACTTGGCCCCGGTGAACAGAGTGCAAACTACTAACCCCCCTCCCAACAGCTCAAGGTCTCTGCCAGGTTCTACCATTACCATGGCACCCTGAAGTTTCTTGTGGGCCCTTAGGGCCAAACGACTTCTTGGAGCGGGGCCAGGAGCAGTTTCTACTTGGTGGTCATATTCCATGATAGTGACTTCAGATCCGGTGTCGATCAAGCAATGGACCAATAGTCCATTCACTAAAGGAGTCAATACAGGGCTTGGCCTTACAATGGCCATTTTTTCTTGTGGGACCTTGGTGTGTAGTCTTTGGAGGGGGTCATCCCTCTGCCCCTAGATCCTCTAGTTTAATTGTTGACAAGTGCTAGAAAATATCAATTGGGATAGAACCCTGGGAACAAAGAACACGGAGGAAAAATGGGAGTGCTTCAAGAGCATACTTAACAAGGGGATTGACCAGTGCATTCCAAAGGGAAATAAATTTAAAAGAGCAAAATTAAACCCTGGGTGGCTAAACACCAACATAAAAATGCATATTAGTGCTAAAGAAAAGGCCTTCAAAAAATACAAGACTGAGGGGTCATTGGCAGCATTTAATCATTACAAAGAGTGTAATAAGAAATGTAAAGGCGAAATCAGGGCGGCTAAAATAGAACACGAGAGACATATAGCGGAGGAGAGCAAAAAGAACCCAAAGAAATTCTTTAAGTATATAAACAGTAAGAAAGCGAGGCCAGAACACATTGGCCCCATAAAAGATGACAAAGGTAATATGGCCACTGAGGACAAAGAAAAGGCGGAAGTGTTAAATCATTTCTTCTCTTCAGTCTTCACAAAAGAATCGGGGGGCTACACGAACCTAGCTTGTAAGGCCGAACTAAACAACACACCTCAGGAAGTGCTGCCATGGCTAACAGAAGATAGACTTAGAACTAAACTAGAGAAACTTAACATAAATAAATCACCGGGACCGGATGGCTTGCACCCGAGGGTTCTTAAAGAGCTCAGCCAGGTGATTGCCAGACCCTTATTCTTGATCTTTAAGGATAGTTTACAGACGGGTATGGTGCCAGCTGATTGGAAAAAAGCCAACGTGGTACCAATATTTAAAAAGGGGCCGAGGTGTATCCCGGGGAACTATAGGCCGGTCAGCCTAACATCTGTAGTCTGCAAGATTTTGGAGGGGATATTAAGGGACCATATACAAGACTTTAGTAATGAAAACTGTATTATTAGTAGCAATCAGCATGGATTTATGAAAAATCGTTCTTGCCAAACCAATCTATTAACCTTCTACGATGAAGTGAGCTGCCACCTAGATAAAGGTAAGCCGGTGGATGTGGTGTATCTGGACTTTGCAAAGGCCTTTGACACCGTTCCCCACAAACGCTTACTGTACAAACTAAGGAAGGTAGGTATGGACCATAAGGTGAGTACCTGGATAGAGAACTGGCCCCAGGGGAGAGTCCAGAGGGTGATGATTAATGGGGAGTACTCGGATTGGGCGGGTGTGGAAAGTGGGGTCCCCCAGGGTTCGGTCCTGGGACCAATCCTGTTTAATTTATTCATAAATGATCTAGAGGAGGGGATATCTAGTACAATCTCGGTATTTGCAGATGATACTAAACTAGGCATGCCAATATCTTCTATGCAGGATGTGGAAACCTTGCAAGCAGACCTGAACAAAATAACGGGGTGGGCAACTACATGGCAGATGAGGTTTAATGTTGAAAAATGTAAAGTAATGCACTTGGGGGCCAGAAACCAGAAAGCAAGCTACTCACTAGGGGGGGGAACCTCTGGGTGAGTCTAAGATGGAAAAAGACTTGGGGGTACTGGTAGACAACAGGCTTGGCAGTGGCATGCAATGCCAAGCCGCTGCAAGTAAAGCCAACAGAATACTGGGATGTATAAAAAAGGGGATTCACTCCAGAAATAAAGAGATTATTCTTCCACTCTACAAGACTCTGGTCCGGCCACATCTGGAGTATGCTGTCCAGTTCTGGGCACCGGTCCTCAGGAAGGATGTGCTGGAATTGGAAAGAGTCCAGAGAAGGGCAACAAAAATAATTAGGGGAATGGAGGACATCAGCTATGAGGAAAGGCTACAAGCACTGAACCTATTCTCTCTGAAGAAGAGAAGATTGAGGGGGGATATGATATCAATGTACAAATACTGTACTGGCGACCCTGGCATAAGGAACAAACTATTCAGAGTAAGGGAATACAATAAGACGCGTGGCCACTCACTAAAACTAGAGGAAAGGCGGTTTAACCTTAAAATGCGTAAGGGGTTCTTCACTGTAAGAGCGGTAAGGATGTGGAATTCTCTTCCACAAGCAGTCGTATCAGCAGGGAGCATTGATAGTTTCAAAAAACTGTTAGATGGTCACCTTAGAGACCACAACATACAGGGGTATACAATGTACGGTTAAAAGCAAACACACACACACACACACATCATAGGTTGAACTGGATGGACTGTTGTCTTTTTTCAACCTCACTAACTATGTAACTATGTATAAGTGGTACCCTTATTCTTCGAATGGCCACAGCTCCTGGCCAGGTGCCCGAAACCACTACACCCCAACACATCCGGTCTTCATCCCGATCTTTCCGCAGGGGGTTTGAGGCAATTCCTGATTTACTTTTGTCATTTCTTGCCACATGGATGCAAGGATTAGGGTCAATTCGAGGATGGCGGTCTGTAGGGCCAACAATGGAGAAAGGACCAAGGCATCCTCTCTGACGTGGAGCAGCTCACTTTTCTTGAGTACAGTCACCATTCTTTGGCCATCAGCTTCATCACTCTATCATTAAAAGTGAGAAAGGGTTGAACCTGTGTCTCGTTTAGGATTACATTTTCCCTGAATAAGCCCTACAGTCATGCCACAATGCGCATGCATCATCTGGTAGCACCATTAGCACTTGCTGGGCATCATCCTCTGCAATCAGCCTAGAGGGCAGCTGGTAGAGGCAGACAGCACTCTCCAGGCTCTTCTCCCACTCCAATAGGGAGATGTTAGGCCTATTGAATTTGGGCACTTGAGCCAAGGCTGCTCCCAGTGGTGCCATGGTGGCCCCTGCTCCCCCATCCATAGCAGTCGCTGAATGTGGCATATCCTGCCAACTTTAAGCCTAGTTTAGGTGGGAGGGAGGCCAGGTGGTAGGCATCCTTGGGGAAAGGAACAGCACAAACACAGTGATTGAAGTTAAAGAAATATCTTGTTAGGAACGTTCCAATAAAAAGTAACAGAGGCGTTGCAGCTACTTGGCCTGACAGCAACATTCAGCGAAGACTCGAAGACTGACAACCTGGTGCAAGAGGAGGCTGATAGGCATTAACGAAGAGCTAATAGTAGGCAGGTTCCCCACAGCAGCACAAGCGAACAGTCCCTGTACTGTACCTTCTTCTCTGTAGGAGAAAATGTATAGGAAAGGTCCATAAATGGGGGATTTTCCTATACATTCTTCTGCTCTGGAACCTCTCCCTAATGCTACTACACTCTTCCTGTCAATACCGACATGCGGAATTTGCCAAATGAAGTGAGCCAGTGCTTTTTTTAGGCATTGCCCTCACTAAAGATGGCTGCGGGGGTCATCCGGACAGCAGCGGATGACCCGAAGGTGCATTCCTCCACTCTCCATGTCTGGTGCTTGCAACAGCACTACCTGTGTAGGAAGGTCAACCTATTCCTGCCTACATACTAGATACTACATTTTGGGTTTACATACACTTTAACCCAAAAGCATTGTATTTTCCCTGAATGCCTTCAGGTAGCCCATTACAATCAGCAGATATATGAAATAGATAGCCCTCCATGGCTCATTACAACTCATAAGATTTGGGTTCCCATGTAATGCTGGTATCCATTTTATCAAAAGTCAACTGTCTGTACAGCTTCCAAGATATCTCCCACTATCGTAGTTTCCATTTTGCTACAATTATGCCAGTTCTTCGGCTGTTTGGTTTTCCCAGATATTAAAATGACCACTTGGTTACTGTTTCCTTACGCATGTGAAAGCCATTGTCTCAAAACTCCCTGATTCCACTACCCGGCAGCTGAGTGTTACTTTCGCCACCTGTCAAGGTGCAGAGAAGTTGTTGTGGTCGAATTCCTGTAGCTCTGACCCTTTGATAATAAGGTTGCGAGCATCTTCCAGCATCCTGGTCCTTGTCACCACCTGGACATGTGGAATCAATCCCCTGAACAGCACCTTGTTGTGGAAGGAGACACACAGCTTGTCTAGATCCAGGTGTGGGTTACTGGTTTCTTTCAGCAGCTCTCCCCCTCCACATACTAACTTTCTCTTGTGTATTGCAAAGCTTTGCCTTATTGCCTGTTCCACCAGGGCTACAAATAATGGTATTACAGGTGTATTATAGGCTCGTTTCACAGTCTGTGATACATGTATCCCAAGAGGTAATTCTGGCGGGCCTAAAGAGTACGTTTGTCTGTAGAAGAAAAAAATAATATAATACTGGTTTTAATAGTAATAAATCCTATTTAAAGGCCCATTCAGTTTTTCCAGTATGTTAATGCATCTTATATTGAATGCTGCGTTAAGGCAGCTTATTGAAAATAATGGGCGGCCAACGCACCAAAACATCCTGAAAATAGGACATGACATAAAGTTTGTAGCAAAATGCATTACAACACAATATGGTGCTTTGCTGTACAATGCAGTGTGCAACAATGCATGTGTGTGTTGCATTGGACTGTCATTCTTTTCCAATCATTTTTATTAAGGTTAAAATCCATACAGATATAAAACCATACAATACAGTGTATAAAAGTACTGGTACATGATAACATTAGTTACATTCACCATTGGTAAGAAACCGGTATAACGTAATTTTGGGAAAGGACTATAATTCAGAATAACAAAAAATACATCCTACGAAGAGGAACTGCATGACTGGGGGACACAATCATCTAAGACAAGGGGTCATCACAGCCATAAATTGATCACGGTAGTTAGACTTTGTGTTTGCATACACAGCCCTCAGACGGGGAATGCGACCTATGGTGGCTGACCAGCGGCCCTACGTCGCTCCCAAAGCTATCAAAAGGTTTATTAGGTAGGAAGAGAAAGAGGCAAGAAGGGCACTAAGAGGCTAGCCTTTAGACCTGACAAGGCTGTCCCCATCAGGTCGGTGATCTAGGGGTCCCAGGCTTTATTCAAATCGGGGAAGCTTGTTCTGAAGAATGGCAGAGAGGCCTTTGTTTAACATTATCCAGGACAATTTGTTCTTTAGGAGGTCAAAAGATAGCACCGGGCATTTCCAAGATCTTGCGATCGTTATTCTGGCTATTGTAAAAATGAAAGCTATCACACATTGAGTGGGCCCCGGGGCTCCCCCAACAGGGTGTCCGAGGAGTGCCTGTTGTGGGGACTTAGTCAAATTATTTACTGTGAGGGATTAGATAAATTTGAATCTGGATACTTTTGGGTACATCCACCATATGTGAAATGTCGTCCCTTTGTGGCCGCGCCGCCAAAAACACTGGGAAGAGGCTCCCAGCACCCATTGGGCAATTTGAATGGGGACCATATACCTTTGCATTAGAATATAATTTTGCACATTGATACATGTTAAGAGAGTGTGTATAGGCGTGAGCGATCTGCTAAGTAAAATTTGTAGTCTTACAACCCTCAATAGCACAACATAGCAGCATGCAAGTACACCCATTTTTTAATGTACCTTCACATTAGTGCTTTGTAGTTGGCCTCTATTAGGGAGGTGTTTATAATTGATTTTTCAGCTCCTTGTGCCAGTCTTCGCCACTCCGAAGGGTCTAAGACCTCGCCTATATCCTTTTCCCATTTTTCTATATAAGGAAGTTTGAAATTTGTGGAGGTCAGAATATTGTAAACCTTGGATATGTACCCCAAACTGGTGTCAATGCGTTTACATATATATTCAATTGAGGTTGTCAGAGATAAATCAGAAACACTTTTCAGTGAAGTGATAAAGTGGGCTGATTATATCCATAATATTCTGCAGGTGGTAAAGCGCGTTATTCCTCAATGGTTTCCAGTGACAGAACCGCTCTGTGGTCGTAAAAATCTGCGATACGCAAAAGCCCCTTATTTATCCACCATGCAAAATCAGGAGGGATGAGGCCTAAGATGAATGAAGGATTTGCCAGTAACGGAGCAGGGGAGCGTAGGTTGATCTAAAATTGTGTTTTGAGAATAGCCTGTCCCACAATCCTACAGAAAAGATTGGGGTGTCATTCAAAATAAATTGCACCATAACACGAGAACTGTTGTACACTGTACATTGTTATGCTTCACGTTGTAGTATTGTACTCATTACCACAATGCAAGATAAAAACAGACCCTAAAACCAATTAAGTATTTTTTGTTATAGGGCCCACGTGTGTTAGTGCCTTGCAACACATCCAATTCTGGACATTTTTTGGATGCGTTGGCAGCCCATCATTTTTAATGCACATGATTGCACCACAAAAATTTAAACAGACCTAGAGGGATTTCAGGTAAATCTATATTGTTCTCTGCCTACCAGAGAGCAGGATCTGCTAGTGAGGTCTGCTCAATGTGCTCAGGTGCAACTCAGTCTGTCTGCAGAGTGGTCCAATAGGGAGGCATATTGGACAGTGGGAGGAAACCTGACAAATGAGTGCAGAGACATTTAATGCAGCCCTGGTGATTTTGCAGAGGAAAGTGCATTGGTGCATGCTGGGATACTGTATAAATGCCAGGGGCACATGTGCTCGGGGGCTTTCGTCTGGATAGCAATGTCCTGGAGGGAGGGGGTGGCTGCCTCCTCCTCTGTTGAGGTGCACTGTGGCCTTAGGTATTCGACCTGAGGGCCTAAAGAGATCGAGAGGAACTGAACTCGGAGATCCTGTAAAGCTAACTGGAGGGGGGGGGGGGACACTGAAGGATCTGATTCTGCAGTATAGTGAGTACAGATCTGTGTCAAAGGGCCTGACCTGAGGCCAAGTGAGAGTTGTCCTTATCAACTATATATAGTTCCAGTTGGAGTATCCCACCATTCCCTTCTCCCATCCAAGTTCCAAAATAAATACAAAAACCAAAACCCCTGGACTGTTAATTGAGTGACGAGCCATTGGGAGTAAGGATGAATGTGTTAACTGTACCCTAAGTGACTGTTTGCTGGTAATCAGAGGAGGCCCAATAAGTCATCATAAAGCAAGCCCTACGGCTACAGTGCTAAAATAGTAAAGGCTTGTGACTTCACCTTGAGCCTTGATGGTCCAAACAGTGTGAATACAGCTGACTACTTCACCCAATAATGGCTGACTTCACACCAACCAATGTATCTATCACCTCCTCTTCTATTATAAACAGGCTGCGACTTAACCCCAGGGACTCTAGGACTCTAAAAATTACAGCTCTTACTCCACCTATGGAGGCATCTAGTGGCCAGCCTGGGGAACTACCACAGACCACATCTGTGACCTAACCTAGACTTGTACAGAAAATACTTGTTGATCCTGCCAAAAATGCAGTTCACCTGTTGCTTCCTGTGAGCTGAAAGAAATCCAATCTCATCTTGCTTTTTAAAACCATCAATCCACCATGTATTGGAGATTAAGCAAAACAGACATATTTGAAGTCCAGCCTGCCTGTGTGCTAACCATGGCTGGCCTAATTGATATAGTTGAGAAGTGAGTGTAGACATGAAGGGACAGGAAATGTGTTATTTACAGGATCACCAGGTGAAAATAAAACTGCAGAATATCATATTTTTGTTCTTGTTTTTTGATACACTTTGCCTTGGAATATATTATGCGCTTGATGCATAAACAACTCCGTTGCGCTAATCAGTGCACTTTTGGATATTAATATACACCAAGTGCAATCAATCCCATTGTGCTAAAAAGCACAGTTCTTAGCTCTTTAGAATAAGATAAATAAGCACGCTCAGCAGTACCCAGCAATACAGACACCAAGGCTGCTATCACATTGGATGCTTGGTATAATGTCCTGCCTAAGGCAGGGAGCTCCGTTTATTTATGGTACAACAAAAAGGACAATCAATAGGAAGTGATGGCTATACAACATTAGCCAATCAGTTCCACACGTACATTCACATGACACAATTGTTGAATAAACCTCTCCCATAAGACAAGCCACTCCTGATTAAATCTAAGACCAAGAGTCTAATACACCAGTGATGAGCTTAACATTGACACCAATGGTGGTGTTTTTTTTTATGTTTACTGCCACCAACTGCAGGACTATTTTTTGCACATACTGACCAACAATGTAAAGCACACTGTTACAGTGCTTTGAAAAAGTATTTGCCCCCTTACTGATTTTTTTTGCATATTTGTCACATTTAAATGATTCAGATCATCAAACAAATTTTAATATTACACAAAGATAACCCGAGTTAATACAAAATGCAGTTTTTAAATTATGATTTTATCTATTAAGGGGAAAAAGCTGTCCAAACCTTTCTGGCCCTATGTAAAAAAAAGTAATCGCCCCCTCTGGCTAAATCATGAATGAACTGTGATTAACAACATTTTTCAGAAAGCTGAGTTAAATTTCACTCACCACACCCAGGCCTGACTACTGCCAGACCTGTTGAATCAAGAAATCACTCATTTCAAAATAGAAGCTGTCTGACAAAGTGAGGCACACTAAAAGATCTCAAAAAGCAACACATCATTCCCCAAACTAAATTCAAGAATAAATGAGAAACAAAGTAATTGACATGTATCAGTCTGGAAAGAGTTACAAAGCCATCTCTAAGGCTTTGGGACTCCAGCGAACCATGGTGAGAGCCATTACCCACAAATGGAGAAAACTTAGAACAGTGATAAACCTTCCCAGGAGTGGCTGGCCTACCAAAATTACTTCAAAAGCACGATGCACGATAAAAGAACCCAAAACAACATCTAAAGAACTGCAGGCCTCACTTGCCACAGGTAAGGTCAGTGTTCATGATTCAATGTAGTGACCTCTCGCTGTAGACGAGGGTGCTCTTGCTCTCTCCCCAAAGGCCTCTGGTGATCATTGGTGGGAAGCAGAGGGTGAGTGGATGCTGCAGTCTCCCTATGTCAGTGGTGCAGGTGCTGTGATGCAAGCAGTGCTGTGCTGCTCCCCGGTGTCCTCACTCCCAGTCTGAGGCTCAGATATTCACTGGTATGGGCTACCACTATCACGTGAATATCCAGACAGAAGTGCTCTCCCTCTCTCACGCCTTGTGTGCCAAGAGGAAGAGCTTTCCTGAGTAGATTATTAAAAATCATCTCCTACTGCACAGTGCATATTGGAATTTGTAGTGTAAAGAGTCTATTCATCCCATTATACCGCTGTCATCTCAAACTCCAACTACCAGGATTCTTAGAGCTCTTCATAGAAGTCTATGAACGTGCTTGGCTTTAGCTCTCCCCGTGTTGGCCAGAGGTGAGTGGTGCAGCATAACATCAGTATCTCAGTAAAGGGAAAAAAGAATAAAAGGCAATGTCTCCTTCTCCATATTACTGTAGCCCAGCACCTGGGTACAAGTAGTTTGAGGAACATAGCAACGAGTTTGAGGTGTTGACTTGGCCTCCAAATTCTCTAGATCTCAATCCAATTGAGCATCTGTGGGATGTGCTGTAAAAAACATCCAATCCATGGAGGCCCCACCTTACAACTTATAGGACTTAAAAAATCTACTGCTGACGACTTGGTGCCATAGACCACAGCATACCTTCAGAGGTAAGGTGGAGTTCATACTTTGACGGGTTATAGTGGGTGGTCATAATGTTATGGCTGATCGGAGTATGTGCCTGACACTTATGAATTGACTTGAATAAGCTACAAAACGCATTCAGCATTACAGAACAAGTCCAGGTGAATGTGAATAGCTACTTCTAATATACCAGATAACATAATTTTGGTAAAACCTGAATTTAATAGATTGTACAATCAGGTTGTAAAGTAAGTATATGGTCATTTTCAGACTCTAGACCAGGGATCCTCAAACTACGGCCCTCCAGTGGTTGTGGAACTGCACATCCCATGAGGCATTGTAAAACTCTCACGATCTCAGACATGACTAGGCATGATGGGAATTGTAGTTCCTGAAAAACTGGCGGGCCATAGTTTGAAGACCCCTGCTCTAGAGGCTGGAGGGAGAGCTGTTTAGGTACCCACATGATGGGGAAAGCAGAAAACAAAGGAATCTACAGAGCTGCAGGCTTCTAATGGCCCAACTACTTTAGCACCTCTGGCAGTGCTATCATTTTCCCTCTCCCTGTCATGGTCATGGTCATTTTCGCTGAAAAGCTTCGCCTGCATTTATTGGGAAGAAAAATAAAATAAAAAATAAAAATAAAAATGAAGACAGCAATAAAAATGAATAATAATATATTGTATGTACATATTACAAATATTAACAGCATTCAGTTACCAGAATACACAAGAGCTGTACTTGAATGCATGTGTTTAAATGCAACATACTGTTGCATTTTGCTGCAGTTCCTGGATTTGTCTGTAGGGGGCAGTCTATACACATGATATATTTCCAGCAGCTGCTACTTTGCAGATTGTGAAAGGGAGAGTGTTTGACAAGGCACCATGGACCATAACATTTTTTTAAGGGTTGTGCTAGCTGATTAACTATGCGTTAATTGGAGCAATTTCATGGAGTGTAAAACAGTTGTGGTAGCTGTCAGGTCTGACAGTTGATACTGAAGATAGATGGTGTCTTATGGAATACACTCAGGAGAGAAGCGATGGTGTGGAGGGAAAGATATGTGAATGTTGTTTGACACCATAATAATTGGGCTAACTGGCGAAAGGCGAAAGTTGGTGCTGCAGGGAGTAGGAGGTCACCTTATAGTGAAACTATGGCAAAATAAAAAAAATTAAAAAATGACATATAACACTGTTACTAGCATAACCGCAGCAGTTTTTATTGTTCTGAGTTCCCTCAGTAACATTGTTTTATTAACTGTTAATCCTGTCTGTAAAACCATTATTTTTCTGCGTCTTTTAAAAGGGAGACATCCCTGTTCATTCTGCAGAGAAATCACACAGCCGTGTTGTCACCCTGTAAACAGAATCATTTTAGTTGGACCTATAGTTTTAAATGAACTTTAACCACTTACGGACCAGGCCTATTTCTGACACTTGTTGTTTACAAGTTAAAATCAGTATTATTTGCTAGAAAATTACTTAGATCCTTATCTTTTTTTTAGCAGAGACCATGGAGAATAAAACGGAGATCGTTTGAATACTTTATGTCACACCGTATTTGCATAGCGGTCTTACAAACGCAATTTTTTTTGGAAAAAAAAATACACTGTTTTGAAAAAAAAAAGAAAACAGCAGTTAGCCCAATTTTTTTCTCTAATTGAAAGATAATGTTACACCAAGTAAACAGATACCCAACATGTCATACTTCAAAAACGCGCACGCTCGTAGAATGGCGACAAACATTGCTACTTAAAAATCTCAATAGGCGACGCTTTAAAAATTTCTACAGGTTACCAGTTTAGTGTTACAGAGGAGGTCTAGGGCTAGAATTATTGCTCTAAACTCTAACTATCGCGGCGATACCTCACATGTGTGGTTTGGACACCGTTTACATATGTGGGCGCGACTTGCATATGCAATCACTTCTGCGCGCGAGTTCGGAGGGACGGGGCGCTTTAAATTTCTTTCTTATTTATTTTACCTTTTATTTTTTTATTTTTACACTGTCCCTTTAAAAAATGTTTTTGATCACTTTTATTCCAATTACAAGAAATGTAAACATCCCTTGTAATAGAAATAAGCAGGTCAAAAAGACTTCAGATCTCACATCTACCCTTAAAAGCAAGAAAAAAAAAAAAAAATAAGTCATTTTTTTAAAGCAAGAAAAAAATTGGCCCTTTAAGGCCGTTGGGAAGAAGGGACGTATGACGTCACTCCGGTCCTCCAAGGCCATAGAGTCGAGTGGGGGCCATCTTCCCTTCACTCGACTTCCTGCCTGGGACATGGATGGACAGGGTCGTTTTCCCGGCTACCGAAGGCTCCGGTAAGCAGGGAAAATTACCAGGAAGCGGCGGAAGGGGGGGGGGGGGTGCACCTCTCCCGCCGCCCATAAAAGTGATCCCACAGCGAATCCACCGCTGGGACCACTTTTATGTGAAAGAGGACCGCTGGCCCTCTAAGAAAATACCGGGCCTCGGTATTTAACATCAACGTACCGACGTAAAACTGCGGCGGGCGGTCCGGAAGTGGTTAAAGTAGAACTATAGGCAAAACTTTTTTTTTTGTTTTCGGACAAAGGAAGGGAGGATTATAACCCCTGTCTGATTTTTTTTTTTTTGCCATCTTTGTCCCATTGCGGAGATTTCACTTCACTTTCTGCCACATAGCCCAACAGAAAGTGAGAGGAAATCCCTGGAAATTAGGGGAATTTCTTGGGGACCCCCAGATCACCAGAACTAGTGTCCCCATTGGAAGATTTCCCCTCTATTACTTTTCTGGGGACAACCCAAAATTTGGAGTTTTCCTTTCACTTTCACTGATAATGTTAAACAGGAAAAATAGAGAGGATGGATCTCCTTAAAGTATAACTAAAGGAAAAACATTATTTTTAGTTTTGGATAGAGTGGAGAGGGATTAGAACCCCTGTCGGTTTTTATTGCTGTCTGTGCTCTCGTTAAGGAGATTCATCCTCTCTACAGTCCCAAATTTTGGGTTGTCCCCAGAAAAGTAAAAGAGGGGAAATCTTCCAATGTTGACACTGGTTCTGGTGACCTGGGGGTCCCCAAAGAATTCCCTTAATTTGCAGGAATTTATTATCACTTCCTGTTTGGCTATGGGATGGGAAGTGAAGGAAAATCTCTGTAAAGGGACACAGATGGGGTAAAAAAAATCTGACAGGGGTTATCCTGGTTATCCTCTACTACTCCATAATTAAAGAAAAAGTTTTGCCTATAGTTCTACTTTAATGGGGGCACAGACAGTAATAAAAACTGACAGGTGTTCTAATCCATCTTCACTCTATCCAAAACTAAAAAAAAAAAAAAAAAAAAGTGACCAGAGCCATACTGCACACTAGGCACAGTTAAATGATGACAGTCCTTTTTTACAGTCTAAGTCCCTTGTGCCATGCAAATTTTTTGTGGGGGGGGGGGGGGGGGGGGTAAAAACGAATGCTAGTATGCACTATGGAAAAAGCATGCAATCTGCCTTATATCCACATCAACTTTTTAATAATGCACAATAAAAAACAAGAAAAAGAAGAGATGGTTGGATGTTTCTTGATATACTGTGAGTCTGCTGACTCCTCTCAACATCCCTTACATACCTCCCAAACTGTCTCTGATTTGGAGGGATTGTCCCTATATTGGAACCAATGGCGGCTGATGCTCCATGGGTTGGGGGGGTGGCAGACGGGCCACGCCATACCCCCCAGACCACACCAGCTCCAGCCCGCACACCTAACCCCCCCCCCAGTCGCCGGCTCACTCACCCTGGGCAGGCAGCAGCGGCGGCAACTTTCCCCTCATTGGGCTTCCCCTGCGTCTCCTTCCTCCTCCTCCTGGGCCAATAGAATGGCCTCTCCTTTCGGCCAATTGAGAAACGGGTCTCAGGACCCACTTCCTGATTGGCCAGGAGGAGAATCAGTGTGGCAATAGCGAATATTCATTCGCTATTGTCACACAACTGGGTGTGCTCAGGGCGCAGTGCTCTGCGCCCCGAGCCCACCCTTTTTTGAAGCCTATTAGAGCCTCTGGCTCTAATCATGTGCTTCAAAAAAAAACCCCATTGGAATCCATGTGTCCGGCGCCCTGCATGTAGATTAGGGGGCCGGACGCATGGATAGGGGGGGCGGCGCCCCTGCTCCCCCAATGGACGGGCCGCCACTGATTGGAACCAAAGCCTTCTTTCTCTCGTTATTCTTCAAATGTCCCTCTTCAATGTTTTGAGGTGTAGACCTCTACAAAATAATATAATATATGGCTGTATTTATAAAAAGTATGCAGAGTTATTCATCCTGTGAAACTGCATGTACATTCATTCTGTGTAAATAGGGACAAAATAAAATGTTATTAGACTTTTTTCTCTCCAGGTCAAAAGTGATTTATTCAGTGATTCATTCACAAAGAATAGATTGAATCAAGAAAATGTCACAATATGGCCACCAGATGGCGCTGACAACCATAATATAAAAAATAAATAACTCCATATTTACTATGATTGTTGACTCCATCTAGTGGCATTCCTGATTCACTCTACTTTTTGTGCAGGAATAAGGTTTGACCTGGAAAGAGAATACAGTAAAACCTTGGATTGCGAGCATAATTCGTTCCGGAAGCATGCTTGTAATCCAAAGCACTCTTATATCAAAGCAAATTTCCCCATAAGAAATAATGGAAACTCAGATGATTCGTTCCACAACCATTTATTCATAAGTCCTTCAGTTTATAGTCCATATAAAAAGATTATAGCATTGCGATAGGTTATATAACCATAAAATGTCCATCCACAAATAGCCACTTCCACAAGGGGATAAGAAGCAAAATCCAGCAGGAGCTACAGAGTATCAAAGAGAAGAAAGGCGCCTCTAAGTTTAGCAATATGGTTCCATTTAATGAAGGTACAACATTTAGCAACTCACATGGTTGATGAATAAAACAGGCGCATCTAAGTATGCAGGCATCCGGGGTAAAGCTGTCCACATGGACTATCTTCTGCACCGCCGGCTGCCAGTCTGTAATCCTGACCAGGAAGACCACCCTGCAGTAAAGGGATCTAAAAGCGAGGGGCAGCATGGAAGGGATGATGTAGATGGAGGTGCAGAGGATGGTTTATGTGGACAGCTTTAGCCTGGATGCCTGCATACTTAGATGTGCCTGTTCCAATCATCAACCATGTGAGTTGCTAAATGTTGTACCTTCATTAAATGTAACCATATTGCTACACTTAGAGGCGCCTCTCTTTTATACTCAGCTGTGACTTGAGGCTACTTGTATATCAAGACATCGCTTGTAAACCAAGTCAAAATTTATTTGAAAATTTTGCTTGTCTTGCAAAGCGCTCTTAAACCAAGTTACTCTCAAACCAAGGTTTTACTGTATAGCCTAATAATATTTGATTTTGCACCCATTCGCTCAGAACGAATGTACATGCAATTTCACCGAACAAAAAGCTCTGTGAATTTTCTTTATAAATATACCCCCCTATGTAACTACCAAAAGTGTCAGACCATCTCAAATCACTTATACACACCCTAAAATAATGGCTATTGTTATTATGGGCAATTATGTGTGGGTTTAACTATTTCTTTTGTGTGCATTCGCTCTTCATGCTGTGTGTCTCTGGGGTCTTGGCCAGGGGTGTGTCTTCTGCATACATACTTTGCGCTAAAAGTGTCCTTCTAACTTATGAGCTAAAAGAGCCTCAAATGTGGCCCCTGACATCACCAAAGGGCCACACATAGGGGTTGATTTACTAAAGGGAAAAAGACTGTGCACCTTGCAAAGTGCAGTTGCTCCAGAGCTTAGGAAATGAGAAGGAGCTCTGCTGATTTCCATCATCCAATCATGTGCAAGCAAAAATGCTTCTTTTTGTTTTTTCCTTTCACGTGATTGGGTACAGTCTATTTGCCTTCAGTAATTCAACCCCATAGCATTCATTATATGTAATGCTTGAGAGGACTGTTGGAAACTGCAGACCTAATAGAGGAAATGAGGGTCAGATTGGGTGGACATGCTACATTGTTGGTTGGGGATATGCTGCAGAAGATA
This sequence comes from Pelophylax lessonae, assembly GCF_965119305.1. Lineage (NCBI taxonomy): Eukaryota > Metazoa > Chordata > Amphibia > Anura > Ranidae > Pelophylax > Pelophylax lessonae. Next base: position 58,799,619 of record NC_138773.1, on the reverse strand, counting down.
ATATGAAACTGGGAACATGTGACATGAGGCTCATAGAGATCAATGCTATTACCCTAAGGCTCCATTCACATCTGAACGTATCGTTTTTAGGCGTTTTATTGGTCTTTTTTCTGGCGTTTTTTTTTTTTGCTCTTTTTTCTGGCATTTTTTGCAGGTGTTTGGAAGAAGGCATTGACATCTAACAAAAATTTTTTTTGAGCTTCAGGCATTTTGCTTCAGGTGACAAAACGCTGATATGTGAACAGGGGCCATTGAAATGAATGGGATTTTGCTTGTTGGGCGTTTTGAGACTTCAGAGATGAGCGTTTTATGAGCTGAAATACGCTCAGGTGTGAACAGGGCCTAATCAATGTTCCCACTACAGACTGCTGAGGCCTGAGAGCTGCACATCATATACCAGGGGACCGCAGGTTGGGAACCAGGGCTCAATGCTATCTTAGAAAGTTGGGAGGTGTGCCATCTTACCCCTATACTTAAGTCCCGTACACACGCAACGATTATCGGCCGACCGATCGTCCGTCTTTTGTCCAGAGTTGTGTTTTGTTAGTTGGAATGTGCCTAGACTGCACACAAATTTTCTCGCCCAACAAAATTCTACTTCAGAAGTGATGTCATGTGTTGGTTTGCTTTCTTTGTGTTCTTTCTTCACTGAGCATGCCCAGACTTGCTCATCAGATTTTTCCCTGCCGAAATCTGTACTGACTGCACGAAAATCGGCCATTGTGTTGACGGCCAACAAAAATGTTATAGTCTGCACACCAGATATTTTTCGGCCGAAAAGTCGGAGTTGGTTGTCGGAAGCATCATACTAACAAGCCGAAAATCGGCAGATCGGACGTTGGCCGAAAATTCCCTGCCAATTTTCGACGCGTGTGTACGAGGCTTTAGATTGCTGAATTTAGCTACAGATGTTCAGATGAACCATAAGAGGTAGACAAAATAAGAAAAAAACTATCAGATTAGTGCTGATCTTTGAGCTGTCTCTTTAACCCTGCTGTCCCAGGATCTGGCCCACGAATGCCCATATAGTAAGTACAGCCTTGGGCATGCCAATGCTGCCATCCTGATGGAAGTACGTGTGTATTACGTGCCCACAAGTGTTAGTAGACCTCTGCAGACCAAACACCTGGCCTTGGAAAAAAGAGGGAAAGTCACCCCGCACAGCAGCAGCGGCAGGTGTAACGGGTGGCTGGGGATCACTTGTGCCACGCACACATGTCACTGCCTGTTACAGGGCTGATTTCATGCTGCTAAATGGACGTGTCTGAAAATCCCATGTGCCACATTCTTCAGCAGAACACCAGACACGGGACATTCCTGATTAACCCTCCACATTCCTCTGGCCTTATCAGCACTGACAGGGTTAACAGCAGGCCTTCACACATTCTAACTGAGCCCATATGTCTTTATAAGATCATACAATATCAGGTTTATTAAGAGATTTTAGACGACTAGTAATATAAATCAGTAAACTTCTAATGCAGCTCAGTTTACCATCCTATGTGGTGGAATGTTTGGCCAGTTATGGCACCAAGGCCTACAGTAAACATTTGCAATGATGGAGGGTTGGAGACCACAGCAACCGTTCCTCTGGTTCACTAAATTTCACAGCTTCTCCACTACATTTAGTATTAGGACCCCGACCAAGTCAGGAGACACACTTTTAGGAACCTTTGTCCTGCAAGCAAGTAGATGGAACGTCTTTACTAGGCCACCAATCATTCACAACCCGAATCAATGGTAGTGTCCATACTCCCTTGGTATTGGTGTTTGACAGACAGTTTGCAGGTGTCATGCCACCTCCTCACCACCTGTTTTAACTCCTAGAACCACCACGCCGCAACTGCATGCATTGTGATTGCTTAAAAGTCCCATTCCGCTTAATAGGTCATGTTCAGTGGGTGGTGCTGCCCGCGGATGCGTCAAGGGGGAATTATTTTTACTGGCCACAGCCTGTTAACACCCCCATACCCTGCCTTTGCAGCTTACAGTGACACTAAGAAATATCTTTTTTCTTCAAAAATAATCCATATACACCAGTGGCAGCTGGTGCTCCATAGGCCGGGGGGGGGGGCAGATGGACCACACCATACCACCCCCCGGACCACACCAGCTCCAGCCCGCACACCTTCCCCCCCCCCGGCTCACTCACCCTGACATGTGGAGGGCAGACAGCGGTGGCGGCATCTCCCCCTTCAGTCCCCTCCGTGGGTCAGGCGTCCCCTGCGTCTCCTCCCTCCTCCTCCTCCTTGGCCAATAGCATGGCTTCTCCTTTCAGCCAGTTGGGAAATGGATCTCAGGACCCTTTTCCTGATTGGCCAGGGGGAGAATCCGTGTGACAATAGCGAGTATCTGGGAGCTACAGATGACGCTGTGTCTTACAGCGAAACGCGTCTAGCGATTGGTCGAGCGAGTACCACGTGACCTCCGGCCGGGGAACTGTTTGCTGCGGGAGCAGCTAGCCGCCGTGCCGCTCTGTACATTTTCTGCATGTGTTTTTAAAGATGTTTGTGAGTATATACCCCTATGATTTTCTTGAATAAATGCTTTATAAAAACGATCTTCACTATGATCGGCTTTTTCTTATGAGGAAATCGGGGATGGATCTTCATTTTACAGCAAGAGACCGTATTGCAAGTGGAGAAGTTATAGCATAACAGCTCCTACATGCCTGAAATTAGCTACTTGGCGGTGAGTAGATAACCAAAGGGGGAAACCCCGAATACAGCACGGATTTCACATTCAAGCACTTGTATGATTACAAATGAAAGGATTCACCACATCGCAATGATGTATTAATGGACATTTATTATTTATCATTTAGTGCACTTCATGAATTTTCTTTGAAGTTTGTGATTTGATTTACATATTTATTTATATAATTATAAGCAGCGCTGCAATCACTGTTTCACAATAGCGAGTATTCATTCGTCATTCATATTGTCACACAACTGGGTGGGCTCAGGGCGCAGTGCTCTGAGCCCCGAGCCCACCCTTTTTTAAAGCCTATTAGAGCCTCTGGCTCTAATCACATGCTTAAAAAAAAAAAATAACCCCATTGGAATCCAATGTGGTGCCCCCAATGGACGGGCCGCCACTGATTTACAACCCCCCCCCCCCCCCCCACACTTATTAGTCCTGTAATCGATTTTTTATTAAAACCTTTTTTACTGTGTTTTTCTGCCTTCTTGTAATGTCCTCCATGATCTTCTGAACCTCTTTGCATCTCCTTACTTCCTTGAGCAGTGCACATCCGTTCATTCATGTGCACTACTTTATGTATAATACAAATCCCATAGTCAATCCCGGAAATGAGAAAGAGAGGGTGGCTATCTTTCTACATACAACGGGATCATAGAGAATGTAGGTTCATCATACACGTCTTACATGTACATACATGTACAATCAACTTTAGAACCAAAACTATGTAAAATGAGGAAGAGGTTTGCTCTATTGAAATTTGCCCTCAGCCACCACGTTGAAAGATTGTTTGCTAACAAGTTATGTTAAAGTAAAGCTGTTAAAATGCAGTTCAAACCCGACCGGACATTCTACAATGGGCTGGGAGGAAGAGTGAGAACAGGTAGGGAGTAGGAAAGGTGCCAATGAGTTGTCACCACCATGCCTGCACTACAAGGGATAATTGCTCATTTTGACTAGGGGAGAGGAGAAGATTTACTTCCCTGATCCTCTGTTCCCCTAGCACATGGTGCTCCTCCATGATTTAGTGGAATGTCCTTCAGCATCCTTACATCCAGTGCACCTGCTCCTGACCCTGCTCCGGTCTTGATGATGTCAAGACCCTAGATCGGTGGAGCATGGAGATGCAGACACTGCAGGGATGAATAGAGGGTCAGGTAGGTAAATACTCTATTTTAGCAGAAAATAATAATAATAATAATATTTCTGCAGGTAAATCTCCCACCAGAGTTCTTCTGAATGTGACTCCGTATAACCCAGTTTCTCCTCTTTACCCATTCTGGATGCTTGGAGGACTTTTCTAGGATGATTCCGAGTCTCTGGTAAAAAGATACCCTTCAGTGTAATGGTAAATATACAAGCTATACTTTTATAGCTATTTTTATGTTTTGTACATTGTATTTCTAATTTCATAATGTATCTTGTAGACATCACAGGAGGAAGACCACTACGGAATAGGTCAAAACATGTTGGGATACCAACTCGTTGGTTGTGATTGTTTTATTCATGTATGTCTTTTTGATGGGTCAATATTGTAACCAGAGCTCATATTTCCTTCCATGTGGAATTTTTTAATTAATTGTTAATAAAATTAATAATTTTCCTTTTTTGATCTCAAGAATTATTTGCTGCTAAAAAAAACCCCCCTGGGGGAATCTTCTCTCCTTTTTTCTACAAGTAATTTGGGATGTGCAGCCCTCTCCTTTTTCATGTGTTTTTACGTTTTTTTATGCCTTTAGACAAAATTGACCCTTACAGTGCAGGCACAGCACCACTGCAAAGGATCATTTTTTATTTACCAGAGTTGGGTTTTAAGTGACTTGGTTTCTGATCTCCCTTAAAGCAGAAGTAAAATCATCCATTTAGTCGTTTCAAAAAACAGTTACATTCTTGACACGTGCCGGAAACGTAACACTCCTATTGGTTGTGCTCTCAACCAAACTGTCAAACCATCCAATGTCTGGTGTCATAATTAATCACATGTGCAGCATCATGGCAGTTGTAGATTAAATAGAGCCCAAGATGGCAGCTTCCTTGGCTGAAAATGATAAGAGGGTTTACTTGCACTTTAAATGCCTGATATGGAAGATATCCCTCCAGCAGCAAATGACCTGTTGAAATGGGCAGTTACATTATTATTATTATAATACAGAATTTATATAGCGCCAACAGTTTGTGCAGCGCTTTACAACATGACGGCAGACAGTACAGTTACAATACAATTTAAAGCGGAGTTCCGGGCACAAAAAAGATTTTTTTTTTGTGCCCCTCCGCTAGGTATGCCTCACCTGAAAAGGAATTGGATAATTATTTTTTTTTTTTTGTTTACTCACCTTTTTATTGACGATCATAAATACTCACCTATGACAGCTTCCTCCTCCAGCGCCGAGGCTCACCCTGTCACTTCCTGCCTCGCGATGATTCCTGGGAGCTAAACGTCATAGCTCCCAGGAATCAATGCGCCGCACCGGCCCCGCTCGTCATTTCCGGGCGACGCCGCATTCCCCTGCTAAACAGCTTCTGGGCATGCCCAGAAGCTGTTTAGGAATGCGGCGCCGCACCGGAAGTGACGAGAGGGGCCGGTGCAGTGCATTCTGGGACACGAAGACGCGGAAGAAGACAGAGAAGAGGACTGCGCCGGCTTCAGCTGCCCACAACCGAGATGGAAACGCTGTGGAAGAAAATTTCTAAGTAAGTATTTCTTCTAAAAGGTAAGTGCGAACCGGGACAGATCAGAGGCTAGCCATTGTGGAATGTGCTAGCCCTGACTGTCCCGGGGGTATGTTCAGAAAAAAAAAGTTTCTCTGCCCGGAATTCCGCTTTAATACAGGAGAAATCAGAGGGCCCTGCTTATTAGAGCTTACATCTTTGTGGATTTGTATATCAGCCACTAGGGGGAGCTGCTGTGGCCACTTGCGCTACAACATAGTTGCCAACATTTACCACAGCTATCAATCACCACACCCACTTCCCTAAAGCTCCGCCCACTCTGCATAATTAATATCGCCTACTTATCAGATTATAGAATCTACTCAATATAGAGAGAATTGCAGGAAATTGAAAAGGGAATAAGTCTCCCATTCAGCTGCACTACTTCTGCGTAACATTTATGGGCAGCCTGATTAACAGGCACTTCCAAGGACAATATAAATTACCTGGGACAGGCTCCTACTTGCAGGGACTGTCCCAAGAAAAAATGGACAGTTGGCAAGTATGGCTACAAGTCTGCAGTAGTCATCAGCACAGGTGTTCTCATAGGAGGTTTTGCCCGCACTTCCTGTTCCTGTGACAACTCAAACATTTTGTATTTCCCATCGCTTTCTATTCCATGGTCAGCAGAATCAATAGTGAGGATGAATCTCCCTAGCAGGAACATGAATACCCCACTTTAACCCTTGCACATTCTATCCAAAACTAAAAAAAGTAAGTTTTGTTTTTACATCCACTTTAAGCTTTTATTAGTTTAGAGAAGAGAAGAAAATTGCATAAAGTGATTTGAAAGGGCTCATAAACCATACTGCATCCTGCCACTAGAGTACAGTGTTCCCTCTTATTTGATTGGGTGAGCTTCCTGGAGTCACACAGTGAAAACTTTTCAAGCACCTTGTATTGTGTTCACAAGAACGAGTCTTACTAACAGTTCCGAATAAAAAACAGCACAACTTGTATTTACCTCTTATAATTGAATATCTACAAGTTATCTTCCCCAATAAAATGTCTCTTCTTTGTAACTCATTTTTTCTAAACGTACGTCCGCACTACAGACATTTTCCAGCATGCTGAGCAATTCAAAAAGCTAGTTGCTATGAATGTTTTATGGACTGTTTTATTGTTCCCCCCCTTAAAATGGATATAAAGTCAGTAACACTCCTCTTACATCCATGTTACCTTACAGAAGTATTCCAGGTATGGTTATTTTATACACAGTTACAGTACATTGGTAGAGCTTGAACCAGTGTAACTATACATCTATCGTTACCTGTTGGAACCCCTGGAAGGTGGAAATCACTGCACTCCAGTGAGCCCTATTTGCTTCCGGGTCTTGTGCTAAGCAGCTGCCCGGCTGCTACATTGTGAACACAACAGGTCGCCCGCTCGGAATGGGCACCATTTAGCAAACGCTTCACATTTTCACAATGACTGCAAAGCATTCTCTGATTGGACAAGGTGGAGAGCATGAGATCACTGCTTCATCCATTCAGAGAACGCCTTGCATGCATTGGGAAAATACAAAGCAATCTCTGAAGCAATCTCTGATTCAGAGCGAGTAACCTCTTGTGTTCATAATGCAGCAGGGCAGGCGCACAATAAACATGTGAAAATCGTTTATATAATTGTATATATAATATAAATTCTGACAAATTTTTGGTTATTCAGAGTTTCGGATGTATCTGAATCTCCGAATTAAATAGTTCATTGAACTTTGTTTAGTTTATTCATTTTTTAACTAATTCCAAATCTTTGGAACAATTTGAATTCAGATCAGTCGAAAAATGATCGACTGATTCGAATTCTGTGTGAAGAATAAGCAGCTGACTGGGAAGCCGGCCGCCACGTCCTTAACAACCAATGACTCATCTGCTGTCAGCGGGCTTCCCCACTGACAGATAAATGTAAACAAGAGAATGCAGGCAACAGAAAAGTCAGAAAAAAACAGCTGGTCTGGTATGGATTCTAAGGGGAACCCCACGACAACGTTTTTAAAAAATGGCATTGGGCTCCCCCAAAATCTATATCAGATCCTTATCCAAGGTTGCAGCCCAGCAGGTCAGAAAAGAGAGGGGACGAGCGAGCAACCCCCCCTCCTGAACCATACTAGGCCACATGCTTTCAACACGGGGGGTGCTTTAGGGCAGGGGGGCCCTGCCCGTCCCCTCCCCTCTCCAAAGCACCTTGTCCCCATGTTGATGAGGACAAGGGCCTCTTCCCTACTACCCTGGGCTATGGTTGTGGGCGTCTGTGGGTGGGGGGGCTTATTGGATTCTGGCAGCCCCCTTTAACAAGGGGGCCTCTAGATCCCAGCCCCTCCCCATGTAGTACCCTTACCTATTCCCCAAAAAAGTGTAAAAAGTGAATAAAGACAGTACACGAGTTTTTGACAATTCCTTTATTAAAAAATAAAAAACAATGTAGATCCATTGATCCATCTCTCAATCACGCCTCCCGCTGCACCGCCGGACCCGAAAAAAGCCCAAAAAACTAAACCCCTGGCCTCATCGAAGGCTCCCCACCGACTGCCTGCTCCTTCTTCTGACATTTCATGACCCCACCCCCTGGTGACATCATCAACCCAACATGCCCTGGCTGGTGACATCACAAGGGGGCAGGGTCCCCCACTGACATCATCGGGTGTCTCTGCCCCTTACCTATTTAAGAAATGTCAGGGGGAGGAGCAGGCAGTCGGCGGGGAGCCTTCGATGAGGCTGGAGGTTTTTTTTTTCTTTTTTCGAGTCTGATAGTGCAGCGGGCGGAATAATTGAGGATGGATCTACATCGATGGACATTGTTTTTTATTTTTAATAAAGGAATTATCAAAAACGTATGTACTGTCTTTATTCACTTTTTACAGAGCCCCCCCAGTGCCCCGAAGCACACCTCATGATGAGGGCATGTAGCCTCGTATGGTTCAGGGGGGGGGGGGCGCATGTTCATCCCCTCCCTATCCTGGCCATTCCTTTTTTGTTGAAATTTTGGCATGGGTTTCCCCTAGAATCCATACCAGACCTGAAGGGCCTGGCATGGATTGGGGGAGGGGGGGGGACCCCACGCTGTTTTTTTTTTTTTACTTTTCTATTGCCGGCATTCTTTTGTTTACATTTCAGCTGTCCGTGGGGAAGCCATCCTGGCCCGATCCCTAACAACCAGTTAGTCTTTACACAGAACGGTCGATAATTTTTCGACTGATACAAATTAGAATCATTCCAAATATTTGGAATAAATGAAACAAAATAAAAATATCAGAACAGGTATGGTATATACAGTATCTCACAAAAGTGAGTACACTCCTCACATTTTTGTAAATATTTTATTATATCTTTTCATGTGACAACACTGAAGAAATTGGGGGCTGGATCAATGTAACTGTGTATAAGATATCTGTGTCTGAAATTCCTAAAGGTATGGGAACTAGAATCTGTTATTTATCTTATGTTTATGGGTCAGATAGAAGAAAGATCAATAGCCATAGTACAAAACATGAATGCATGGCCAAGCAGAGAGAACCTTTTATGTATGGTTAACCAAGATAGATGCCAAAGAACAGCCAGGTCATGCCAGCACATTCAATCACCCTCTTGTGTCAATAGCCATGTCTATCTTTGCAGCAGAAGCAGCCATTTCAGGATCCCCCCAGTGGCCAAATAGTGCAAGAATTTAAAAAAATACTTTGAAAATTGTATACTTGTATGGCTTATACTTTAGCTTTATAAAGTACTAATAATCTACAATTTGGACATTCATAATTCAGGATAAGCAGCATTGACCAAATCCTTATTTTGTTCATTAAGCTTCTGGGGTGAAAATGTACTTCAAAAAAAGCTTTGAGGATGAATCATTCCACAGTACATGCAGCTGCATAGGTCGGAGTGGACTTGTTCTAAAGCATTTTGCTCTTGCTTGTTAAGGATTTGTAAACATTTTAATGTCCATAGCCTGGGTATAGGTGCATAATCTGATACTACAGTGTAATGTGTAGGGACAGATTTAGACCTTGGGGGAGCCCGGGGCACTTCAGGTTCTGGGGGCCCTCATACACATAGTTGATTTACGTTCTCAATGACAGTCACACATTTTTAAAATGCATGACACAACGTCATTCTGAGGTCATTCGTGCACAAACACACAGGTGCAGTAATAGCGCTCTTTGTGTGGTTGGCTTGAGCTGCCAAAATTTGTTTTTTAAAACAATGCAACATAACAGTCCAGAGTTAAAACATTTACAGATAACGGCCTGCAAAATATTACATCCCAAGATTAATTTAATAAAAGAAAGTACATTTTAATTATGGCACACCTCCCAACTTATTGATATGGGAATGAGGGACACCTATTAGCAAACATATGTAGGCATAGGACACACCCCCCTGCCACACCCCCTTGAAGGATAATTATACAAAAAGAAAGATTAGTTACAGTAAACCCACAAGTGCTCTTTTTTAAACAACTACTATTCCTTTATACAGTGTTGGCTTTTGAAATGTACAAATGCAGCAATTTAGAAATTGGATGAAAGGTTTAGCACTGGGAAAAACTTTTTGAGAGATAAATAGTGCATTTTATATACAAATATATAGATCAGACCAAAATGAGGGACAAATGAGGAGGAAAGAGGGACTTTGTTCCAAATCAGGGACAGTTCTTCAAAATCAGGGACAGTTGGGAGCTATGTATTATATATTTTATTCTATTTTATTATTATTTATTTGTTATTATTTTATATATTTTTTTAAAAATATTGTTTGACATTATTTTTGTATAGAGGGGTGTTCCTTCTGTCAGGGGGCCAAGGGCAGTTTCCCCCTTTGCCCCCTTATAAATCTGGCACTGGGAGTCTATCTACCTTTGTCAAAATAATAAAAAATAACTGGAGCCTGGCCAGAGTTTTATAAACAGATTTCTAATTTTTGTGATTTCCATGTACAAGCTAGTTATACATCTCTACCCTTAAAGTGATTGTAAAGTCTAATTGTTTTCCTATAAAAATAACAAACATATTATACTTACCTCCCCTGTGTAGTGGTTTTGCACAAAGCAGCCCTGATTCTCCTGAGCTGAGTCACAGCTCCCTGTGCCCATTCAGACACGGAGCCCTGCCTCCTCTCCTGATTGGCTAGCTGCCTTTGATTGAAAGCAGCAGCAGCCAATGGTACCGCTGCTAAGTCTCAGCCAATTAGGAGGGGGAATTTTGGATGGCTGAGACACTTGTGGACATCGCTGGATAGAGAGGGATCTCAGGTAAGCATTAGGGGGGCAGAGGGGGGCTGCTGCACACAGAAGGTTTTTTTTTTATCTTAATGCATAGAACTTTACAACTCCTTTAAAGCGTAACTCCACTTTTATTGAGAAAAAAAACATCCCCCGCTTGGTGATCTCTGTACATTACAAGAATTGTACAAACGTTGTTGCAGATTCCTACCTTTTGGAATCCTGAAGAAATCATTGTTTGTTCCTCTGTGCCTCTGTGCTGAGTGGGTCTAATGGGAGTGGTTTCATAATTATCTATCAGCTGTGGCAGCTGCAGGGCTCTAATGAGGAAAGCTGTTGGGCCTGCATCCCTTTAGACGTTTTTCCCGTTGGGAGTATCCCACCAAAAATGACATATTTGTTGCAGGGAATGCCAGAAATCTGACTTGTATCTTAGGCAGACTTCTGAGAAAATTGTTGAGCCAATCACACAAGCAGGAAATGATGTTTCGGGGGTGTGGTCAGTATACATTCTGTGTACAGAACAGCTCCAGGTAGCCATATTGCATTGCATTTTCTGAAAATTACAATGATTGAAAAAGGAAAAGTCATTTTTTAATGACATTCAGTTACAATTTGATTTGTGTCGCGATTTTATATGGTATATTATTATTCTTTATTTGCTATTTTTTTCCCCCACGAAAGTGGAGTTACCCTTTAAATAATTAAGCCCATTAGCAACAATCACTCCTCCTTCTCCTTTTTTAGCCAGGGGAAACATGCCTGCTGAAGGAATGATGAGATATTGTACCTTGTATGCAGGGGATGATAGGAATTAAATAGATGAAAATTTGCAGGTGTATTCTCACAGCCCAATGTAAATGAACATAATCTGTTTTTTCACAGAAATAAAATAAAAAGCCCCAAATTGAGTATTTTTTCCCCTATTTACACTGGTCCTTTAAAACTGCTCCAAAAAAGCTATGGCCTCCAGTTGCTCATGAGATCATCCCACAGAAAAGCTGCAGGCCCGGCTGTCTGTGTCCCCTTTTCTCTAAGACCCATTAGACCCGAGGCTGCTGGCCAGAGTGCAATTGGCAAAGCAGAATCGCCAAATGTTGATTTCCCTGGACTGGAACAAAGTGAACTGAACCCCAACTGCCCCGGAGTCAGGTGCCTGGCTCGATATAAGCTGCTCTTTGTATCATGTTGTCTGGTTCTGCCGTCTAGGCTGTCGCTTTGTCATTTACTGGGTGTCTGGACACCCTGAATTACAGACACTGAGAAGATAGAACCTGCCCCGTCTTCCCTTCATTCCCTTGATCGTTGGCTGTTTATATGTAATTATACTTCTCAAAACCTTTTTTTGGATTTGCAAGGTGCAGTAATAACCAATGAAAAGTTTTTTTTTTTTTTCTAAACCAATAAAGGAATCCAATGTGTTGCTAGGAGTAACCGCATTCCTCTACTCCTTGTTACGACTGTCCTAAAGTGGAATTAAACTTCCATCTATTGTTTGTACCTATAGGTAAGGCCTATAATAAGGCTTAGTAAAGGGGAAGAAAGCTGCGCACAAAAAAGATGAAACTAAAGGCTGCTAGTACAAAGTATATCAAACCCAAGAAATATGTAAAGATGGTACAGCGCCACTAAATAGATAGCTAACTAATATGAAGGTGAACCAAAGTCCATAAGTCCATAGGAGGGAGATTTCAGATGTTGGGAATATGACTGTAAATCCCACATCAATCTTGCAAGTAGAGTTTCAGGCAGAGATCACATAAACAATAAGGATGTAACCTTACCGGACAGTTGGACCCCCTGTTACGGAAGGTCAAACAGGCATGCGATATCCACCGTCAGGGACAAAACTGCAACGGAACTCCTCTCCTATCGACCACAGACACTCCGGATAAACATAGACTATGGATCCGGCGAACCTCACTGGACCCCAGGTGCACACAGGGGATGACCTCCAATAAGACAAATGGGGGCGCACATAGTGAAGTACATTCAAGTCTTTTATTGAAATAAAAGGTAAAAAACTCACAATTTAGCTGCTTGACACAGGCATAATAAAATCATTGGCCGCGGCTCGAATAGCGTGACTGCATGGGGGCTTAGCGTGCCTGACGCGTTTCGTCCTGCAAAAGGCGTTTTCAAAGGTATAATAAGGCTTACCTATGGGTACTATAAATATCTCCTAAATGTGCACCATTTAGGAGATATTTATTGCATATGCAGCCAATGACGTAATCAGCCATGCGCTCTGAAGGAATGGCCACCTGTGCTGTTTCTTCAGAGCCCTGTGCCGTCACCGGCGGCTCCCACGCGAATGCGCGGGAGTGATCTCACGAGGCTCCGGCCAGTCATACAGCTGGAGGTTGCAGACCTGGAAGGAAGATGGGTGAAGATGAATGTGGCCTCCAGTGAGGGCTTCATTTGCAGGTACGTTTCACATAATGTGCGAATGTGCGATGCATACTAGCACATTATGTCTTTACTTTTGCAGCTCAGAAAAAAATAAAATAAAAGCAGAGCATTACTTCAGCTTTAACCACTTTATGACCGCCCGCCACAGTTATACTGCGGCAGGTAGCCGCTCCAGGGCAAACCAACGTAGTTATATGTTGGACGCACGCAGGAGGCTAGGGGGCGAGCGCGCACCATTAGCGGCAAGCTGCTGCCCCCCGCTTGTCAGCAGGGACGGCGATGCAGCGGGCAGGCGGCTCCGATTGCCGCCTGACACCCGCGATCGTTCCCCACTGAGAGAGAAGCTGTTGTAAACACAGCTGACCGTTCTTCTCCCTGGAATGATCACAGAGCCCCTGTGATCCTTCTATATAGGATCACATGTCTCTATGGTCATTTCACAAGCCACGCCCCCCACAGTTAGAATCACTCCCCTAGGCTCACATTTAACCCCTTGATCACCCACAATTTTAACCCCTTCCCTGCCAGTGTCATTATTACAGTAACTGTGCATATTTTTAGCACTTATTACTGTAGTAATGTCACTGGTCCTCCCAAAAGTGTCAAAAATGTCAGTTAGGGGTCCGATCTGTCTGCCGCAATGTCAGTCCCACTAAAAATTGCAGATTGCCGCCATTACTAGTAAAAAAAATAAAACAATAAAAATGACATAAATCTTTCCCGTAGTTAGTAGACGCAATAACTTTTGCGCAAACCAATCAAAATACGGTTATTGTGATTTTTTTTTACCAAAAATATGTAGCTGAAAACAAATTGGCCTAAAATGTTAAAACATTTAGATTTTTATATATTTTTTTTGGGAATGTTATATAGCAGGATGTGAAAAATATTGTTTTTTTTTTTCAGAATTGTCGCACTTTTTTGTTTATAGCGCAAAAAATAAAAATTGCACAGGTGATCAAATACCACTAAAAGAAAGCTCTATTTGTGGGGAAAAAAAGGACATCAATTTTATTTGGGTACAGTGTCCCATATAAATAATGTAGTGCTGAATCGCAAAATAGGGCCTGGTCAGGAAGGGGGCAAATACTTCCTGTCTTAATGTGGTTAAAGACCCCCAGCCTTTTCTGACAATTTTTGTTTACATTTAAAAATCAGTATATTTTGCAAAAAAATTACTTAGAACCCCCAAACATTATATATATTTTTATCAGAGGCCCTAGAGAATAAAATGGTGGGTTTTGCAATTTTTTTATGTCACATGGTATTTGCACAGCAGTTTTTCGAACGCAATGTTTTGGGAAAAAATACACTGTAATGAAGGGAGTAAATCCTTCCGGACCAGAAGTGATTAAGGACAACTCCACTTTCATTATAAAAAAAAATACCATAGCAAATAAAACACATGGAGGATTGGTTTTTAATTCTAACAGAAGTGGAATTATACTCGAAATACTTTTCCTTCTTGAAGTAGATTTGAGGACATTATTAAGGCTGGCCATACATGTTCAATTTTCATGTACAATTTAGTAGTAGTAGTGCAAGAGCCAGGGCCATCTTTATTATTGATTGGTCCCTGGGCAAACATTTTCTTGGGCCCTCCCGAATCCACTTATGAACTATTTGCGGGCAGTGCAGGCTCAAGGGGAAGCTGCCTTGGGCCCCTCAACAATGACTGGGCCCAGGGCAGCTGCCCATTTTGCCCTTTGGTAAAGACGGCCCTGGCAAAAGCCTGCCTGATTGGATACAATTGAAAGTTGTTTCGTTTGTTAGACCTCCTATTATATGGTTTTTGGTAAATTTAAAGTAAAATTGTACCAGATGATTTAACATGTATTGCATCTAATTATTATTTACATAAATGTATAAAAGAGATTGTCTTGACATAATCAAATCAACAGATGTTTGTTTTCTTAACCTAGTTTCTATGTATATTTTGTCATTTTAAATCTACTCAAATACATTATTACACATGTTTCTAATTCTTCTTTGCTTTGATACACAATGGGTACAATGGTTGTGCTTTTGGCCTCATTTACACTTGCAAATGGGGGTAGTAAAAACAGGAGAATGGGCTGCATTTTTACCACCCCCAGCCTTCTCCCCTTAATCTGCAAAGGATCAGCTGGATAGGGGTGTACACATGCATGATGGTTTACTTCGCAGCTTCAGCAAAAATGACCCCTTCTGCCAAGTGAATAGGGCTGCATAGCAGTGGCCTTGCAATCGTGTGTAATGCATGCATTTGTAACAAGGTGAGGCAGGATATACAGGGTTAACCCTGTCGGTGAGCAGATGACATCTCCTCAATGCTTATCAAATGCCTCTGAAAAGGGATTCACCGCAGATCACTTTTTAGAGGGCGGCAACCACTGCCGCATATGTAAACCTAGCCTACTGTTCCATCTTACTACGCAGTCAGTTGACCCATTGGAAATTGGCTGGTAGCAGTACCTTATCTCAACAATTGTTAACGCAAAAGTAAAACTCTGCAGTCCACCTGCCAATAAATAGAAAATCCCATACTACATGTTCCGCGAGTCCAAAAACGTCTTGCGTAACCCTTTCTCCTACAGTAGCCAGCACTATCTTAGATCCATCCCAGAACTACTTCCTATGTGCCTTTTTCTTCCTTTCACTAGCATCACAAGCCGATTCTATACAAGACTAGTAACATGTCAAGCCTTGCTTTAGGGCAGGTAGGCAATCCCAAAAGAGAGCACCCAGCATCATCCCAACAATGTGTTCCTCAAATCTCGACACAGGATGCAGAGAATACAGCAATTGCTGGATATATTCACCTCTATATCAACTGCAATCATGATGTAATGGAGAGACTGGAAACAATGATATAAAAGTATGTAAGATCCACTTTGAATGATATGGGGCAAAGGTTAAATATCAAGTTTAATCAGGGCCATCTTACCGAATGGGCATGCTGGGCAGTTGCCAGGGGCCCCACTTTCCCGGGGGGGGGGGGGCCTACCTGCCCAGCAACCCAGTCCCAGCCAAGCATTAGTCCCGTGTGCATCCCGCCACCGGACTTTGCAGGTGGAAAGCGCCTGTCAGCCCTGCGCTGCTGTCAGAACACTGGGGCCGGGGAGGGGGAGCCCACAACTGCAGGAATGCCTGTCCACCTCCACGGGAACAGGCACACACAGGACAGTCGAGTCTGACTCCCATCCGTGTGTGTGTTCACCGGACCCAGCCACCCATCTTGGAAGCTGTCATTAGCCTGGCACTGCTATACCAATAAATATGGCCTTATCGATAATTTGCTTTTTTATTCTCGTGGGTGATTGTGTAGGCGGGGCCCCAGTGCACTGCATTGCCTGGGGCCCCTTAATGCTTTTAAGATGGCACTGAGTTTAATTCTGCTTAAGGCAGGCTATAGATTTGGTTGCAGGAAAGAAAATTACTCGATTCCCTAATCAACACAGTCAGAGTTGATGGGGGAATAGCTCCTGTAAAGTGATTGTATTTTCCGGGCAGGGATGGGCGCAGGCAGCTGTCCCTGCTGAGAAACCACAGTGATTATAGCTAGCGGCTTTAAAATCTGACATGCTGGTTGTACCCAAGTTGATCGATTGGGTCAACCTTGGTCCATTCAGCGTGCCCATAGATGGTTCAACTTCAAATCTCAGCTGGTCCCTACTGAACCGGCCGACATTCAAACCATATATGGCTGCCTTAGGGGTTTTTTCACAAGATATACAACACAAGCATGAAGGTTATTCTAGCTTTTTTTATTGAGGGTGTGGCATACATGCTTATATGTGTGTATTTGCGTGTATACAGGTACAGTACATGTGCGTAAAATACTGACCCGTAACACAGATTTTTGCATTTTTTATTATACTGATCCATACGCAGTGCTAGTTTACATGCCTGTGTGTACATTTCCATTTAAAACAATAGGCTGCATTTAGATCAGTAAAAAAAATGCCTAAATGCCTAAAAATGTGGAGTTTTTTAGGTGTTTATGTGCAAGAGCCCTTAGAGGACCGAGCAGTGAAAGCTCACTCTAGTGGTTGATCTACAAATTTAACCGCTTCCATACAGAGCAGTTAGACCCCCTTCCTGCCCAGACCAATTTTCAGCTTTCAGCACTCTCACACTTTGAATGACAATTGCTCAGTCATGCTACACTGTAATCAAACAAAATTTTTATCATTTTTTTCACACAAATAGAGCTTTCTTTTGGTGGTATTTGATCACAACTGGGGTTTTTTTTTTTCGTGATATAAGCAAAAAAAGAGCAAAAATTTTGCAAAAAAAACACTTTTTTTTAGTTTCTATTATAAAATTTTGCAAAAAATAAATTTTTCTTCATACATTTGGGCCAAAATTTATACTGCTACATATCTCTGGTAAAATTAACCCAAATTAGTGTATATTATTTAGTCTGTGTGAAAGTTATTGAGTCTAGAAGCTATGGTACCAATTACTGAAAATTGATCACACCAGATGTACTGATGGCCTATCTCCTTTCTTGAGGCCCTGAAATGTCAGGACAGTACAAATACCCCCCAAATGACCCCTTTTTGGAAAGTAGACAGTCCAAGGTATTTAGTAAGAGGCATGGTGAGTTTTTTGAAGTTATAATTTTTTCCCACAATTCTTGGGAAAATGAAGAAAACATTTTTTTTTCTTTTTTTTTCCCAAAACGTTGTCAATTTATAAGCTATTTCTAACACATAGCATGTACACAGCAAAAATGACACCCCAAAATTCATTCTGCTACTCCTTCTGAGTATGGTGATACCACATGTGTGAGACTTTTACACAGCCTGGCCACAAAAAGAGACTCCACGACCAAGTAGCACCATAAGGCGTTTTAGGAGCATAAATACACATAAAACTTTCTTACTACCTATCACACTTTTCAAGGCCCTAGAGCAACAATACAATGGAAAAGTCCACAAAATTACCCCATTTTGGAAAGCAAACACTCCAACGTATATTCTATGAGGCATTATGGGTCCTTTGAACATGTCATTTTTTTCCACAAGTTTTTGGAAAATGTGGGAAAAAAATAAAAACTTTTTTTTTTACACAAAGTTGTCAATTTATAGGATATTCCTAACACATAGCATGTACATCGCAAAAATGACACCCCAAAATACATTCTGCCACTCCTCCTGAGTATGGCAATACCACATGTGTGAGACTTTTTCACAGCCTAGCCATATAGAGGGGCCTAAACATCCAAGGAGCATCATCATGCATCCTAGCCACTTGCCTAGGCCTATTTTTGACATTTGGTGTTTACAAGCTAAAATCAGTTGTTTTTGCTAGAAAACTACTTGGAACCCCAAAACATTATATATTTTTTTTTAGCAGAGACCCTAGAGAATAAAATGGAGATTATTGCAATATTTTTTATCACACCGTATTTGCGCAGCGGTCTTCCAAACGCAATTTTTTGGGAAAAAAATCACTTTTTTTAATTAAAAAATAAGAAACCAGTAAAGTTAGCCCAATTGTTTTCCATAATGTGAAAGATAATGTTACGCCGAGTAAATAGATACCCAACATGTCATGCTTCAAAATTGCGCACGCTCACAGAATGGTGACAAATTTTGGTACTTAAAAATCCCCATAGGCGACATTTTAAAAATTTCTACAGGTTGCTATCTTAGAGTTACAGAGGAGGTCTATGGCTCAAATTATTGCTCTTGCTCTAACGATCGCGACGATACCTCACATGTGTAGTTTGAACACTGTTTACATATGTGGGCGGGTTTCCGTATGCGTTCGCTTCTGCACGCGAGCTCGCGGGGACACGGCGCTTTAATTTTTTTTTTTTTTTTTTTTTACTATTTATTTTATTTATTATTTTTTATTTTTACACTGTTTTTTTTTAAAAAAAAAAATTTATCATTTTTATTTCTATTGCAAGAAATGTAAACATTACTTGTAATAGAAAAAGGCACGACAGGACCTCTTTTTTGTGAGATCTGGGGTCAAAAAGTCCTCAGATCTCACAAGTACACTAAAAGATAGAAAAAATAAAAAAAAAAAATTAAAAAAAAATTAAAAAAAATGAAAAAAAAAAAAGGGACCTTTAAACTGGTTGCTAGGCAACGACGTTTGCCGTAGCTCCGGTCCTCCAAGACCATAGAGTCGAGTGAGGGCAAGCTTGCCCTCACTCGACATCCTGTCTGTGAGGATCTGGGACCGGATCGTTTTCCCCGCTGCCGGCGGGTCCGGTAAGCAGGGAAAAGGACCAGAATGCAGCGGGAGGGGGGGGGGGCACCTCTTCCGCCACCCCGGAAGGGTGATCCCGCGGCGAATCTGCCGCTGGGACCACCCTTATCGGAAAGCCAACCGTCCACCGTTTAAAAAAATACCAGGGTTATGGCAGCTATCTGCTGCCATAACACCGGTATTTAGGTTTAAACGGACGACGTATGTTAACCTTTTTGGACTTAGACATGGTGGCTGTATGAAGGGTGACAGGTACTCGGGTACTTTGCTGGGCAGGTGACAGGTACTCTGGTACTGATGAGCAAGTGGCAGGTACTCGAGTACTCCGATAGGCAGGTGACAGGTACTCGGGTACTCTTATGGGCAGGTGACAGGCAGGTGATAGGTACTGATGAGTAGTACTGATACTGATAGGTGATACTGATACTGTACTGATGGGTACGGATGATCAGTACTGATACTAATAGGTGATAGGTACTGATGGGTACTGATGAGTACTGATGAGTAGTGATGGGTAATGATGAGCAGGTGGCAAGTACTCGGGTACTTCAGGTGTCAGGTACTCTGATGAGCAGGTGGAAGGTACTCGGGTACTCTGTTGGGTAGGTGACAGGTACTCGGGTACTCCGATGACGGGTACTCAAAGTACCAGAGTACCTGTCATCAGAGTACCAGAGTACCTGTCATCAGAGTACCCGAGTACCTGTCATCAGAGTACCCGAGTACCTGTCATCAGAGTACCCGAGTACCCGTCATCAGAGTACCCGAGTACTTGTCATCAGAGTACCCGAGTACCTGTCATCAGAGTACCCGAGTATCTGTCACCAGCAAATCAGAGTACCTGTCACCAGAGTACCCGAGTACCTGTCATCAGAGTACCCGAGTACCCATCATCAGAGTACCCGAGTACCTGTCATCAGAGTACCCGAGTACCTGTCACCAGCCCATCAGAGTACCTGTCATCAGAGTACCCGAGTACCTGTCATCAGAGTACCCGAGTACCCATCATCAGAGTACCCGAGTACCTGTCACCAGCCCATCAGAGTACCTGTCATCAGCCCATCAGAGTCCCCGAGTACCTGTCATCTGAGTACCTGATGGGCTGGTGACAGGTACTCGGGTACTTTGATGGGCTAGTGACAGGTGCTCTTTATTGGGGGGGGGGGGGCAATCAGTGTGGTTGGGGTGCACTATGATTGGTAACTAGCTGTTACCACAATCTCCTCCTCACACAGGATCAGTGTGTGAGGAGGAGAACACGGTGACAGCTAGTTACCGTGTTCTCTGATGACATTTGTGACCGGCTGTGATTGGACACAGCCGGTCACGTGGTAAAGAGCCAATTTCATTGGCTCTTTACCTAGATCGGGGATGGGCTCTGTCCGAGGGACGAGCCTCGTCCCCGATTGCCGCGCTGCGCGCCCCCGGGGGCGCGCATTAAGGAAGGAACGAGCGGCTCGCGCTGGAGCCGCTCATGTGATCGGCTGTGATTGACACAGCCGATCACGTGGTAAACAGCCAATTTCATTGGCTGTTTACCTTGATCGGGGTTGGGCTCAGTCCGAGGGACGAGCCTCACCCCCGATCGCCGCGCTGCGCGCCCCCGGGGGCGCGCAGTAGCGGGGAGATCCGGGCGCCGTCATATGACGTCGGCCCGGATCGAGAAAGGATTTGTGCCGACGTCATTTTACATGACGCGGTACGGAAGGGGTTAATTTACTGTAAAATAAGTGTCCTCCTAATGACAACTTGTTATGTGTATGAAAGACACCTGTCCACGAATCACTTTCTTTAATTTTAACCTCATCATCATGGGCAAGACCAAAGAGATGCCAAAGGATGTCAGGCACAAGATTGTAGACCTCCACAAGGTTAAAATGGGCTACAAAACCATCAGGAAGAAGCTTGGTGAGAGCTTGGTGCAGCAAGGAACCGTGGTGTACTTTGGTCTGGAAGAGTATATATTATATACAGGTAAGGTTTAGTAGACCTGTATATAATATATACTCTTCCAGACCAAAGTACACCATGGTTCCTTGCTGCAGATTTTTAAGGACACAGAGAAAAAGGTTTGCAGAAACAAAGACAAAACTATGTATGTACAAAAACTTTCATGATCACCTCTTGTAACTCAAACTGCATATATCTTCAATAACTGAAATGTTATTGTTTATACATTACAGCTGGGTGACAAATCTTTGAAAAAGGCTATAAACAGCCGAAACGCGTCAGAATTAGAATCTGGATGAACTCTGTGAACCACTATTTCCTGGAATCTTCACAGGAAACACAGAGACAATATCAATATCTTTGTCACAAGTAACCACATATGTCACAGATTCGCTTGAATCTTTTTCATAACCTTTTATCACATTGGGCCTCTACCCAAGCACCAATTTTCACATTATAAATATGTATGTTTTTATGTACAATATATGATCAATGGAATAAATCCAAAATCTTTTTACTTTTCTGATTTTCATTATTACTTGCCCATAAAGTCCCACCACCTTGGCTTGAGACACCAAATAACCCCCTCTTTTCTATATATATAAGGGACGGAGGCAAAAACCTACTCATACTACCTCGAGATCAAAACCCCTACCACCTCTGTGCTTGCCAACAAGTGCTTTTCCACCAAGTACTAAATCATGTTTTGCTTGGGGATCAAATACTTATTTTACCCACTGACCTACAACTCAATTTGTAACAATTGTATTGTGTGTTTTTTTCTGGATTTTTGGTTGATATTCTGTCTCTATCTTAAAATACACCTATGATAAAAATGATAGACCCTTAATTTCTATGTAATTGGGCAAACTTACAAAATCTGCAGGGGATCAAGATCAAATAATTATTTTCCCCATTGTGTATATATATATATATATACACAGTATCTCACAAAAGTGAGTACACTCCTCACATTTTTGTAAATATTTTATTATATCTTTTCATGTGACACTGAAGAAATGACACTTTGCTTCAATGTAAAGTAGTGAGTGTACAGCTTGTATAACAGTGGAAATTTGCTGTCCTCTCAAAATAACTCAACACACAGCCTTTAATGTCTAAACCGCTGGCAACAAAAGTGAGTACACCCCTAAGTGAAAATGTCCAAATTGGGCCCAAAGTGTCAATATTTTTTGTAGCTACCATTATTTTCTAGTACTGCCTTAACCCTCTTGGGCATGGAGTTCACCAGAGCTTCACAGGTTGCCAATGGAGTCCTCTTCCACCCCTCCATGATGACATCATGGAGCTGGTGGATGTTAGAGACCTTGCGCTCCTCCACCTTCCGTTTCAGAAAGCCCCACAGATGCTCAATAGAGTTTAGGTCTGGAGACATGCTTGGCCAGTCCATCACCTTTACCCACAGCTTCTTTAGCAAGTCAGTTGTCGTCTTGGAGGTGTGTTTGGGGTTAGTAGAGTGGCGGCTGGTGCTCAAAATTTTTTGGGGGGGCGCAAACAGAAAAATGTAATAGGCATTGCTTTGCGGCAAAAAACGCTGTAAAAAATTGCGTGACTTTGAGGTTGCAAAAGTGTGAAAGGGGCCTTCAATAATTAAGGTATAGTGTGACCCCTTTCAATGCAGAGAGACCAGCGTGCCCCCTTTCAATGCAGAGAGACCAGCGTGCCCCCTTTCAATGCACAGTGACCAGCGTGCCCCCTTTCAATGCAGAGAGACCAGCGTGCCCCCTTTCAATGCACAGTGACCAGCGTGCCTCCTTTCAATGCACAGTGACCAGCGTGCCCCCTTTCAATGCACAGTGACCAGTGTTTATGCCCCCTTCAATGCAGTGACCAGCGTACATGCCCACTTCAATGCAGAGATCAGCGTACATGCCCCCAATACAGAGACCAGCATACATACCCCCTTCAATGCAGAGATCAGCGTACATGCCCCCAATGCAGAGACCAGCATACATGCCCCCTTCAATGCAGTGACCAGCATACCATTCCCCCCAATGCAGAGATCAGCGTACATGCCCCCAATGCAGTGACCAGCATACATGCCCCCAATGCAGTGACCAGCATACATGCCCCCAATGCAAAGTACAGGCCCCCAATGCAGAGTGCATGCCCCCAATGCAGAGTACATTCCCCCAATGCAGAGTGAATGCCCCCAATGCAGAGTACGTGCCCCCAATGCAGATTACATGCTCCCAATGCAGAGTACATGCCCCCAATGCAGAGTGAATGCCCCCAATGCAGAGTACATGCCCCCAATGCAGAGTACATGCCCCCAATGCAGAGTACATGCCCCCAATGCAGAGATCAGCGTGCGTGCCCCCAATGTAGTGACCAGCAGGCAGCATACATGCCCCCAATGCAGAGTACATGCCCCCAATGCAGAGATCAGCGTACGTGCCCCCTTACCTACCTGGAGCAGCAACGGCAGCGGGTCTCCACGAGTCCTTCCAGCAGTGGCGGCGGGTGGCGCGAGTCCTTCCAGCAGCGGCGGTGGGCGGTGCGAGACCTTCCAGCAGCTTCGGCGGGCGGCTTCTTCTGAGTCAGGGGTGACCGGCGGCGTGACTCCACGAGTCCTTCCGGTCCCGCCTCCTCCTCGGCCAATGGCAAGGGGTTTGCCTTGCGGCCAATCAGGAAGCGCGTATCGGACGCGCTTCCTGATTGGCCAGGAGGAGGATCGGTGTGACAATAGCGAATTTTAATTCACTATTGTCACACAATGGGTGGGCTCGGGACGCACTGCTCTGTGCCCCGGGTCCACCCTTTGCATCGCCCCATTAGAGCCTCTGGCTCTAATCAGGTGATGCCAAGTAAAAAAAAATCCCATTGTACTGCATGCAGATTAGGGGGCCGGACGCATGGATGGGGGGGCGGCGCACCTGCGCCCTACATACACCAGCCGCAGCTGGGTTGGTATCATGTTGGAATACTGCCCTGCGGCCTAGTCTCCAAAAGGAGGGTATCATGCTCTGCTTCAGTATGTCGCAGTACATGTTGGCATTCACAGTTCCCTCAATGAACTGTAGCTCCCCAGTGCTGGCAGCACTCGTGCAGCCCCAGACCATGACACTCCCACCACCATGCTTGACTGTAGGCAGGACACACTTGTCTTTGTACTCCTCACCTGGTTGCCGCCACACATGCTTGACACCATCTGAACCAAATAAGTTTATCTTGGTCTCATCAGACCACAGGACATGGTTCCAGTAATCCATGTCCTTAGTCTGCTTGTCTTCAGCAAACAGTTTGCTGGCTTTCTTGTGCATCATCTTTAGAAGAAGCTTCCATCTGGGACGACAGCTATGCAGACCAATTTGATGCAGTGTGCGGCGTATGGTCTGAGCACTGACAGGCTGACCCCCCACCCCTTCAAACTCTGCAGCAATGCTGGCAGCACTCATACATCTATTTCCCAAAGACAACCTCTGGATATGACGCTGAGCACGTGCACTCAGCTTCTTTGGTCGACCATGGCAAAGCCTGTTCTGAGTAGAACCTGTCCTGTTAAACCGCTGTATGGTCTTGATTACCATGCTGCAGCTCAGTTTCAGGGTCATCGTTATGTAGAGCAAAAATTCTTTTTTTCAGATCCTATAAAAAGTTATTTTCCATGAGGTGTCATGTTGAACTTCAAGTGACCAGTATGAGAGAGTGAGAGCGATAACACCAAATCTAACACACGTGCTCCCCATTCACACCTGAGACCTTGTAACACTAATGAGTCACATGACACAGGAGAGGGAAAATGGCTAATTGGGCCCATTTTGGACATTTTCACTTAGGGGTGTACTCACTTTTGTTGCCAGCAGTTTAGACATTAATGGCTGTGTGTTGAGTTATTTTGAGGGGACAGCAAATTTACACTGTTATACAAGCTGTACACTCACTACTTTACATTGTAGCAAAGTGTCATTTCTTCAGTGTTGTCACATGAAAAAATATAATAAGATATTTACAAAAATATGAGGGGTGTACTCACTTTTGTAAGATATATATATATATATATATATATATATATATATATATATATATTTATTTATTTATTTATTTAAAATAACATTGACTCCAAACCAGCTTGGGTTCGTTTTCATTCTTTTTGGAATAAAAGACATAATGGTTTCATAATGTTTTCAGAGCTCTGTTTCAAATAAAACACTATGTTCGCTACACTGTAGGGAGCAGCTGTGATTATCCTGCCATTGTGTTATTGAAAGCAAAACAGGGGCTGAACTGGTAATAATCATGACACTGATAGCACTGCACACTGACATGTTGTGTGTATCTTATCGGAGCAGAGATAGGAGGGATGGACACACAGCTCTGCCTAGCTGGACTCTCCCGCACTTCCTATAGTCTTATCTGGCCTCACCTTGCACCAGGACAAAGCAATTAAACCATACTCCAGGGGCAAGTGGCAGATTGGGGAATGTACTGAGCCATCATGATACAGTTTAGGCATTTTAAAAATATTATAAAAACCAAATAACTTTTCTTTCCTTCTTCCTTTCCTTTTCATATAATTCTCCTTTCCTTCTTCCTTTCCTTTGTCCATTACTTTCCATTCCTTTCCTTCTTCCTTTGCTTTTTCCTTTCCTTCTTCCTCTCCTTCCCTTCTTCCTTTCCTCTTTTCTTTCCTTTACTTCTTCCTTTCCTTCTTCCTTTCCTCTTTTCTTTCCTTTCCTTCTTCCTCTCCTTTTCTTCTTCCCTTCCTTTCCTTCTTCCCCTCCTTTCCTTTCCTTCTTCCCTTCCTTTCCTTCTTCCTCTCCTTTCCTTTCTTTCCCTTTCCTTTTTCTTTTCCTTCTTCCTTTGCTTTTTTCCTTTTTCTTTCCTTCTTCCTTTCCTCTTTTCTTTCCGCTTTCCTTTCCTTCTTCCTCTTCTTTCCTTTCCTTCTTCCTCTCCTTTCCTTTTCCTGTCCTTTCCTTTTTCCCCTCCTTTCCTTTCCTTCTTCCCCTCCTTTCCTTTCCTTCTTCCCCTCCTTTCCTTTCCTTCTTCCCTTCCTTTCCTTCTTCCTCTCCTTTCCTTTCTTTCCCTTTCCTTTCCTTTCCTTTTTCTTTTCATTCTTCCTTTGCTTTTTTCCTTTTTCTTTTCCTTCTTCCTTTGCTTTTTTCCTTTTTCTTTCCTTCTTCCTTTCCTCTTTTCTTTCCGCTTTCCTTTCCTTCTTCCTCTTCTTTCCTTTCCTTCTTCCTCTCCTTTCCCTTTCCTGTCCTTTCCTTCTTCCCCTCCTTTCCTTTCAATCTTCCTTTCCTCTTTCCTTTCTTCTTCCTTTCCTTTCCTTTCCTTTCCTTTCCTTTCCTTTCCTTTCCTTTCCTTTCCTTTCCTTTCCTTTCCTTTCCTTCTTACTCTCCTTTCCATCTTCATTTCCTTTCCTTTCCTTTCTTTTCCTTTCCTTCCCTTCTTACTCTCCTTTTCACCTTCCTTTCCTCTTTCCTTTCATTCTTCCTTTCCCTTCCTTCTTCCTTTCCTCTTTCTTTCCTTTTCCAGTGCAACAGCCACACCCCTCATCACAGGTGTCCTCACACTTACTTATATTGCAGGGAAGGAGAGGAGGCATGTCTTACAGGTCTGTTACTGAGAGCTGATTGCTGCATGCACTGTATGTGCAGCTGTCTATGCCTTCCATGGTGTTATTTGCGTGGATGCCATGAGAGATACACTATGTACAACAGCCTATTCGTTTTTTACGTGTCTCCACCCTGTATGTACAAATTATCAGTAGCAACAAGGGAAGCTTGAAAGAGAGAGTGGCCCGAAGGAACACAGAAAATAAAGGGTACCATAAGAAAAAAAGGGGATGGGTACCAGATACATGTTAGAGACCATAGAAAATGTTTAAAGTATAACTCCACTTTTGTTGAGAAAAAAAACATTCCTCTCTGGGTGATCTCTGTACATTGCAAGGATTTTAACAAACTTTGCTGCAGATTCCTACCTTTAGTTATTCTGAAGAAATCCCTGTGTGTTCCTCAGTGCTCAGTGTGTCTAATGAGAGATGGTTTCATAATTATCAACCAGCTGCTGCAGAATCAGAGCTTTAATGAGTAAAGTTGCAGGGTCTGCATCCTTTTAGACGGTATTTCCTATTGAGAGTATCTTACCAAGAAGGACATTTTTGTTGCAGAGGATGCCAAAAATCTGAATTGTATCTTAGTGTAGACTATTGGGAAAATCAGTGAGCCAATCACACAAGCAGAACATAATGTTTATATGGGGGTGATCAGTATACATTCGGTGTACAGAACACCTCCAGGTAGCCACAGTGCAATGCAATTTCCTTTTCCAATGGGGACACTTGGTCCTGTAACAACCATATAAGAGGGGTGCTGCTTTAAAAACACTTTGACATTTTTTACAGAAATTGAGAGAATAAACTTGGCTTTTAGGGGTTAGCATGAAACATTTTTGGTTGGAGGACTCCTTTAGGGAAATTAGTATCCCGCTTTACACCATTCTTTAAATAGCTGCAGCCATGCTTGCACTTTACAGAAAAGTACAGAGGCTGCAGATTGAAAAGAAAAGGTCATTTTTAATAACATTTAATTACGATATGACTTGTGTTGCAATTGTATACGTTATATTATTTTTTTTGCTTTGATATTTTTTTCCCATGAAAGTGGTGTTACCCTTTAACCACTTCTGGACCGGAAGATTTTCCCCGTAATGACCAGGCTATATTTTGCGATTCGGCACTACATTATTTTAACAGACAATTGCGCGGTCGTGCAACGCTGTACCTAAATAAAATTGATGCCATTTTTTCCCCACAAATAGAGCTTTCTTTTGGTGGTATTTGATCACCTGTGCGATTTTTATTTTTTGCGCTATAAACAAAAAAAGAGCGACACTTCTGAAAAAAATATATATTTTTCACATTTTGCTATATAACATTCTCAAAAAAAAAAAAAAAAAACAAATTTTTTAACATTTTAGGCCAATTTGTTTTCTGCTACATATTTTTGGTAAAAAAAAAAAATCGCAAAATAAAGCATATTTTGATAGGTATGCGCAAAAGTTATCGCGTCTACCAACTACAGGAAAGATTTATGTCATTTTTTTTTTTTTTTTTACTAGTAATTGGGACGATCTGCAATTTTTAGTGGGACTGCGACATTACGGCGGACAGATCGGATACCTAACTGACATTTTTGGGGGGACCAGTGACACTACTACAGTAATCAGTGCTAAAAATATGCACTGTTACCGTAATAATGACACTGGCAGTGAAGGGGTTAACATTGTGGGTGATCAAGGGGTTAAATGTGAGCCTAGGGGCGTGTTTCTAACTGTAGGGGGGGTGTGGCTTGTGAAATGACCATAAAGACCTGTGTTCCTATATAGAAGGATCACATGAGCTCTGTGATCATTCCAGGGAGAAGAACGGTTGGCTGAGTTTGCAACATCCGGTCGTTCTTCTCTCTCAGCTGGGAACAATCGCGGGTGTCAGGCGGTGATCGGAGCCGCCTGACCCGTGCATTGGATTCCCCGCTGCCGTGTGGGGGCGGGAGCGCGCTCGCCCCCTAGCTGCCGGCGCGCGACCGGCGTAGGTCTACGTCGGGTTGCGCAGGAGAGCCACACTGCCGCAGTAAAAAGGCGGCGTGTGGTCAGCAACCGGTTACAGTTTATCTAAACCCAAACATTTGTTTTCAGCTTTGGACAGAGTAGAGTTACAACCCCTGTTGGGTTTTTATCGCTGTCTGTGTCCCCCTATATAGTGTTTGTGTTGCTGTTAATCAATGTTGCCAGAACAGAACTAGAGGGGACATTTCCAATGGGGACATTTCCTCCTGTAACAACCTTATAAGAGGAGTGTGCCTTTAAAAACACTTTGACATTTTTTAGAGAAATTGAGAGAATAAACCTGACTTTTAGGGGTTAGCATGAAACATTTTTTGGTTGGAGGACTCCTTTAGGAAGTAAGCATCCCACTTTACACCATTCTTTAAATAGCCGCAGCCATGCTTGCAGGCTCAGATGTTCTCCGTGTCTCGTAGCAGAGCAGTAAATACAGCAGTCTGTAGTGAGGCTTTGCTCTGGCTCCACGCCATCCCACATTTGTGTTAGAATAAACAGAGGGATACATTTCCCGTATCCTGGCACACATGGGCGCTGAGTGTTTGTCGGTATGGGGCCCGCCATGAGGTGGAAGCCTGATCGCTGGCACGGGGACAATTATCAAATCACTGGTGTACTTCCCCGCAGAGCGGAGCTGACCAAACTCATCCCAGATTACACAGGGCACCACTCTGCTCGCTCCCTGCGCAAAAACATCTTTTATATATTAATACTGCTAGCTTGGGATAAAGCTGCCATGTTAACCCCTTATGGGCCAGTTTTCATTTCTGCATGGGAAGTCAAATCGCCCCTCTGGCTTCCTATAGCTCTTGGGGACTTTGGTGGTAAGATATCCAATTTTCAGGTCTGCTCAAATTTTTGTTGGAGCCGTGCCAGACTTTTACTAGGAACAAATGCCCATGTATATGATCCCTTAAAGCAGATCTTTATCCCCCCCACACACACATTTTTTTTGTTTTTTACCCTCGCTTACTGGGTGGTCATCAAATTTCAGATAGTCACCCACGCAGAGGATCCAGCGTTGTCTCTCTGTGATCCTCTTTTCTTCTGCCACCACTCGTTCCCACACCACAATGTTGCTCGTGATGTCATTGAGAGGCCTGCTGACTCCTCCGTGTTTAGCCGGCACGCCTCCCAATGACGAGGCACTAGGTGTACCCCCTCCTCTTTTCTTAAAGCAGAGCTCCACTCAAAAGGGGAAGCTCCGCTTGTTTGCTTCCTCCCCCCTCCCCATCTGCTGCCACATTTGGCACTTTTCAGGGGGGTACCAGTTTTTGACAGGTACGTATCCCCACTTCTGGGTGACCTTACCGCGGCGAGGTCCCCTGGAAGTCCGCCCCCCCTCCTTCCCCCGCCACTGGGCCATTCACAAAGTGAAGCACTCTTCACACATGCGCAGTAAGCAACTGGCTTACTGCAGGTTTCCCTTACATGGAATGGCAGCGGCAGCACCTGAGAGCAGATTGAAAAATCGGCTGGGGTGCCAACATCTCGGGATCCCTGGACAGGTAAGTGTCCTAATGAATTCAAGGTCCTCTATGAATTTTCTTCGACATGTTTCTCTGTATGGCTTCTTCAGGAAGTATGCATACGGGATACTAGAAAAAAAAATACATACTGGTAAGATACAAATCCTTTTAACCTTCCTAGCGGTATTCCCGAGTGTGACTCGGGGTAAGATTTTAGAGCAAAAAGCGGTAACCCCGAGTCACACTCGGGGTAGCGCTAGGAAGATCGCTGGATGCTGGAAGAGGTTTTACTTACCTTTTCTCCGGGATCCAGTGAAGACTGCGAGCGGTATGCGGCGGCGGAGCTCTCTCCCGATCGTCTGCGAGCCCCGGCTTCCGTCTCCGGCGACGTGACGTCCGCCGGGGGGTGGAACCGGCGGCAAATTCGAATGTAAAACACACCAAACACACTGATACCGTGTTCAAAATAAAAAAAATCACATTACATTGCCCCCCAGTGCCCTTTCCTGCAGTTTTACTGTACTTTTTATGTAAATATATGTATATACATATATACATATATATATATATATATATATATATATATATATATATATATACACACACACACATATATATATATATATATGTACATATATATATATATATATACGTATATATATATATATATATATATATATATATATATATATACACATGTGTATATATATATATGTGTATATATATATATATATATATATATATATACATAATTCTTGTGAATGAGCAGCCCAAACCAACTGTATACATATTATATATATATATATGTGTATATATATATATATATATATATATATATATATATATATATACATAATATATGTATACATACATATACATATATATATATATATATATATATAATATATATATATATATAATAAATGTATACAGTTGGTTTGGGCTGCTCATTCACAAGAATTACATGCAAAATAATGATACCGCTTTCAGCACCTAAAATCCAAAAGAATCATACCGCCAGGGAGGTTAAATTGCGATAAGTGCATTTACCTAAATTTTTAAAGATTTTGTATCTTTCCAGTATGTATTTATCTTTTTGCTAGCATCCAATATGCATACTTCCTGAAGAAGCCATACAGCGAAACATGTAAGAGAAAATGCATAGGGGACCTTGAATATATCATCATCATGTTAATTACAGAGGATGATAAAAAAAAAAATTTGTGTAATCAGTATGGATTTTAACATGGATTTGTAGAAAAATGTTATTGATTTTATCGGTTTATTGATTCGGCACCTTTAAAATCCCCATTCTTTTCAATGTTTATCTCTAAGGCCATAATGAAGGTGTTATTTTCTTTCAGTTGGCCTCCTGGGGACCTCCTCTTCATACCTAATAGATCTTAGAGAACAGCTTCTTCATTTAAAATTACAGATTTAACCGCTTGCCGACCAGCCGCCATAGTTTTCCTGCGGCAGGTTGGCTCTGTCCTGCAAAACGACGTATCTGTATGTCACCTCGCGGGACCGCTAGCGGAGGTGCACGCGTGTGCCCATTGGCCACAGGCGGAGCCAATCAGCAGGTCCGGCGGCCGCAATTGCTGCCGTCACTTGTGATCTCTCCCCGTGGAGACAGAATGGCAGTCTGATGTTGTAAACACGGCAGACCACTGTTTTGTCAGTAATGTACACAGGGATCCTGTGTTCCTCTTATTTAGGAACACAGGCCTCTGTGTTCATGCAGCAAGCCCACCCCCCCACAGTTAGAAAGCACTCCCTAGGGACACATTTAACTATTTGATCGCCCCTGGTGTTAACCCCTTCCCTGCCAGTGTCATTAGTACAGTAACAGCGCATAAAACTCTTTCCCCTAGTTTGTAGACGCGATAACTTTTGCGCAAACCAATCAATATACACTTATTTGGAATTTTTTTACCAAAAATATGTAGTAGAATACAAATTGGTCTAAAATGATGAAAAAATTGGATTTTTAATTTTTTTTATTGGGAATGTTACATAGCAGAAGGTAAAAAAAAAAAATATTGTTTTTTTTTTTTTTTTTTTTCAGAATTGTCGCTCTTTTTTTGTTTATAGCGCAAAAAATAAAAATAGCAGAGGTGATCAAATACCACCAAAAGAAAGCTCTATTTCTGGGAAAAGAAGGATAATAATTTTATTAGGGTACAGCGTCGCACAACCGCCCAATTGTCTATTATATTAACGCAGTGTCATATCGCAAAAAATGGCCTGGTCATTAAGGGGGTAAATCCTTCCGGTCCAGAAGTGGTTAAACACATACCAAAATCCTGATCCAGTGTTCCATCTTCATTAACATTTATAAGAGACTAGGAAGGGATCTGGTGCCCATCTAAAACTATGGTACCATTTTCGGGTGCTGTTGGTCCTTACAGAGTAAGCGGAGATTTCTGAGTTGCTTAGTAAAACTTGTTACATGGAGCCTCTTGTAGATCGTCTTCCTACATGGGTCTGTACTATACAACCTTCTTGTTGAAATATAATGTGTGGGTGAGGCAAGATCATAGAAAGAAGATTGCTGGAACCAGAAAACACATGTTAAAATTCAGAGCAAAAAATTCTGTTTTCTCTGAGTGAGACCGGTTGTCAATTTTTCTATTCTCCCTAGCGTGTACTTTTAATTCTATATTCTATTCTAATTGACATAAATGCAGTTCTTCAACAGATTATCAATATTTTGCATTTAATTGAGAGCAAAGTATTAATCCCCAAATGTCCACAGACCGCAGTGTCTGATAAAGCAAATGTTCTGTATCCAGCAAACTACATGCACATGTCTTATTTCCCATTAAATTAATCACAGGCTGAATATTTGTTTCTTTTAAACTGCTTCAGCCTCTTTCCAACTCTGTAAAATACACATACATGTTTATAGTCACAAAATGTATATCTAATTAATTACTAAACCACTTAGAGTAGACTTCTACAAAGCGTTGGGAATTAGCTAGTTTATTAGATAAAGTTCTTTTAAAGTGAACTACATTTTCCAGTAATCTTAAGATGTTTTTGCTCCTTCTGCTCTAAACTTTTACCAAAACCTTTGAATCTGGCCAGACATTAGCCCTGGCCACCAATGCCAGTCCTGGGTAGGAAGTGTCCTCAGTACAGGAGGAGTGGTGGCCATTTTGCTGGAGACCAGGACTTGGATTGACTGATTTTGTTAGGTCAGATTTTAGCCTCAAGCAGCAGGGGGAACAGGGCTGCTATGTGGTGCCATGAGGGAAAGCTAAAATGTAAAGTGCCTGGAGAGTAGGGATCGACCGATTATCGGCAACACAGGTATATATCCGGGGCCGATATGCACTTTCCCCGATATATCGGAATCGGCCCCTGAGGATACCGATATTGCCGATATTTAGGGAAAGTGCATGTACTGGGGTGATGTCTGCAGCTAGAGGCATCACCCCGGTACCGGTGTCCTTAGCCGACGGTTGGCTGACTTGTAATGACAACCGATGCAGCTGAGAAGTCACTCAGCTGTCATTACAAGGAGTGGGAGGGGACATCCCCCCCCCCACCGCCTTCCGCGGCTCGCCTGGGTCTCCTGTCCCAGCGGGAGACCCAGACAATCTACCTCCACCGCCGCTGAAGAGAAGACCCAATCAAAGCCGCATTCCGCTCTGATCTGGTCTCCGTGTAAAAAACCCGGAAGTGATCTCATGACATCACTTCCGGGTACTTGGCGCCAAATTAAAAAAACTGACAGCATTCAAAGCAGCCAAACTTGGCATTTTGAATGTTTTTCAGTGCCGAGGAGGGGTTTGGGGTCTTTTATACCCCCAGATCCCTCCACAAGGAGTACCTTTGTAAAAAATAAAAATAAAAAAAACATTTTTTTTACATGTCCGAGAATATCAGCCGATACCGATATCTGATGACCAAAATATCGGTATCAGTATTGGCATTAAAAAAACTGTATCGGTCGTTCACTACTGCAGAGTGACATTGAATGCAGTGCATAGAGCCTGGAGAGGCTGTGCAAAGTTCTACATGCAGATAGAATCCCATAGATCCTGCCTTGGACTTGTGCTGAGGACTCCTTAGGAGAAAACACAGGCTTGAGCATATTTGCAAATGTCCCTCTTTGGGGTTCAAATTCCTCCAAACCACATGCAGCCTCAGATGTCCTTTTTTTTGTGTGGTGTGTACATCTCTTCACAAAATGTATTATTTTACCACCAAAAGTTATATGCTGCACTAAACTTTTTTTTCAACTTCTATATTACTGCATTTGTTATTTTGAAAAGCCAATAGAAAAGAGAGAGTTAAAAAAAAAAACACTTGTGCGGTTTAGCAAATCATTTTCTAAATATTAGGTCCTTGTGGTCCATGTAACAGAGCTGTGCCCTTTGCCCTGTGTGCTAAAAGGTGTCCCTCTTTTTCACTTCAGAAAGATGAGGGGTATGCTTAAGAGTGGAGCCTCCTAGCGTGATATGACTTCTCGCCTGGCCATCTGAGAGGACATTTGGACTGAGTACTGACTGGAGGACACTTATCCAACACTGGAGGTGAGAGGCCTCTGGCCACCTTTAGATCCCCCTGGTTGCCTTTGTAGGGATTTGACTGCTTCCAGCAGGATTAATTTATAGAGATTGCTACATCAACTCCAATTCTGTGGGGTTCAAATACTCTCTCTTTGAGAGTGAGCACCCTACTATAGTTAAGGGCCCCACCACCGGCAGAGTTGATCTAAGTTTTCCACTGGTAAGTGGTTTAGTTAGAGCCTTAAAAGCTAGATAGGCCATACTGGCAGTTTCATCCCACAGAGTTCTGTTACTTAATTGTCATTTAATTGTACTGATATTTCTTGAGCCAGTGAAAATTATCAGATTTATTGCTGTTTTTGTTGCTATTATTTTAACTAAAATTCTATTGCAGGGCTTTCTTCCCATTTAAAATAAAGCCCATTTTACACTACTAGTGTGTCATTGAGTGTTGGGTTCAGTCCAGGATGGGTCACCACTGAGATATGGCGGAAGGACCCATCTATCCAGCAGCTCCAGGGAGTCAGAGCTACACCACTCTTCAATATAAAAATGTTACTGGATTGGGAGTGAGACGAAGCCAGTAGAAATGTGACTGGATCAGAAGGGATAGGAAGACATGTTGGTAGCTCACTCTGATAGTCTTTAGAAACATTTCAGCAGCTTCGATCTCTGGGAACAACTATACAGCCTCTGACAGTTTCTGGTAAAATGTTGGCAGCCTCTGACTGTCTCTAGGAACACCGTGGCATTCCCTGACAGTCTCTGGGAATACATTTGCAACCTCTGGCAGCTGCCTTTGTATCATCACTTGGTCTCTGTAAATACACTGGTAGCTTTTGAATACCACTACTACCAAAACTTCTGCAATGTAGAAATGTTAGCAGACCAGAAGGCAGAGGTTGGCAGTGGAAATGTTACTTGACTCGTGAGGAAAAGAAGGGCATGTTGGCAGCTCTGACAGTCTTTGAGAATATGTTGGCAGCCTCTGACAGCTTCTTGGAACTTCCCTGCAGCTTCTGACAGTTACCGTTGCAGCTTCTGATAGTCTTTTGCAGTGATTCCCAAACTGCGGCCCGCAGGCTGAATGTGGCCCTTTACTTGCCTTTAACTGGCCCTTGGGGCACTGTTCTTCCCACTGGTATGAGGCACATTTCCTCCCACCAAAACCACTGATGATGCACCATTCCTCCCACCAACACCATTGATGAGGCACCAATCCTTCCACTGACCTCCAACAGTGGGGCACCATTTCTCCCACTGACACCAACAATAGGGCACTATTCCTAACACTGATATAACAATTAGGTTCTATTCCTCCCACTGACACCGAAGATGTGGCACTATTCCTCCCACAGATACTAATGATTGGGGCACTATTCCTTCCACTGACAAAGATGATTGGGGCACTATTCCTTCCACTGAAACCAATGATGGGGCACTATTTCCAACACTGATATAAGGACTGGGCACTATTCCTTCCACTGACACCAAAGATGGGGTACTATTCCTCCCACTGACACCACTGATGATGCCCCATTACTCCCACCAACACCTTTGATGAGGCACCAATCCTTCCACTGACCTCCAACAGTGGGGCACCATTCTTCCAACTGACACCAACAATAGGGCACTATTCCTAACACTGATATAACAATTGGGTACTATTCCTCCCACTGACACCGATCATGTGGCGCTATTCCCCCCACTGACACCGATGATTGGGGCCCTATTCCTTCCACTGACACCAATGATGGGGGCACTATTCCGAACAGTGATATAAGGATTTGGCACTATTCCTCCCACTGACACCAAAGATGGGGTACTATTCCAATGTCTACTGGGCGCAGGGGATATGTCATTTTTGAAACCCACTGACCACCAAGCCTGAGACAAAGTCTATTCCCACTAACACTGGGAATTTTCTACTCCCACAGGCAACAGTCTGGCCCCCATAAAGTCTGAATGACTGTAAATTGGCCCTTTGTTTAGAAAGTTTGGAGACCCCTTCTCTATGGGAACATGTTGGAAGCTTCAGATCGACTTTAAAAATATATTTGCAGTCTCTGATATTCCTTCCACTGACAAAGATGATTGGGGAACTATTCCTTCCACTGAAACCAATGATGGGGCACTATTCCTAACACTGATATTAAGGACTGGGCACTATTCCTTCCACTGACACCAAAGATGGGGTACTATTCCTCCCACTGACACCACTGATGATGCACCATTACTCCCACCAACACCTTTGATGAGGCACCAATCCTTCCACTGACCTCCAACAGTGGGGCACCATTCCTCCCACTGACACCAACAATAGGGCACTATTCCTAACACTGATATAACAATTGGGTACTATTCCTCCCACTGACACCGATCATGTGGCACTATTCCCCCCACTGACACCGATGATTGGGGCCCTATTCCTTCCACTGACACCAATGATGGGGGCACTATTCCTAACACTAATATATAAGGATTTGGCACTATTCCTCCCACTGACACCAAAGATGGGGTACTATTCCAATGTCTACTGGGCGCAGGGGATATGTAATTTTTGAAACCCACTGACCACCAAGCCCGAGACAAAGTCTATTCCCACTAACACTGGGGAATTTTCTACTCCCACAGGCAACAGTCTGGCCCCCGTAAAGTCTAAATGACTGTAAATTGGCCCTTTGTTTAGAAAGTTTGGAGACCCCTTCTCTATGGGAACATGTTGGAAGCTTCAGATTGACTTTAAAAATATATTTGCAGTCTCTGATATTCTTTGCTAATACACTGGCTACATCTACAGCCTCTGATGGTCGTTGTAATTTATTTGGCAACTTTTTTATGCCTCTTGGAAAACCCCTTCAGCTTCTCATGGTCTGTGAGAATACATTGGCAGCCTCCAACACTCTCTGTTTGTCTCTGCAAACTCCTCTGAGGCTTCAACAGTCTCTGCAAAAAAGTTAGCAGTCTCTGATAGTCACTGGAAACATTGACAATTTCCAATGCACTCCTGGAATAAGTTAGTAGGATAGGCTCTTAAACGGAATAACATTTTAAATTTGTAAATATGTTTTCCCCAAAAGGTCCCTATTTCTACCATACTCCTTATGATTAGGCAACTCCTTATGACCATTTAAATGGGATTATTAAGCCCAAAAGAAAACATTTATTATATTGCAGCTTACCAGTGTCATTATTACAGTAACAGTGCATCTTTTTAGCACTGATTACTGTAGTAATGTCACTGGTCCCCCCAAAAGTGTAAGGTTAGGGGTCCAATCTGTCCGCCGCAATGTCGCAGTCCTTTCTAAAAATCGCAGATCACTGCAATTACTAGTAACAAAATATAAATAAAAATAAAAGTGACATAAATCTTTCCCCTAGTTTTTAGACGTGATAACTTTTGCGCAAACAAATCAAAATACGCTTATTGGGATTTTTTTTTACCAAAAATATGTAGCAGAATACAAATTGGCCTAAAAAAGATGAAAAATTTGATTTTTTAATTTTTTATTTTTGGGAATGTTATTTAGCAGAATGTGAAAAATATTGTTTTTTTTTTTCAGAATTGTTGATCTTTTTTTGTTTATAGTGCAAAAAATAAAAATCACACAGGTGCTCAAATACCACCAAAATAAAGCTCTATTTATGGGGAAAAAAGACATCAATTTTATTTTGGAACAGCGTCGCACGACTGCGCAATTGTCAGTTAAAGTAACACAGTGCCGAATCGCAACGAAATGGCCTGGTCATTAAGGGGGTAATCCTTCCGGTCCAGAAGTGGTTAAACAGCCACCACATCTAATGATTGGTAAGCTGAACTATATTACATTTTTGGTTTTGGGTTTCATACCGTTTAACCACTTCCACCTACCCATGTCGGGATTTGTGTGCACTACTCTCAAGTATGAGTGTACTACAGAAGTTGTATGTGTAAGGAAGTTGGTATGTACAGTACTTACAGTATGTGTGTGAAGTGTCAGCAGAGTTGCTTGCACCGACCACAGCACTATGGATAAAGGAGAAGGGCTTAACATCACCAGTCTTTTAAACTGCTGGTACTGTATATGCAATAGATGTACATATTATTGATGATCTGTACATGTGACATAAGAGAAACACTTATAAAACAAAGAGAGAATTGGGCTCAGAATATGGACAGTTCGGCGCTCTGAGTGATTCAGGGCGCTGGCGTCTGCCCATACCAGGATATCGTTTTTCAGCGGACCGACCCTTTAATAAAATAGAGGGAAAATGTCCCAGATAACGTAATGTAATGTATGCAGGCCGAGTGTGGTGATGGAAGGGGAATGGGGCAGCTGGAGGCTACAGCACAAATGTGATGAGTTTTGTTTTTCCAGAGCTGGACGCGGCACTGAAATCACAGGGACGGTGACTGGCACAGCTGCGCCTATCTGAGCAGGAACAGGTGACAGGCCAGCTGTCACTGGGAGTCTGCACACACATAGGACAGAGAGAGGAGCCGAATCGGAGATCAGAGTGATGGCAATGACCGACAGTGCCCCATCACCGATGCCATGATCGGACATTATCATAAGACACAGAATGTGCACACCCAGGGCCGTATAAAGGTTCAGAGACCAGGCAGTCACAAATCATAGCTCAGACTCTACACCTCCTTGCACCAACAATAGAACAAGATTATTACGACATGTTTGGCTTTTTTTTTTTTTTTACGTTTTCGATAGTGTTGAAAAGGATTAAAACTCCTGACAGGTTTTTACTGATATCCAGGGCTCAGTTTGAAAGATTTACCCTCACTTCCTGGCATGCTGGCAACAGTTTGGCCAGACAGGAAATGAGGGAAAATCTGTAACAGGGACACAGATAGAAATTAAAATCTGACAGGGGTTCTAGCCTTCCCTTACTTTACTAAAGAAAAGCTTTTTTTTTTTTTTTTTCTGGCCCTGTTACTGCTGGAGAGTTCCCCTTACTTCTGTTTGGTGAAAGGTTGTCAGAAGGACAGGAAACAAGAGGAAATCTCTCTAAGCGATCCCCATTTAACGCAAAAACTTGACAGGGGTCTTAACCCTTCCCACTCTATCCAAAACTAGAAAAAAAAAGTTTTGGCTGCACATACACTTTCAGGTGATTGTAGCTATATATTAGTGCACCTGTGTCAGGGACATGAACCTGCAACCTCTGTGGTATCAGGCTGTGGCTCTTCTCGCTGTACAATCCTGATATGCTGGACAGCTCTTGCTTCTGGTGAACCTTGAACTCTTTGCTCCTCCCATGAGCTTCCTGATTTAAACCATGTCTCTGCACTGTTTGCCAGATGATTGTGCTCTCTCAAGCCAATATCTTGCCTTGATCCTTTGTGTACCTGCAGCTCTCCTTATGTCCACTACCGTTTGCTATT
The DNA here is from genome assembly GCF_965119305.1 of Pelophylax lessonae. NCBI lineage: Eukaryota > Metazoa > Chordata > Amphibia > Anura > Ranidae > Pelophylax > Pelophylax lessonae. Next base: position 58,759,468 of record NC_138773.1, on the reverse strand, counting down.
GACCTTTGGCTTGTTCCTAGACTACGCTTCCGCTTAATCCCGACCTGCAACCACTTGTTATCGACCTTTGGCTTGTTTACTGACTTTGTTTCTGCTGGATCCTAACCTGCTATATTTGCTACTGGATCCCAGCTTGTTTACTTCCTGGTTGGACGATCTTGAGGACCATGACCTGGTACTAACACACAGTAAAACCCATTTTCAACATCAGAAGCTCTGGTGAATACTGGTTAGTGCTTAGACCTCGCACCTCATGTTAGCCCGCGTCATCTGCCAGGGTGCTTGTGTACTCATGCTGCTGGTCAGTGGGGGCCTCTTTACTGCTATAGCGACTGGTCTTCAAGCCTGACCCTTGACCATGACAACCTGCACCATTAAACCTGAAAAATTAACTGTTGTAAAAAGTATCATGGACAGTAGTCAAATGTGGCAACCTGCTACAAGCAGAAAGTGAGGTTAAACCTGAAGTTTAACCACTTGCCGACCAGTCACTGGGACTGTACTGCGGCAAAGTAGCTCGATTCCGTCCAGTGACGTAGACCTACGTCGCTGGACTCCTCCCCTTGTGGGCGGCGCTCGTGCGCCGCCGGAGGCTCGCGCGCCGCCGGAGGCTCGCTCTCGCTGTATTCAGTCACAGCGGGAGTCGGGCCAGGGAAGGAGCGGCGGCGATCGCCGCTGCTCTTCCTCGATCGTCGGGGAATCGAGTTTGGAGATCCGCTTGCTTGTGTAAACAAAGCGGGCGGATCTCCTAAGTGACAAACAGTGACAGATTGCAGGGTTCAGCATAGCTGAACATGCGATCTGTCCCTGTGTCACTCAGTCACCTCCCCCCACACACGTTAGTAAGCACCAGGCATACATTCACCCCGCCCTCTCCAATAAAATTAACCCCTTCCCTGCCAGTGTCATTTTTACAGTAACAGTGCATATTTATAGAGCTGATTACTGTAGAAATGTCACTGGTACCCCCAAAAGTGTCAAAAATGTCAGTCAAGGGTCCGATCTGTCCGCCGCAATGTCGCAGTCCCGCAAAAAAAAACGCAGATAGCCGCCATTACGCGTTAAAAAAAAACACCAAAAATGACAGAAATCTTTCCCTTAGTTAGTAAACGCAATAACATTTGCGCAAACCAATCAAAATACGCTTATTGTGATTTTTTTTACCAAACATAGGTAGCAGAAAACAAATTGGCCAAAAATTTTTAAAAAATTTGATTTTTACATTTTTTTGGGGGGGGGGGGGATTTCATATAAAAAAATGTGAAAAATATTGATATTCAAAAAGTAAAAATCGCACAGGTGATCAAATACCACCAAAAGAAAGCTCTGTTTGTGGGAAAAAAAGGACGTAAATTTTGTTTGGTTACGGCGTCGCACGACCGCGCAATTGTCTGTTAAATTCGCACAGTGCCGAATCGCAAAAAGTGGCCTTGACTTAAGACAACAAAATCCTCCGGTGGTAAAGTCGTTAATCAGTTTGCATTTAGCCTTTCCTTTTTCCTTCCTACCTCCTTATCAACATACTCATGATTTTTTTTTTTATAAAACCTTTCCATTATCACTGGTTCTCTATACTCTTCTATGCAAGCATCCCAATAAAGAAAAAAGCAGGCACTGGGACTTTGATGTGAGTTCATGCAAAGTAGTAAGAGAGGACAAAAAAATACGGAGAGCTCACTGGCTCTCACAACAGATATGGCTGCCCTCTGGTGGTTAACCGAGCAGTTTGCCAGAAAAAAACATGCACTATTGGAAAGAGTGCCATACCAATAGATAAAAGAGTCCAAATGTATTTATTAGTTTATACTAAAAAACAGCCAATGCGTTTCAGGAGTCAGAAAAATCTTCCCCTTCAGTTAAAATATGAACCTTGGCAGCATGACAATGCATTTTCTTCTCCTGGAGGCAGCATCAAGTTCCTCCTATCAAAGGCTGATTTAGGAGAGTCAATAGGTTAGCCAAAATGGAGCAATTAATAGTCAGTCCAAAGAACTTGCAGAAATATTACACCGTATGGGCCCGTTGGATGGACTTTCGGACCACTGATGAATATAAAGTGGTGTGGGCTTGACACCCAAACCTGAATTAGCCTAACATGGGGCAAGTTAAGATTGTATAGGACCCAGGGGAAGGTTAGCCTGGTTGTGGGTGTGACTGGGCTCTGGTGTGATGGCGGTGGAGAAGCTGTCCTCCCCCCTGGAAAACAGTGACTGCATTCCCCCCCCCCCCACCTTTTTTTTTTTCTTTCTTCCTCTCTCACTCACTCTATTTCCCTCTTTTCTCTCTTCTCTTTTATTTTCCAACTATTGCTTTCCTGTTTATTTTTTCCCCTTCTGTAGGTTTCATCATTTTCCTCTCAAATCCCCCTCACCGAACAGGCAGGGCCTAATTATAGAGTCTTCTTTTACCTTCTGTAAGATGTCTAGGGAAGCTGTCTTGTCTAAGATCACTTAGACACGAGATAGTCTTATCACACTAGCCTTCACACTCACTTGAAGTTCCTGGTGGGGTATCCTTACATATTATGGCCTACAGATCTGTTATAACATAAATCACAGGCTCCTGTCCCTAACTTCAGCATTTTACAAACTCAAGTTCTTAAGTGGCTGATAGATGGATGTGGACTGATACATCACCCATGATGGGACTAAGACTTTTGGCACTTTTCCACTGCAAGTACCGGCTAGTACCGGCTCGGCTCTACTCGGCCCTGCTTGGCTCGGTTTGCTTTTCCACTGCTGGTACCGCATGGTATAGGGTCAGAAACGGTTCGGTACGGTACGGTATAGGTTTGCTTTTCCACTAAAGTAGTACTAAGTTAAGTGGGTGGGATAACAAGGGGGTGGGTGGGATTCTCTGACCAATCAGTGGCTAGTAGTGACTGCATGCAAAGGATTGTGGGATATGGTACCAGTTTGGTACCTGTTGGAACCACAATCGAGTAGGTACTGTTTTTTCAGAGCCGTACCGTACCGTACCGTTCGGTTCCATGCAGTGGAAAAGCAAACCTATACCGTACCGTACCGAACAGTTCCGACCCTATACCATGCGGTACCAGCAGTGGAAAAGCACAAAAGGGTGCCGAACCGGTACGGTTCCATGCAGTGGAAAAGCGCCTTAAGTTTTCATAAAGCCTGCTATCTCTCTAGTGCATATTAATGTTCTACTAACTAGCTTGTATCCTGATATACTATGACATGGTACAAGAACTGGTCTGAAATAATTGAAAGGAGCTTCAGTAACCCTTAGAAACTATATACAACCCACTGCACCCTTAAACATAGATGAGAATCAAAAGTGGATGGAACCACTCAACTTATAAAAGTCCAAAATATGTTTATTATTATTTTCATCCAATACAGGGAGAATCCATTTGCTCCTCTTATGCATTTCACACTTACAGGAGCTTAGTCATAAAGGGGTTTATTTACTAAAGCTGGAGAGTGCAAAATCAGGCACACTTCTGCATAGAAACCAGTCAGCTTCTAACCTCAGCTTGTTCAATTAGGCTTTGGCAATAAAACTTGGAAGCTGATTGGTTTCTATACAGAAGTGAGCTTGATTTTGCACTTTCCAACTTTAGTAAATAAACCCCAAAGTGAGGAACAGGTGGATTCTCCCTGTATTGGATGACATTAATATACTTTTTATTAATTTGTACTTTTGAAAGTTAAACGGTTCCATCCTTGTTTGATTCAGATTAATGTTGGTGGATTAGGGATCGTCCTGGAGCCTGCATTCTTCAGTTGCTTGAGTGGATGCTTGGTTTGGGCCCCTAACATTAACCCCAATTTAACTTTCTCCAGTGAAATTCAGAAATTTTGCAAAAATGTCCCTATTTTTGGTGAAGCAAAAACTCCCAATTTCGCTTACCCCAAGTCCCTAGCAGTGATCCCCATTAGGGTGGCCATATTCAAGCAGAAAAAATACTAAGAAGAACAGGCAATAACACATCTATCTGTCCTCAACTTGAATTAGCATCAGGAGGACCAACCTCAGCCTGTCTTCCAATGTGGCCGAATAATAAAAATCACTTCCAATTGCTAAAAATGCTCATTACCACACTGCTTATTTTTTTTAGACAAGAACAACCAGTCCTAGGATGAGCATGGGCAGGTGGAAGACCCACTGAGAAAAGCAGATGGGTAAGACATCAGCTCGTCCTTAAACCAGTCCCTGCTCTACTGGGACCCACTGGGATCACCTCTATAACACTGGCAACAAGGGGTTGTTGTGTATACAAAGGAATACTCTCTATCATTTCCCTTTTATGCAGAAACTTTCCTTGAAGCTGTATTAGCAAATGCTTCCATAACGAAGACAACCTGGTCACCAAAATCTCATATAAGCTCTGGCGTATAAATTAAATTGCAAAAGTCACTTTCAGGGTTTTAAATCTGCAACTTTAATTAAAATATTCAATATCCTACTATAAAGGTCTATGTTACGATGTATCTTGTTATAGCATGACAACACTCTTTCCCTGTCTTGCAATTATTCTTCTGAGTTGTCACTCTACTACATCGGCTTCGGATGAAGACTACAATTAGCCATATCATCACACATTACATAGATATGGAATACTGCTGTCACCATCACGAAACCTGACCTGAGAAAAGTCATGCAACTGTCACTGGAGTACATGTAGATAAGAAGAGGCTGCTGGAAATCAGCAGCACTGAGCAGTGTTGCCAACCATCAGTATTTTTACTGGAAGCCAATAAAAAAACAAGCACTTTTCTCCTGACAGTGACAGAAAAAGGTTGCCATTAAAAAATATGGCTGTGACGCTCAGCTCGGAACTGCACATGGGCAGTTCCAGTCCGGAGCTGACCGAGACAATCAGAGTGCCTGCTACAGCGTGTTTGGATGGCAGAGGTGGGAGGCGGGTCTGGCGGAGGCGGTGCCTGAGCGTGTCATGTGATGTTATGGTGCAAGGGAGACAAGCGGAGCGGCTGGAGCCTTGTATGTAGATCCTACAGAATGGGAGCGAGGCAAGCCGGCAGTGGGACTTGTCAGTGCTGTTTGGACTGGAGTGGATTGAAAAGACCACCTGGTGTGGAGAGAGAGGCCCCATTCACACGGGCGATCCCATCCGCCTGTCAGTTTTTCAGGCGGACCTGATCGGATGCTCCATGCATCTCTTTGGGGCAGCGGGTGTCAGCGGAGACATGTCTGCTGACACCCGCTGCTATCAGATTCCGATCCTGTCCGTAAAATCCAGACGGATGGAAACCCTATTTTCCATCCAACTGAAGGATCGGATGGGATCGGATGAGAACGGACAGGCGGTCTGTTCTCATCCGATCTCCCCATAGAGGACAGCGGGGACCTGACTGCTCCATCTCTGTACACAGAGCGGAGACGGAACTGTCATCCACCTGCTCACTGGGGATCGGCGGATTGATCCCCCGCTGAGCAGAACGGACTCCGTCGGGTGCACCGCCTGTGTGAAAGAGCCCAGACTGTCACTGTGATCCAGGAGGAGAAGTGTCGTGTCGTTGAGGGGTCATCGTCATCATCATCTATGCTTCTGCACACTGCTGTCAGTGTCACTGTGAGAGTCAATTTCATGTGTGCGCCCATTCTAATTTCTTGCCCTCCTGAGTCCTGTCCGTGAGCTACTTACTAACTATAACGAAAAAAAAAAAAATATATATATATGATTTTTTGCCTTAATATCTGTCTCAATCACATTGCTAATTGCATTTGATACTTGTTTCTAGCCTAAATACTAAAATTTGCACGTAAAACTGTAATTAAGTAACTTTTGGAAATGCCAATAAAAACTTGGCCATACCAGTAAATTTTGGGTGTCATGTCAGTAAATTTTAATCTGGTAGGTTGGCAAAACTGACACTGAGATACAGCAAAGAATCATAAATGGTGAAAAGGCAAAGTGTTTTTGACACACTGTTCTTTAGCAAAGTAAATATCCAGTTGGCGTCTACTTCTACTTTTTTTGTGACAGTAGACAATATCCTCATTCTCCAAAAATCATCCATATACATCCACTATTATTTACACTATAATACCAAAAGTATTGGGATGCCTGGCTTTACACGCACATGAACTTTAATGGCATCCCAGTCTTAGTCCGTAGGGTTCAATATTGAGTTGGCCCACCCTTTGCAGCTATAACAGCTTCAACTCTTCTGGGAAGGCTGTCCACAAGGTTTTAGGAGTGTGTCTATGGGAATGTTTGACCCTTCTTCCAGAAGCACAGGTCAGGGACTGATGTTGGACGAAAAGGCCTGGCTTGCAGTCTCCACTCTAATTCATTCCATATACTATCGGGTTGTGGTCAGGACTCTGTGGTCAGGACTTCTATTTTCCATCCATGGTCACCCCATTCATCTCTATGGGGCAACGGATGTCAGCAGAGACATGTCTGCTGACATCCGATCTGATCTGATCCGTCAAATCTGGACGGATGGAAATCCTATTTTCCATCCGTCCAGCGGATCGGATCGGATGAAAACGGACCGATGGTCCGTTCCCATCTGATTCCCCCATAGAAATGCATGAGGACCTGACAGCTGTGTCTGCGCACACAGCGCGGAGATACAGCTGTCATCCTCCTGATCAGCGGGGGATTGGCGGATTGATCGCCCTCTGAGAAAAACGGAGTCCGCCTGACGGACTCCAAATGGAAAAGGGCCCTTACAGAGAAGGTCCAGGGCTAGAATTATTATAGAATTATAGAATTATTGCTCTCACTTTAACAATCATGGCGATACCTCACATGTGTGGTTTGAACACTGTTTACATATGTGGGCGCGACTTGCGTATGCGTTCGTTTCTGTGCGTGAGCGACGGGGCATTTAAAAAAAAATTTCCTATTTATTTTACCTTTTATTTTTTTATTTTTACACTGTCCCTTTAAAAAAACATTTTTTTTTATCACTTTTATTCCTATTACCAAGAATGTAAACACTCCTTGTAATGGAAATAAGCAGGACAGGTTCTCTTTAATGTGAGATCTGGGGTCAAAAAGACCTCAGATCTCACATCTACACAAAAAAAAAAGGCCGTTGGGAGGAAGCGTTGTATGACGTTGCTTCGGTCCTCCAAGGCCAAGGAGTCAAGTGGGGGCCAGCTTGCCCTCACCCGACATCCTGCCTAGTAAGGGGAAAGGACTGGATCGTTTTCCTCGCTACTGACGGCTCCGGTAAGCAGGGAAAATGACAGAGCACTTCTCCCGCCGCCCATAAACACTGCCTTCCACATACCCTTCCTCGATATCTGATGTGGATAGCCTCTGGTCCTAAACCTTCTTTTTAAGTCTCTACTATGCATTTGGAAATCTTACATCATATTGAAATTCCTGCGAATGCATATTTCTGGTCATAGGCTTCCTAAATGTAGTGGTTTTAAGTGGATTTCCTACTTTCTTGATTTTAGAGAAAATTCAATTTCAATTTACAATAAACATGTACATTAGGAAAATGTTGTCAACTCCACCAAAGTGCCCCTCCTCACCACTAGCACATCATCTATATAGCATAGCCATAGTGCAACTTGGTTCCTCAACACACGCATTGCCATACACCTCAGCCTCCACCCACCTGTCAAGCTGAACACAGGGCGTACCCCAGGATTTATAAAATCGACAAGAAAAACAGGAAAAAATGTGTTCAGGAGGACAATAATTCAATGAGGAATTTATTATGTGAACCCGCCAGTGGTTACCTTCAATCCAACCACAGTGTTATTGTATTCATACCCTCTTCATACAGGAAAGACCTACAGAATGACTCAACATCTATTCCCACTAAGAGGAACTCATCCAGAATCCTCAAATTCACCAATCTACGGCAGACATCTCCAGTATCCAGTACAAATGGCAGGTCCCTGATCAAGTCTTTACATTTTTTATCCAATAATCTACCATTTCTTTTGAGGTGGCTTCCTAGACCAGAGACAATTGGCCTCCCAGGGGATTTGAACTTATTATAATAAACCTTGGCAAATAACTGAAAAGCTGTGATATTGATTCCCACCCTTGTTTTAATATACAGTAAAACCTTGGATTGTGAGCATAATTTGTTTCAGAAACATGCTTGTAATCCAAAGCACTCTTATATTAAAGCAATCTTCTCCATAAGAAATAATGGAAACTCAGATGATTTATTCATAAATCCTTCAGTTTATAGTCCATATAAAAAGATTATAGCAATGTGATAGGTTGTGTAACCATTAAATGTCCATCCACAAATGGCGCCTCCACAAGGGGATTAGAAGCAAAATCCAGCAGGAGCTACCGTGTATAAAAGAGAAGAGAGGTGCCTTTAAGTGTAGCAATATGGTAACATTTCATGAAGGTTCAACATTTAGCAACTCAAATAGTTGATGTTAAAAAAAGGCACATCTAAGATCGCAGGCATCTGGGGTAAAGCTGTTCACATAGACCGTCCTCCTCACTGCCGTCAGTCTGCAGTCATGACCGCTAAGAATACCCTGTAGAGAGACCTGAAAGCGAGGCTTGAAGCACTTGTGGAGCGCAGCGTGGAAGGGATGATGTCAATGGTGGTGCAGAGGATGATCTATGAGGACAGCTTTACCCTGGATGCCTGCATACTTAGATGTGCCTGTTTTAACCATCAACCATATAAGTTGCTAAATTTAACCATATTACTACACCTAGAGGTGTACCTCTCTTCTCTTTTATACTCAGTTGTGACATGATGCTACTTGTATATCAAGATATTGCCTGTTTTATCAAGTCACAATTTATAAAAAAAAATTTGCTTGTCTTGCAAAACGCTCTCAAACCAAGTTACTCTCTCAATCCAAGGTTTTAAAATATATATATATATATATATATATATATATATATATAAATTTTTTTTTTTAAGAATAAAGTTTTATTCATTTTCAAGTATGAGCTGGTCTCCAAAAAACTAGCCAAATTTAACCGAGATAAACAGGCCTTTAGCGAGGGATATGCCTACCGTTGGACAACTAGAGGACATCCCACAGGAGCACGCAGATCTGACCAACGTGGGCCAGTAGAGGACACGATGGAATCAGATTCCTCTTTATCCAGCACAATGTCAGGTAGCACCAAGTCCAAAAAATCAGGAGCACATAACCCATGCCACAAAGCACAAAAGAGAGGACGCCCCACGAATGGTCCTTCACCTACTGACACAACTCAGCAGCACAAACGTTCCAACTCACGCACCCCTCAAGAGAAAATCTCACCCCGCACCAATCTCACTCCAATTTTACAAAAAGTCCTCAGTAAAGCCACTACTGGAGCATCCAATACACAAACCACAGTTGATGGAGTTTTTTTAGGCCAACCCACAACCCCCCTTCCCAGGAATTCACGTCAAGGAAACCTAGACACCTTTGTACACCAACCCACCATTCCAGCACCAGTATCGACACTCGCAAATTAAATATAATCAACCTATCTAATATGCTCCTAACCCAAGCCCAGACAGTAGTTCTACAACTAGGTTTGGGCTTTTGTCCATCTAACCCAATCGATCCTAGGGAAACCATTAAGGACCTTCATCTTTTTGCCCCCAATCTCACCTACAAATTTTTGTTTGATGAGGAACGTAAACAGGCCAAAATAGAGAGAGAGTTAGCTGAGCAAACTAAGAAATTTACCATGGAAGAATGCAGAGCCCTTCGGGACCTCATTCTCCTCTACGAGGAGGGGAACCCGGAAGCCATCTCCATTATTGATGAGGATGACACCTCCATTCCCCCTGGCCCATCTGTTGACCCAGCTGCATCAGCAGCCAAATTCAAAAGCAAATCCCAACGCTTTCCTGACCTTACGCAAAATCCCCATATTTGGACCTTTGTGCAGTGCGTTGCCAAGGACGTCAAGGACATGCAGTGGCCCCCCTTTGAGGGCAATATGACCGACACACAGCGTTTAGCCTTAAAACAACTACAGATGAATAAATCTATAATAATAAAGCCCTCTGACAAGGGGGGCAATATTGTTATCATGACTACTGATCAATACACTAGCATGTGCCTTGACGTCCTTGGCAACTCAACTTGGTACACTCCAATAGAACCCAATACAGTGCAGGACTTCAGATGCGAACTATCTGAATTGGTGGCGGAGGCTTTCTCCCAGGGCCTTATTGACAAAGATACTATGGAGTTTCTCATACCAAAATACCCTAGGACCCCTACATTTTACACCATTCCAAAGGTCCATAAAAGTCTTACCCAGCCACCTGGCAGGCCCATAGTGTCGGGTATTGGATCTCTGACCGAAAAAATAAGCAGGTATGTGGACTCCTATCTCATGCCACATGTCCATAGTTTACCTTCATATATACGCGACACTACGGACCTGCTTAAGCATTTGGAGGGGATTCAGGTCCCTCCGGATGCCCTGCTCGTGGCGGTGGATATCGAGGCCTTGTATTCGAGCATCCCGCACGAGCAGGGCATCCGGATGGCCGAATCCTTTCTAAAAGAAACTAACCATAGAGAATGGCCTCTGATGGACTTTGTCCTCAGACTACTACGCTTTGTTCTGACAAAAAACTATTTTACTTTTGGTGATCAACTATATTTATATGCTATGGGCACTTGCTGCGCACCATCCTATGCCAACCTCTATCTAGGAGGTTGGGAGAGAGGGATCTTCTCTAGTGAACTTATGGACATGTGGTCATCTTATATCCTATGTTGGCATAGGTATATAGATGACCTATTATTAATCTGGACTGGCACAATCACAGATCTCAATATCTTTCTTGATAATCTCAATAACAACCATCTTAATCTGAGATTTACCCATGCCATAAGTCCGGAGAAGATCCCTTTCCTTGATGTTACCATTAATATTTCACCCAGTGGTGAACTGGCAACCGATCTCTATAGAAAACCCAGTGCGGGCAATACGGTTCTGTGCGCAGCAAGTGCCCATCCCGCCCCCCCTGGTCAGAAGTATTCCCTACGCCCAATTTATTCGCCTTAGAAGAAATTGCTCAAATGACACCAATTTTCAAACTCAATCCGATTTACTTAGGGACCGCCTTTTGGAAAGGGGTTACTCCAAATCTTTGTTAAGAAGGGCCTTCAATCGAGCTAAAAAACGACCTAGAGAGGAATTATTATACAACACTCGCCCCCCAGCTACGAACAATTCAGTGCGTTTTGTTACCAGATTCTCAATGTACGAAAAAGAATTGCGCACCATCATGGAGAGACATTGGCACGTACTCACCAATGATTACACACTTAACAAGTACCTAAAGCCATACCCTGAACTGGTTTTCCGACGTGCTCCCTCAATACGGGATAGTCTGATTTCCAGCCACTATCAAACAAATGTGTCATATCAAAATACTCGTAAGGGCACCTACCGCTGTGGGCAATGCTCACGATGCAGCTGGGTCACAGAGGGCAGGGGCATACGCCTACCTAATGGAAGTTGGCACAGGGCTAGGCAGCATGCTAACTGTACCACCAAAGGCATCATATACTTGATGCAATGCATCTGCAAGGCCTACTATGTCGGGAAGACCATCCGACAGCTTAATCAGCGCATAGGTGACCACCTTTATTATTCTGAGGGAGGTAGAATTTTGACGACAGTAACACGCCATATTGGCCTGCACCACAAATATGACAACTCGGTAATTTCTTTCTTTGTCCTTGAGGTGGTCTCCCCCGACCCCCGTGGAGGGGATTGGGATAGGAGAATATTAAAACGAGAAACGTATTGGATTGAGTACCTTGATGCCACGATATCCCCTGGCATCAACGAAATGCTCACCTATAAACCTTTTCTCTAATCCAACAATGTAAGTCTTCTCTGCCTTGAATTCTTTTTTCTCTTTCTTTTTTCCTTTCCACTTTCCACTTTTCTCATCCTTCCCCCCCCCCTTTTTCCCCCCCGTTCCTTTTTCTCTTTCCCCCCTCTTTCCCTCCTTCCCCTTCCTCCCCCCCCTTTGTCTATGTTCCCTCTCTTTCTTGTCCATCCCATTTTTCTCTATGTCCCTGTTTTTTGTCCAGCCCTCGGCACATGTTTACTGGGGACTATGCCTGTTGGATCCTGTTGGATGCCCTATTGTGACTCCACGATCCTAGGCCGGCACACTCCCCAGCTTACCCATACATGGTCCTCTATAGGTGCAACCACAAAGGCAATCAGTACCTATCGGCCTGATTTCCGGCAATCTGATGAATATATACTTACTCGGTTTTTTATATATATCTTTTGTCTAATCTTTTTTGTTCTTTTGATGTATTAACATATATTTCTTTATTTATATGCCAACTATCCTTAACATATATGCATATATTATATGTATGTTTGTTCTGTATTTAATAATTATGATTTATCAGGGTAAGGCATCTGCCTGTGCCATTGTATCATTGTATATGATGTATATTTGTAATATGTAGTCGCTTTGGTGGAGTTTATGCCGTCGCTGTGCCGGTCATATCCTGCTGGGGAGGCTTCGGCCTTCTGTGGGGTGACGTTTGTAGCGGATGTGCCATGATTTGGGACCCAGGGGTGCCATCTGGTGGGGGACGGGTGTGCGGTCTCTTCACAGGAGAGCTGCGGATGCGTTTATGGCGTCACCAGCTCCCCTGCGGCTGTAGGAACTTGGGCATCCCTTGCTTCCACTCTTTGAGCACTACGCATGCGCCGCACCATCGGCGCATGCGCAGTTTGAGACCGGGCCCGACCGACGTCACTTCCTCGGAAGTATGTGGTCGGGTTGGAGCAAATATATAAACCGACGCCATCTAGTATGGCGCCAGTCCGTGGGGATGTCAGACACATAGCCTGCATTGGTGAGTACTGCTGTATACCTTTTTAACTTTTGGACATGCACATGACAATTCGGAGGTAATCCGGAGCATTATTGCTCTTGTCTCTATCTCTTTATAGCCCATTGCCGCCCGGTCTGAAGACTCGGACTGTCTGAAAGCTTGGTGCAGGTTAATCTAAACCTATCTGTACATACGGCTTGGTACACTGCCAGACAAGCTTTAGCCATATATAGCTGTCCGCAGGTATACATATATATTACTGTCCCTTAATTCTCCATATGTTACGGCTTTTGTTTGTTGTTTTTCCTGTTTACCAATCCATAAACCTGATCTAATGGCTCTTCTTATGGATTATTATTTTAGATGGTATTGCTATAAGTTGCCCTATGGAGATGCTATCTGTTCAGCAGGCGATGCGCAATTGCTCTCCCCACTTCCGTTTTTACCAAACATGCTAAGCACTTTCTAAATATATCATACATGAAGATGTCACTTTACTAAATTCCCATTAAGGTATAATATGCCTTGGTTGGATGACTTGCATGTTGCATGCAGTTAAGATATTATATACTAAGTTCTATTACATATCTTCGTGTTCTGTCTATTAAAATCTGCTCCCGCACCCGTCCCCACCAGTATGTCATTACACCCCTGGTCTGCCCATGCATGTGCACGATGTTCTGGTGTTTCCTTCGGTGGTTGGGGCTCTCTCAGCAGTAGAGGGAACTCTGTTTCCCTGGGGACCCGCACGGCTTCTGGCATGCACCACCATAACTAATGCGAATTTTGATGTTGTGTTGTTTCTAATATTACTCTTTTTTGTTCTATGCCTCATATAGCAATACGACCATCACTATACTGTATGCTATGCCCCTGAAGAAGCCCCTGTGGTGAAACATGTCGGGCGGGCGCTGAATATTGCCATAGTGGATGAACCCACGGCTTATTCACTTTGAGCAACCATCAGCCACTTGATATGGTCCTATATATTTATATGTATTTACTCATGTGATATATTTCATTGTCCATGTACATATGTGGTCTCTGTATGTTCTTGTATGTTTCTATGTAAACCAACATTCATCCTAAAATCCTCAACAAGATGAATTTTTTAATGTTTTGAATAAAATTTATAATATTTTATATTTTTGTCTTTACTAAATTCTTCTAATTGGTACCGTTAAAAGTCCCATCCAAAATTGGTGTAGCCAAGCCCTCCTTTCCCCTCGTCTATACGAGAGCTCTGTGACTTCAGAGTTTTACTTATACCCATTTTCAAGTATACAAATACAGACATGGAAAAAGAAGGAGCATCAACAAGGTAGTCCCAAATAACGTCCCCAGGACAAAGATTCAATAGGCGGTTACACTCCACATACACATAAGACAATAGGAGCAATAAATCAATAGAAGGGGAACAACCGGGCTTTGTAAATGCACTAGAAGATATATAACATACAACCTTTGTCTATACCCCATAATTGGAGACATTAGAAGAATTGGCATCCAAAGTCTTCCTTTAGGTGTGTTTCAGAGATTTCTGCATGGATCTCGGGCTTCAAACAGCAGCTAATGGATGGATGTTGGGGCATAATCCTTCCCCAGGAGAAGGCTGCCAATGGCTTCATAGAGTTCTTAAATGGATGATTGATGCAAGAGGAAAGTTGAATGAGATGGGGAGTAAACCTATCAAGGAAGCAAGATAAAGAAGAGAAGAGAGAGGGTAGGGGAAGGGCAAATGTGGTGAATAAAGGGGTAGAGAGAAGACAGATGTGAGGATGGGAAAGACACCCCTTTTCTTTTTCAGTATTTAACCACTACTGAAAGGCCACCTTTAACAACTCATTCAATGTAGGCACTAGGGAAGGGGATAGAATTCTGTAATTCTTAGCAAGAGTTATCCCTTGTCTGGTAATTTTATTCACATACTTCCCTTCTGGACAATGCTCCCATTTATATCACTGGGCTTAATTACTAGATTTTAAATAATTAAATGCCCATATTTTATCCTTTCACAGATTTCTGTCACCCATATCCTTCCAATTCATTTTGGGTAATTCTTTTGGCAAAGATTCAAAGATAATCTGCATTTAACTGCTGATACTAATTTTGATTTAAATACAGTGGGTACGGAAAGTATTCAGACCCCCTTAAATTTTTCACTCTTTGTTATATTGCAGCCATTTGCAGCCAAAATCATTTAAGTTCATTCTTCTTCCTCATGAATGTACACATAGCACCCCATACTGACAGAAAAACACAGAATTGTTGACATTGTTGCAGATTTATTAAAAAAGAAAAACTGAAATATCACATGGTCCTAAGTATTCAGACCCTTTGCTCAGTATTTAGTAGAAGCCCCCTTTTGATCTAATACAGCCAGGAGTCTTTTTGGGAAAGATGCAACAAGTCTTTCACACCTGGATTTGGGGATCCTCTGCCATTCCTCCTTGCAGATCCTCTCCAGTTCTGTCAGGTTGGATGGTAAACGTTGGTGGACAGCCGATTTTAGGTCTCTCCAGAGATGCTCAATTGGGTTTAAGTCAGGGCTCTGGCTGGGCCATTCAAGAACAGTCACGGAGTTGTTGTGAAGCCACTCCTTCATTATTTTAGCTGTGTGCTTAGGGTCATTGTCTTGTTGGAAGGTAAACCTTCGGCCCAGTCTGAGGTCCAGAGCACTCTGGAGAAGGTTTTTGTCCAGGATATCCCTGTACTTGGCCGCATTCATCTTTCCCTCGATTGCAAACAGTCGTCCTGTCCCTGCAGCTGAAAAACACCCCCACAGCATGATGCTGCCACCACCATGCTTCACTGTTGGGACTGTATCGGACAGGTCATGAGCAGTGCCTGGTTTTCTCCACACATACCGCTTAGAATTAAGGCCAAAAAGTTCTATTTTGGTCTCATCAGACCAGAGAATCTTATTTCTCACCATCTTGGAGTCCTTCAGGTGTTTTTTTAGCAAACTCCATGCGGGCTTTCATGTGTCTTACACTGAGGAGAGGCTTCCGTCGGGCCACTCTGCCATAAAGCCCCGACTGGTGGAGGGCTGCAGTGATGGTTGACTTTCTACAACTTTCTCCCATCTCCTGACTGCATCTCTGTGTAAGGTTCTGGCACTCTCAGTGCCTCCTATCACATCATTTCCGGGTGCTTTCCATCTACCTAGTTAGATGAAGCACATATAGGTGTGTTTCCCTTTAAGAGTGCTGACATCATCACTGAGCGCCGGACTGAACAGCTATTTAAATCACCAGCTCTCACTCACATGTGTTCGTTCAACCTGCTGTGTGCCTAGATGTGCCTTGATGCTAACCTGTCTTGAAGCTCTCATGCTTGCAAGCATACCTCGCTGTCGGAACCACGCTGCGCTAATCCCTGTATCCCGCTACCGGATCATCCGCTCTTGCCGAACCTCTCCTCTGCTACATTGCTACTAGTGATAAGTACCCCACAGGGGAAACCTCTATAACCTTCATACTAAAGCTTACACTATCTAGCTCTGCATACTAAGGACTGTTACTACATCTGCACTATCTAGATTGCTAGCTCTTGAGCCTACTATCATCTGCTCTTGCACTGGGTTAGTCTCTCCTGTATGTCATCTGCTGCTCCTATCATCTACTACCATACATGATTGCTAACCTATCTGCATCCCACCTGTTACTATCTCATTCTCAAGAACATTTCTCTCAAGTGTCTGTCACCTATCGTCTCAACTCAACCTGTCTCTTCAGCCTATCACCTCTATACTACTATATACATAGATCACTCCAGGAACTTCTTATTGAGTGTGTGTATTTACTTGCTGAATTGAGATCATCCATACATGATGAGTCTTTGGGAGTTGGGATTGGTGTCTCAGCGTTTCTCTACATGACTACTGAAGTGGAATATTTCTGCAGCTGTAAATCCACATCATACATAAAACGCAGGAGCGTTACAGATTGAACGAACCAGATAAAATGGATTCAGCAGAAATGACCACTCAGGTGACACAGTTAACACAACAAGTAACTGCGTTAATACACGCACTTACTGAATTAAAAGAAGACAATCAGGCTCTGACGCAGCAGGTGGCCAGACTGACACAGCCTACTGCTGCTCAACCCCCAGAGCCTCTTGTCCTTCTACCAGACAGGTTTGATGGTTCCCGTTCCTCTTTCCTTTTTTTTCGTATGGATTGTGAGCTCCTATTTATCCTTAAGCCTAGGACCTATCATAATGACTTTATTAAAGTGTATGCTGCCATTAATTTGCTTTCTGGCAAAATGAAAACGTGGGCATACCAGAAACTGCAAGAAAAAAGTCTGATCCTAGACAATTGGGAATCATTTGCAATTGCGATGCACTCCCAGTGTCTCCCCTCCCAAAAATCTACTCCTAAACCTGCTCCAGGTAACCGCAGACCCCGGCTACCTAGGGAAAAAAGGAAACCAAATGAATATGGTGATCCTGCCTGGTCATGGTCCAAGCCTGCCTTAAACAGTCAGCCTTGTCACTCTGACACATCTCATTTGAACCCTGATCCTACAGAGATGGATGAGGAGCCTATGGAGATTGGTGCCGTACATACTAAGTTGTCCTTACAAAAAAAAAAAGATCACAGGAGAATCTGTGGCCTTTGTTTTTATTGTGGAGAAGGGGGACATTTCATTACATCCTGCCCAACCAGACCCCATAGGCCTAAGGCTCTCCCAATGGAGGCCAGGCGAATCCGAACTGTCTTCCCTGAAAAACAGCCTGGAAATTACCAAGGCTGTTGCCAGCCCTGTCCCCGTTCTATATCAGAAAAGGACACCCAGAAATTGGCAGATGTTGGTATAGATACTCCTATTTTTGCAAGTACATTTCTAGCTTCCAATGAAAACATTGAGATTCTTGCACCTGACTGCGTACGCGCTTCTAATGGCACGGTGGTATGTAGGA
The DNA here is from genome assembly GCF_965119305.1 of Pelophylax lessonae. Lineage (NCBI taxonomy): Eukaryota > Metazoa > Chordata > Amphibia > Anura > Ranidae > Pelophylax > Pelophylax lessonae. The sequence continues at coordinate 58,741,768 of NC_138773.1, read as the reverse complement.
AGGATCTGAGGATGTTTGAAGAAGCATTGGTTGCTAGGACTACTAGGATTACTTCGGATGGTTATGAGTCCGATTCTAGTGAGGGGTTCATGTAGCAGACACCCTAACAACAAGTGATCCGATTCTCGTATCGGCAACAAGTCCTATCCGATTCTCAGATCGGTTACCAACCTGATCCGATTCTCATATCGGCAACAAGTGATCCGATTCTCACATCGGTTACCAACTTGATCCGATTCTCGTATCGGCAACAAGTGATCCGATTCTCATCGGTTACCAACCTGATCCGATTTTCATATCGGCAACAAGTGATCCGATTCTCAGATCGGTTACCAACCTGATCCGATTCTCATATCGGCAACAAGTGATCCGATTCTCACATCGGTTACCAACCTGATCCGATTTTCATATCGGCAACAAGTGATCCGATTCTCACATCGGTTACCAACCTGATCCGATTTTCATATCGGCAACAAGTGATCCGATTCTCACATCGGTTACCAACCTGATCCGATTCTCGTATCGGCAACAAGTGATCCGATTCTCACATCGGTTACCAACTTGATCCGATTCTCGTATCGGCAACAAGTGATCCTATTCTCGCATCGGTTACCAACCTGATCCGATTTTCATATCGGCAACAAGTGATCCGATTCTCAGATCGGTTACCAACCTGATCCGATTCTCATATCGGCAACAAGTGATCCGATTCTCAGATCGGTTACCAACCTGATCCGATTCTCATATCGGCAACAAGTGATCCGATTCTCACATCGGTTACCAACCTGATCCAATTCTCATATCGGCAACAAGTGATCCGATTCTCACATCGGTTACCAACCTGATCCGATTCTCGTATCGGCAACCAGTCTTATCCGATTCTCGTATCGGCAACCAGTCTTATCCGATTCTCGTATCGGCAACCAGCCTTATCCGATTCTCGTATCGGCAACCAGTCTTATCCGATTCTCGTATCGGCAACCAGTATTATCCGATTCTCGTATCGGCAACCAGTGTTATCCGATTCTCGTATCGGAAACCAGTTTTTTCCGATTCTCACATCGGCAACCAGCTTTTTCCGATTCTTATATCGACAACCAGCCTTAGAGGCCTTCCGGAGCCGGCCTTACGGGGGGGGGGGGGTACTGTAAGGTTCTGGCACTCTCAGTGCCTCCTATCACATCATTTCCGGGTGCTTTCCATCTACCTAGATAGATGAAGCACATATAGGTGTGTTTCCCTTTAAGAGTGCTGACATCATCACTGAGCGCCGGACTGAACAGCTATTTAAATCACCAGCTCTCACTCACATGTGTTCGTTCAACCTGCTGTGTGCCTAGATGTGCCTTGATGCTAACCTGTCTTGAAGCTCTCATGCTTGCAAGCATACCTCGCTGTCGGAACCACGCTGCGCTGATCCCTGTATCCCACTACCGGATCATCCGCTCTTGCTGAACCTCTCCTCTGCTACATTGCTACTAGTGATAAGTACCCCACAGGGGAAACCTCTATAACCTTCATACTAAAGCTTACACTATCTAGCTCTGCATACTAAGGACTGTTACTACATCTGCACTATCTAGATTGCTAGCTCTTGAGCCTACTATCATCTGCTCTTGCACTGGGTTAGTCTCTCCTGTATGTCATCTGCTATCCTATCATCTACTACCATACATGATTGCTAACCTATCTGCATCCCACCTGTTACTATCTCATTCTCAAGAACATTCCTCTCAAGTGTCTGTCACCTATCGTCTCAACTCAACCTGTCTCTTCAGCCTATCACCTCTATACTACTATATACATAGATCACTCCAGGAACTTCTTATTGAGTGTGTGTATTTACTTGCTGAATTGAGATCATCCATACATGATGAATCTTTGGGAGTTGGGATTGGTGTCTCAGCGTTTCTCTACATGACTACTGAAGTGGAATATTTCTGCAGCTGTAAATCCACATCATACATAAAACGCAGGAGCGTTACACTCTGGAGCTCAGTCACAGTGATCTTTGGGTTCTTCTTTACCTCTCTCACCAAGGCTCTTCTCCCCCGATAGCTCAGTTTGACCGGACGGCCAGCTCTAGGAAGGGTTCTGGTCGTCCCAAACATCTTCCATTTGAGGATTATGGAGGCCACTGTGCTCTTAGGAACCTTAAGTGCAGCAGAAATCTTTTTGTAACCTTGGCCAGATCTGTGCCTTGCCACAATTCTGTCTCTGAGCTCTTCAGGCAGTTCCTTTGACCTCATGATTCTCATTTGCTCTGACATGCATTGTGATCTGGAAGGTCTTATATAGACAGGTGTGTGGCTTTCCTAATCAAGTCCAATCAGTATAATCAAACACAGCTGGACTCAAAAGAAGGTGTAGAACCATCTCAAGGATGATCAGAAGAAATGGAAAGCACCTGAGTTAAATATATGAGTGTCACAGCAAAGGGTCTGAATACTTAGGACCATGTGATATTTCAGTTTTTCTTTTTTAATAAACCTGCAACAATGTCAACAATTCTGTGTTTTTCTGTCAGTATTGGGTGCTATGTGTACATTCATGAGGAAGAAGAATGAACTTAAATGATTTTAGCAAATGGCTGCAATATAACAAAGAGTGAAAAATTTAAGGGGGTCTGAATACTTTCCGTACCCACTGTATGTTGGTTTTTGTCAAATAGTTTAGAGAGGAGATACATTTCTCTTTGTAAATTCTTAAGGAGGTCCATACCAGCTGGAGGTTCCAGTGACATTGTTTCCATCCCTCCAGGGATATTAACCTCACTTTTCTTTTCATACATTATCTAACATTTACTTTTCCTAGAATAAGGCACACATCCTTATATATTTCAAACTCTTCTCTGTTGGGGAGAAACCCAATCCTTAATTTACAAGAGAAATATGATCCTTTGTAAATGTAATATTTGCGAGAAGAGTAATGATATCCCCGCCCAACACACAATCTCTTATCTCTGCTTTCTTCTGCCTTTTCTTTGGAGAATTAAGGGGGGATGGGATTGTTGGCCATAAACAAGGAAAGGGAGAAAAAGAAAAAATGGGTGCTTTTCATTTATGACCATGGACAATGTGTACTGTGTCTTAAAAAAGTATTCATAACCCTTAAAATTTTCCACATTTTGTCATGTTACAACCAAAAACGTAAATGTATTTTATTGTGATTTTTTGTGATAGACCAACACAAAGTGGCACATAATTGTGAAGTGGAAGGAAAATTATAAATGGTTTTCATTTTTTTTTTTTTAAATAAATATGTGAAAAGTGTGGCGTGCATTTGCATTCAGCCTCCCTTGAGTCAATACTTTGTAGAATCACCTTTCACTGCGATTACAGGTGCAAGTCTTTTTGGGGATGTCTCTACCAGCTTTGCACATCTAGAGAATGAAATCTGACAGTGCTCAAGCTCTGTCAGATTGGATGGAGAGCGTCTATGAACAGCAATTTTCAAGTCTTGCCACAGATTCTCAATTGGATTTAGGTCTGGACTTTGACTGAGTCATTCTAACACATGAATATGCTTTGATGTAAACCATTCCATTGTAGCTCTGGCTGTATGTCGTAAGTCTTTTGCAGTCTCTAACAGGCTTTCTTCTAAGATTGCTACTGGTAATTAAGGACTGTCCTCCCTTAGAAATATATCCCTGTGACGGGAATCACTTTGGGCGCGGGGTGACCAGGAAACTGGGGGGGGCACTGGGGATATGGTTTTGATAGCTCCAAATGGGACAGTGATATTCAGGAATGATGTCTCTCTTGAAATATGAAGATTTTATTCCCTGTACATTGTGAGGTCCATGACCAGGAAGTACAACTCCTAATATGGGCATTCCAGGAAGCTCAATGTGGAGACAGACTGTCTATTGCTTTTGTCTGAATATGTAAATTGTGATATTCTTGTCTGAGGTGGCTTTCCATTCACCTATTGTTAAGTGTGCTAATGAACTCACCTGTTGTCTGCTAAGGGATGTATTGACACTCAGAGTAATGTGTATTGGAGGCTCGCTATGTAACCATTGTGTGATGTTGGGGGCTGGACTTGGGTCATTGTTCATGTAGTGACTGCATTACTTCTAAAGTGTATATAAAGCGTGTATTCCTTTTCAATAAAGAGTCTGATTCCTGCTTGACCCTCAATACAGAGCCTCGTCTCGTATTTGGGGGGGATTATTCGTATGGGTTTCTTGTTCGGCTGAGTGGAGTGTTCAGTAGCTGCCTTTGTGTTCAGGAATGAAATGTCCTAAACTACTGTAACCCCTTTCATACCCGGGGTGTCGTTACAATCCCGTTTTGGAGTATTCTGCGTCACCCTAAATCCCCTCCCAAGTTCCTACTGGCAAACAAATTTCCAAAAAAAGGCAATCTCTGGACTCTTTAATGAGCCAGAGTGAAATGACTGTTGCTTTGTACATGGCTTCTTAGCACCTTTTGGGAAACAACCTGTATTATGCTCAAGGGGCTCCATCAGAGGTAGTGCTACAGTGCTATGAGCTGGTAGGATGTATTCCCTGATTGCATGTGAAGCGGAAATTATCCACAAACCAGATCATCTGGCATCCCCAGAAGACAGAGGAAGCTTCTGGGTGTATCAGCCTGATTGCCTCCACCCATAACTAAAACATCAGCTCTGCTCAGACTAACCCTTTAAAACATCACAAAAATGCGATGAGATAGTGGAGTTATTTTCAGAGGGTTGGCACGCTTTAAACCTTAGGAAAGAAAAAAAAGAATCACCAAGTGTCTGATGGAGAAGGTGCAGGAGAGCGGGAATTCTCTCCGTACACTTGGCAGCATCTACAAGATGTATGATATGGTTTGAGTTTGATGTGAGTCATCTGCGAGCTGCTGAATTGTCCCTGAATCATCGGCCAACATTTCTTCTGCGAACGTCTATGTTAATCAGAGTTGCTGTTTGCAAGACTACCCAGGACAATGGAATAAGTTTCCACTTGAAACAAATTCCAGCCCTGGAGCTGGAGACCACTGGCAATTATTACTGAGAATGATATTTAGGTATTAAACACATATATATGTTCAATAAAAAGAGCAATTATTAGGCAACTCCCCAACCCTGTCACCTCCCATGAGATGGTGTTATAGTAGAACTAAAGGCAACATTTTGTTTTCATTTTTTTGGAAAGAATAAGTGATGGTAATAACCCTTGTCAGGTTTTTGTTCTGTGTCCCATTAGGGAGATTTCCCTTCACTTCCCACGGCCAAAACAGGAAGTGAGAGAAAATCCCTCCAAAGTAAGGGAACCCCTGGTCGTCACGTCACCAGAATGAGTTTCATTAGACAATTACCTCTCTATTCCTGCTGTGGTGACAACCCAAAAATTGGGATTTCCGTTCACATTCGGTGATAACCGTAAACAAGATATATACAGAGGGTGAATCTCTCTATTAAGGGACACATACAGTAATTAAAACCTGACAGGGGTTCTAATCCCTCTCCACTCTATACAAAACTAAAACGAATTTTGTGTTTGGTTATACCTAATGCATCATTAAACGTTGTGTAATTACCTGAATGTGATCTGGTATATGCCTTTTGCAGTCCCCATACAGCAAAGTTGGACTGTGAGGGGAAATACAGCACAAGGAGTCAATCAGTTCCTGCTCTAACAAGAAGCATGCTGATAGGAGGAGAGAGCAGAGTGACAGAAAGATAATCACTGTACTGCTTCTCTTTACACTGTCTTGTCTCAGTTTGGGTTGGGTCCAGGAAAACCTGGACTCAGAGGCAGAGGGTTGAATGATGTTGGCCATTAGATTAAAGACATCTAGTGGCATAGAAAAAGTACCATGCAGTGATTATTTCAGCAATTGCTGATTTTGTTTTTATCTTTTATTGGGCTATTCATTTTTTTCTGGCTTAATTTTGTCTGAGGTTGTGTTTTAAGAACCCTTCTAATGTCAAGCTCTGTATATCTGGGAAGGATCAATGAGATTGGCTAACATACGAAACCAAAGCACACAAGATTGCTCAGAGAATGATTTAATAAGTAAAGATATAGAAAGTAATGCTCCTTCATACTCATGACGTAGAATAGGCCTGTCAAATACACTCATTCCATTGATCGCAGTTTATAGAATATCCCAGGAAGGAAAATGTTCTCTATACTCTTTAAATCTGTAAAGTAGAAAACTGGGACAGGGAGCAGTAAAGGTCAATCAAGTTTGGTGCATGCAGATATGCTGAGAAGGAACATGTTGACAGAAGGAGAGAACAGAGAGATGAGCTCATTGGTTTTCTGTTGCTTCTTTAGTGTCCAATCACAGACTTGGGGGCAGGGAGTTGACCTTGCTGTATTGTTTAACCACTTTACCACTAGAGCATTTTGCTGTCTTACGTCTGGGCCACTTTTTGCGATTCGGCGCTGTGCGACTTTAACTGACAATTGCGCGGTCATGCGATGCCGTACCCAAACGAAATTTACGTCCTTTTTTTCCCACAAACAGAGCTTTATTTTGGTGGTATTTGATCACCTGTGCGATTTTTACTTTTTGCGCTATAAACAAAAAAAGAGAGTTTATTTTAAAGAAATAACAATATTTTTAACATTTTTTTATATGAAATTCCCCCCAAAAAAGATGTAAAAACCAATTTTTTTTAAATTTTTGGCCAATTTGTTTTCTGCTACCCATGTTTGGTAAAAAAAAATTGCAATAAGCGTATTTTGATTGGTTTGCGCAAAAGTTATTGCGTTTACTAAGGGAAAGATTTCTGTCATTTTTGGTGTTTTTTTTAACGCGTAATGGCGGCGATCTGCGATTTTTTTTACGGGACTGCGACATTGCGGAGGACAGATCGGACCCTTGACTGACATTTTTGACACTTTTGGGGGTACCAGTGACATTACTGCAGTAATCAGTGCTATAAATATGCACAGACCCCAGACATAAACGTCCACACGCCCCCCAACGAAGCCGGCTGTTTATCCATATGCTGATCTGGAGACTTGCGGGACGCCGCGGTTAGATCCATGACCGGCACATACTACATGCCTGTTTTTGTCTTTTAAATTGTAAGTAGTTTTTTTAATAAATTTACCTATTGGTTTACGGGATTACGCTATGGGCCTCTGTTTCTTTCTACATATGGCTTTACGTTCAATGGAGTATATGAGAAGTTCCAAGTGTGCCACATATTAATGTGATCGGTTTAACAACACACCGGAAACGGCTTTCGGCTTTTGGAGTCTTTCGAAGCACCTGAGCTTGATATCGGTTGACCTACTGGTTTACTACTAGCTGGGAGAGGCTGTCTCATTAAATTGAGCAGCCACGGAATTTCGGTAAGCTGCTTGTTATACCTGAGCACAAGGGTGTCCCCTTCCTACACTTTTCCCTGGTGTCACTGGAAGAAAGTTATTTTGCACGTGGATTCACATCTCTGCACTTAATATTGGGACTATTCATTTGGACATTATCCCCTCTCCTTTTTTGTTTTCTTTATATGAGCTTTTCAGCTATATAATTGTATACTGATTTCAGCGCTGCACTTTTTGGTTTTTATTATAAATATGCACTGTTACTGTAAAAATGAAACTGGCAGGGAAGGGGTTAATTTTATTGGAGAGGGAGGGGTTAATGTATGCCTGGTGCTTACTAACGTGTGGGGGGGGAGGTGACTGAGTGAGCCAGGGACAGATCGGATGTTCAGCTATGCTGAACACTCCGATCTGTCACTCCCTGTCACTTAGGAGATCCGCCCGCTCTGTTTACACAGGCGGGCGGATCTCCAAACTGGACTCCCCGACGATCGGGGCAGAGCAGCCGCCGCTCCTCCCCTAGCCCGACTCCCGATGTGAATGAAAACAGCGGGAGCGCGCCTCTGGCGGCGCGCGAGCGCCGCCTACAGGGGAGGAGTCTAGCGACGTAGGTCTATAGACGATAACGGGCCACTGTGCCGCAGTAGCAGCACAGTGGCTAGTGCTAAAGTGGTTAACCAAATTAGCAAAAAAAAAAAAAAAAAAAAGAGGTCCCCAGTCTGGCTGTGTATGTCGGTTTGGTGCAGCATGGTGGGAAGACTGCCCAACCAGGTGAACTCACGAATTCCAGCAACGTAAACTGAGCAGGTTGCAGCCGAACTGACAGCGTTCTTTGAGAGGGGCAGAATGCGGCCTGGCCATCTCGGGCCCAATTGGGAAAATGCCTAGAAGAGCTTTGTCCCTACACCTTCCCCCTCCTCATCAGGAACCTTTTCCTACCGCTAGCACTGTCCCTAGAAAATGGGGTACCTCTTCCTACTCTACCCACTCGCATAAGCCAAGGGGTCAAGGTCTTAAATATACTCTTCCATGCCCAAGATGACCACCAGAGTCACATGGGTGGCCAGCATCCAATCGGATCACTGCTCCAATGACTCAGGAATCCATAGAGAGTTTCTTATGACTTCCTCTCCCTCTGCACTGCTGCTATGGTTAAGCGCCACCTGCAGTGGAGACAGCAGACTGCACCTGCCTACATGCAGGACTGTGTAAATCCCACAAGAGTCCAGCCTACAGCTGTTGCCAAAAGTTTTAAGAATGACACAAATATTAATTTTCAAAAAGTCTGCTGCCGCAGTTTTAATGATGGCAGGACTGTCTCCTACAGTTGATTCAGCTGCGGGTCGGGGCACCACCAGTGCAGAGCTTGTTTAGGAATGGCAGCAGGCAGGAGAGAGTGCATCTGCATGCACAATGAGGAGAAGACTTTTGGTGTCAAGAAGGGCAGCAAAGAAGCCACTTCTCTCGAGGAAAAATATCAGGGACAGTCTGATATTCTGCAATAGGTACAGAAGCAATATAAACCACTCATTGATCTGGGAATCCAGCTTACTCACCTGTCAGATCCAAACCCCACCCACCAGCTGTATTTAATTTTCACTGGTGCCAATGATCATTGTTATGCTGTTGGTTGCAGATCCGAACAGCAACATTTATGGTCAGTACTGCTTTGAAGTCTATCATGACAGTTTAATCCAGCCCATTGGGTTGGCTCTCTTTTTTTCCCCTATTAGATTGAGCTGCTTGTCATTAGGGATTTCTATCCCTGTGTAAGGTTAACCACTTAAGCCCCGGAAGATTTTACCCCCATTCCGACCAGGGGGTATTTTGCGATTCGGCACTGCGTGACTTTAACGGACAATTGCGCGGTCGTGCGACGCTGTACCTAAACGAATTTGGCGTCCTTTTTTTCCCACAAACAGAGCTTTCTTTTGGTGGTATTTGATCACCTGTGCGATTTTTTGATCACGCGCTATAAACAAAAAAAGAGCGTCAATTTTGCAAAAATAGCAATATTTTTCACATTTTTTTATATGAAATTCCCCAAAAAAAAAATTTAAAAATCAAAATTTTTTTACTTTTTCAGCCAATTTGTTTTATGCTACCTATGTTTGGTAAAAAAAAATCGCAAAAAGCGTATTTTGATTGGTTTGCGCAAAAGTTATCGCGTTTACTAACAAAGGGAAAGATTTCTGTCATTTTTGTTGTTTTTTTTTTTAACGTGTAATGGCGGCGATCTGCGATTTTTTTTTGCGGTACTGCGACATTGGGGCGGACAGATCGGACCCTTGACTGACATTTTTGACACTTTTGGGGTTACCAGTGACATTTCTACAGTAATCAGTGCTATATATATGCACTGTTACTGTAAAAATACACTGGTAGTGAAGGGGTTAACTTTATTTGGGAGGGAGGGGCTGTGTGTATCCCTAGGGGCGTGCTTTCTACTGTGATTGGCTGGGGCTTGAGCTGTATGGACACTGATCAACGGATCTACATACTAGATTCGAGTGATCAGTATCCTAACAGCAAGGAGAATGACAGGTGGCTTGTTTACACAAGCTGCCTGACATTCTCCCTCTCCCCCGCCGATCGCCGAGTGACCGGCGGACATCGGGTCCGCCGGTCACACGCGCGGGGGGGTCCGTGACCACGCGGGAGCGGGAGCGCGCCTCCGGGGGCGCGCGCTCGCTCCCTAGACCCTCACAAGCTAGTGACGTAGCCCTACGTCACTTTGCCTGTGAGGGGCTGACTGCCGACGTAGATCGGCGTTAGGCAGTCGGCAAGTGGTTAATGTATTTGAATCATCTCTAATCAGCTTTTCTCCCAGACTGTCCTCTCCTCCTTTTTATATTCCCCGCACCCCACTTTTTCTTTTCTCTAGTTTTCCTTTTTCTGTTCCACCTCTTTCTTTTCCCTCTCCTTTTTTTTTTCCCTTTTTTCCCTTTCCCAACCTATTTATCTTCCAGAGCAGTTCTGTCAGTCCCTGAGGCAGTCCTTATCTGCTCGTCTTTAATATTTGCTCTAAAGTCGCCTGTCTATTGTACTCTTCTAAGATCTGTCACTTTGTTTCAACTGTCTGCGGGCAGCCACCAGGGACTTCCGTTCCCTATATAGGGATAGCCCGTTTTGTTTTTCACTTTTGTCTCTTTTTCTGATCAGCTCTTCCATGTTTTTACAAACTCGTTTTTCCAGCAGGACAGCAGAGCGAAGTGTTCGCTTGCTCCACTGGTCATCCCGCATCTCACACTACTGTCCCCTTTTACAGCACATTCTTCTCTGATTTTACAGTCAATCCCCCCTTTCTGGTTCCATTCCCTCCCCCCCCCCCTCCTCCTTCCGATCATTAGCCATAGAATTCTCCACATTTTTATAAAAAACTTTTTAAATATCAGGTTTTTTTTATTTTATTTTATTTATTTATTTTTTTAATTGTTTGCTTCTTATTGTATTCTTCTTCTTTCTCCATGCATTTGATGGATTTTTGTATGCAATTGTCGGATTTTTATAGCCTTTTTATCAATATTTTAATACATGCATATCATGTATATCATGTATATACAAGTTACTATATATTTTTTCGTATGTGTTTTAATTTTGTCTCCAATAGCCCTGAAGAAGGGGGAGTCTCTGTTCCCCCAAAACACTCTGCTATCAACAAAACTACGATCTTTTAATCTAAGTGGGATTCTTATTGCTGATTTTGGGCTCTCCTTTAACCGACTACCACTAGCAAAAGGTACAGGGACTGGATGGCTAAGGACTGGGGTAAAGTCCTTTTCTCTGTTGAATCCCCTTTCCGATTGTTTGGGGCATCCAGCAGGGGCGGACTGACAACTCATGGGGCCCCCGGGCAATAGGAGATCATGGGGCCCCCTGTGTCCCCATCCACACTCAAGCCACACCCCAGCCTGTCCGTACACATCCCCAGCCTGTCAACATACCACCCCAGCCTGTCCGTATACATCCCCAGCCTGTCCGTATACATCCCCAGCCTGTCTGTATACCAACCCAGCCTGTCTGTATACCACCCCAGCCTGTCTGTATACCACCCCAGCCTGTCTGTATACCACCCCAGCCTGTCTGTATACCACCCCAGCCTGTCTGTATACCACCCCAGCCTGTCTGTATACCACCCAGCCTGTCTGTATACATCCCCAGCCTGTCTGTATACATCCCCAGCCAGTCTGCATACCACCCTAGCCTGTCAGTATACCTCCCTAGCCTGTCAGTATACCTCCCTAGCCTGTCCGTATACCTCCCTAGCCTGTCTGTATACTACCCTAGCCTATCCGTATACTTCCCTAGCCTGTCCGTATACCTCCCTAGCTTGTCTGTATACCTGCAGACCACAGCTGGCGTGAGGAAGCGAGCCGGTGTTGCCATTATTTGTCTTCAGTCTGGGCCCAGAAGAGCAGGTGCAGGCCTGGGGACAACGGCTGAGGAAATAGGTAGAGAGGCGCCACAAAAAAATCTTCACCCCTGCCATGGGCAGGGAAAAGGGGGTAGAGTCAATTGCAGAGCCAATGGGGGGCAGCAAAATGTGGTTTCGCCTAGGGTGTCAAGAATCCTTGCACCAGCCCTGGCTGTGTCCTCAATCTTCTTTCTTTCTTTCTTTCTTTCTTTCTTTCTTTCTTTCTTTCTTTCTTTCTTTCTTTCTTTCTTTCTTTCTTTCTTTCTTTCTTTCTTTCTTATTTTCGCTCCAAGGTGAAAGATTAGAGGTCTGTTTAGAACCCTGGTACAAAGCCTCCCAACTGGGCTCCTAAAAAAAGTTGTATAAAGTAATAAAAAATAAAACTGTAAAACAAAATAATAAAATAAATTGGTAAAAAAAAATAACAAAAATAAAAGACTACTGACCCCATGCACTGCCCTACTGGCACCGTCCACTGCCCTACCGACACCGTCCACTGCTCTACTGACTCCATCCACTGCCCTACTGCCACCGTCCACTTCTCTACTGACACTGTCCGTACACAGCTCTGATGCTATCCACTGCTCTACTGACACCGTCCACTGCTCAACTGACACCGTCGACTGCTCAACTGACACCATCTGCTGCTCAACTGACACCATCCACTTCTCTACTGACACCGTCCGTACACTGCTCTACTGATACCATCCACTGCTCTACTGACTCTGTCGTCTGCTCTACTAAGTCTGTCGTCTGCTCTACTGACACCATCCTCTGCCCTTCTGACACTATCCACTGTCCTACTGACACCATCCACTGCTCTGTTGACACTGTCCCCTGCCTTACTGACACCATTCACTGCTCTGCTGGCACAGTCCACTGCTCTACTGACACCATCCACTGCTCTACTGATACCATCCACTGCTCTACTAATTTTGTAGTCTGCTCTACTGACACTATCCACTGCTCTACTGACACCTTCCACTGCTCTATTGACACCTTCCACTGCCCTACTGACACCTTCCACTGCCCTACTGACACTGTCCACTGCCCTGCGGACACTGTCCACGGCCTTACTGACATGATCCATTGCCCTACCGACTGACACTGCCAGGGTTGCAAAGGTCGCACAAAATCGACCAGGCTCTGGTGTTTTGCTACCATGGGGGGGACCAAAACAGCAGGAAAGAGATCCACTGCAGAACATGTGAAAAGGTCCTGCTGTTGGATTGTAATAAAAAAACCTAAATGGGAGCAAATGGCCTCAGGGATCAGTGGGATGGGCCCAGGCTTGGGGTCAGGGGGGCCCCATGGGTTCTTGCACTGGGGCCCTGAAATATCTAGTTACACCTCTGTCAGCAAGCATATAGCAAGTCAGCTTTTTATGCTCAGTGTAAGAAAATCAGTGAGCAGAGGCAAGAATTTCACTTTACATATGCTTTAATGCAAGCACAGAGGATAGCAGCAGTGTAGCATTTCCTTGCAGCAGATAAGCAATGGTTAACACTCAGGGCTCTTCCACGGATGTCAGCAAGTCAGAGCGGTCATACAGAGAGCTTTACCGACTTTCAATTCTACTTCGAGCTTGCTGGTCCATCAAATCTGAAATACTGTCTCTGCACTCCCACATCAGATGTTGTTTTTACTCTCCCATAGCTCAAAGTGTAACACAACCTCAGAGCACAGAGCTGCTGTGTGTTCCTCTGCCCATGCCTGTTCCAGCTCACACCAAATAGTCCATCCGTGTTATACTCTGCTTCACTACCATGCTGACAGCTTCCCTGAATATAGTAAGATGGCGAGTGTCATGGGGCCCCCTACTGGCCCTGGGCCCCCGGGCAGTGCCCTAAATGCCCGTATGGTCAGTCCGCCCCTGGCATCCAGTAAAAACCCTTGTCCAGGGAAGAAAAGGTGAGCGCTACCATCAGTTCTGTGTCATGCCAACAGTGAGCCCCGGTTCACACTACTGCGTGTGCGGGGTTCGCATGTAATGTCGGAGCGCACTGCTCCGACATTACATGCGATCAGCTGTGCGGTGCGAGTTTAGCCATACAGTTTGTATGGCTAAATTCGCATCGCACCCGCAGCAAACACGCACAGGAGGCATTTTTGGTGCCGCATCAGGATCGGATCGCACAGCGGTTCACACTTGTGCGATCCGATCCTGTGCGAACTGCACGATCGCACTGCGATATGCGATCAAACTGGGGGTGTCGTTAAGATTACATTGACACCCCCAGCGGATCGCATATGGCAGTGTGAACTGCCGGGGGTGCGTGTGCGATGCGGGAACAGGCTGCGAGTTCGCAGCCTTCCCGCATCGCATCAGTGTGAACCGAGCCTAAAGCATCCTGAGACCATTCATGTGTGGGGTTGCTTCTCAGCCAAGGGAGTGGGCTCACTCACAATTCTGCCTAAGAACACAGCCATGAATAAAGAATGAGAGCAAATTCTCCCAATCATCCAAGAACAGTTTGGTGAGGAACAATGCCTTTTCCAGCATGATGGAGCACCTTATCATAAGGCAAAAGTGATAACTAAGTGGCTTGGGAAACAAAACTTTCACATTTTGGGTCCATGGCCAGGAAACTCCCCCGACCTTAATCCTATTGGGAACTTCCTCAAGAAGCGGGTGACTAAAAAAACCCCACTAATTCTGACAAACTCCAAGCATTGATTATGCAAGAATGGGCTGCCATCAGCCAGGATGTGGCCCAGAAATTGATTGACAGCATGCCAGGGCGAATTGATGAGGTCTTTAAAAAGAAGGGTCAACACTGCAAATATTGACTTCTTGTAATTGTCACTAAAAGCCTTTGACACTTATGAAATGCTTGTAATTATACTTTAGTATCCCATAGTAACATCTGACAAAAAGATCTAAATACACGGAAGCAGCAGACTTTGTGAAAATCATTATTTGTGTTATTCTCAAAACTTTTGGCCATGGCTGTAAACTAACATCTAGCAAAAACTGAAAAGTTATTGGTGGACTCACCCTCTAAACTAATCACATGCGCATAACTTACAGAACTTTACCAAGTCTATAGGTTTCCCTTTAATTGACCCGCAGTGATCCAAAGTCTATTGTGGCGGATTGTGAATGGGCTCAAATGTTTACATAAACTTTATAAAAATATTTTGTTAACCGCTAATTAACAAGACAAAATCAAACAAAGCCGGTTTAATGCCGAAGGACGCTGAATAGACCTGCAGACAAGGAGCCCATTCTCCCACAGGGCATAGACATCTGCCTCTTTAAATATGAATTGGAGCGTCATTCTTCAGCTAGAGAGCGGCGCTGCAGCTGCAGGGGACGCGGCCAGAGGAGGACAATGGCTCTCTGAGCACAGACACAGGGCTGCAGGTGCTGCGATGTCACACATACACAGAGCTCCCCGCCATTCCATTGCCATGTCCTAGAAACAACTGTCTGCATTCACCAAGGCACTGCCGCTTGGTACTGCAAAACTGATAAAATGATTATTTAAAGTGGCCCTCAGTTATTATTATTTTCATTTTTCTTTTACTTCCAAAATGTACACCGATCAGCCATAGCATTATGACCACTGACAGGTAAAATGAATAACATTGATTATCTCTTTACAATGAAAATTGGAAGGGATTTATCAGACCGCAAGTGAGCATGTTGTCCCTGAAGTTGTGTTGAAAGCAGAAAAAATGGGCAAGCATAAGGATTTGAACAACTTTGGCAAGGATCAAATTGTAATGCTTGACGACTGGGTCAATGCAACTCCAAACCTGCAGCTTTCGTAGGATGTTCTCAGTCTGTAGTGGTCAGGACCGACCAAAAGTGGTCCAAGGAAGAAAAACTGGTGAACCGGCGACAGGATCATGGGCTGCCAAAACTCATTGATGCACCTGGGGAGTGAAGGCTGGTCTGTGTAGTGCGATCCAATAGAAGAGCTACTATATTCAGTGTCCTCCACCCCTCTCTGCCAATCCCTTCACTGGCTTCCACTCACCCAACAAATACAATTCAAAGTGCTAACAATAGTTTACAAAGCCATCCACAACTCTGCCCCCAGCTACATCACTAACCTGATCTCAAAAGATCAACCAAGCCGCTCTCTTCGGTCCTCCCAAGACCTCCTGCTCTCTAGGTCCCTTGTCACCTCTTCCCATGCTCGCCTCCAGGATTTCTCCAGAGCTTCTCCCATTCTTTGGAACTCTCTACCCCAATATGTCCGACTGTCCCCTAATCTATCCATCTTTAGACGATCCCTGAAAACTCTTCTCTTTAAAGAAGCCTACCGGCTACTAACTAATAACGCTGTTTCACTTGCTCCATCAGCTCATCCCCCAAAGCTATTGCCTTTTGTATCAATTGACCCTCCCTTTTAGATTGTAAGCTCTAACGAGCAGGGCCCTCTGATTCCTTTTGTTCCGAATTGTATTGTAACTGTAATGTCTGCCTTCATTTTGTTAAGCGCTGCGCAAAATGTTGGCGCTATATAAATCCTGTATAATAATAATAATAATATATGTCAAATTGCTGAAAAAGGTAATGCTGGTTCCAATAGAAAGTGTCAGAACACACAGTGCATCGCCGTTTGAGGTTTATGGTGTTGTATAGCCGCAGATTAATTTAGGGTGCCCTAATTGACCTCAGTCAAAAGTGCCTACAATGGTCACACGAGCATTGGAACTGGACCACAGAGCAATGAAATAAGGTGGCCTAGTCTGAATTATTCAAGAATTGTTTGAGGAACACAACATTGAGTTTGGCAAGGCCCCACCTCAAAACATACAGGTTTTAAAGAATCTGCTACTGACGGCTTGGTGTCAGATACCTAGTGGAGTCCATACCTTAATGGGTTATGGTGGTTGATCATAATGGAATGATTGGTGTATATATTGATTAGGGATAAGCTCCGGGCTTAGGTCAACCACGAGCTCATCCCAAACCCAAGCTGTTCACAGTTTGACAAACAGGTGAACTAAACTGGCAAATCTGGCCAGTTTGCCCGCCCGCCTGAATTTCTGGTTGCTGCAGCCTGAAGTCATTCAGTTAGTGGTGGTATTGCTACTAATGCCACTAAATGACAGCTTTCAGTCTCATGCTGGCTTGTCTCAAATTCTAAACTATTGCCAACAGGCATCCCAAGTGATGTCATTGACCAAATATGGCTATTTAAAAAAACTTTTTTGCATTTGCATATGTTCCATGTGACAGTGCTCAGATACCCATGCCCCTGTTTTTTTACCAAGTTTTAAAACTGACCTTTAAAGTGGTATTAAACCCTCTTTTTTTTCAATTAAAATTACAAACATACTGTATCTATATGTACCTGCTCTGTGCAAAGCTTTTGCACAGAGCAACCCCCAACCTCCTTTTCCTGGGGTTCCCCACTGGCACTTCATGGCCCTCCTCTTAAAGCGGGTACCCTCATGGAAAGCCGCTTTCCCTGTGGGCACCCATGCGTGTTTGTTCCCATGTCCCGCTGCTGCATCCATTGACACAGACTGCTGCGTCCAGTGACATTGCCATTCCAATACACAGCTTTTGACTGACGGGGGACGGGGGGGTGCAGCACAGAAGGTTTTTCACTTTAATGCATAGAATGCATTAAGGTTCAAAACCTTAAACGGTAGTAAACTGCAACAATTTATTTATTTTTTTAAACCCTGCAAGGTAAAGCATAATGTGCTAGTATGCATGGCATGCTAGCACATTATGAAATACTTACCTTAGAACAAAGCCCTCCAGCACGACGCTGTCACTGCTGACCGGCACTTCCATCTTCTTCACGTCTTCCTTCCAAATTTGCATCCTCCGGCCGTCTGATTGGACGCTCTGCGATGACGTCACTCCCGCACGTGCATGCGGAAGTCACGGACTGCGGCACGGAGCTCTGAAGGGACGGCATGGGTATACCATGACTTCAGAGTGCATGCGCTGGTGACGTCACCAGCTGCATGCAGTGTGAATATCTCCTAAACTGTGCAGGTTGAGGAGATTCACTGTATCTACAGGTAAAGTCTTATTATAGACCTACCTGCAAGTACAAGTGTCAAAAAAACGGTTTACTTCCACTTTAAGGCTTTAGAACCACTTTAACCCTTTCTCTGTCAGAGCCGTTTTTGCACACATGTTTAAAAAAGAATTTTAGGCCTGAAGATTAGTTAAAACCCCTAAACATTATATATTTTCTGAAAGCAGAGTTAAAGGTACACAACAAAGGAAGCTTTAGTTGCGATATTCAGCTTCATTATAGGGATTTCCCCTGCTACTGTTTTGGTCCACATTCTGATTGCCAGCATCATTCAACCTACTTCCTCTGAGCCCAGATGGTCCTAGACCTGCCACCCAGCCTGTGATTGAACAGTGAAAGGAGAAGCAGCACAACGATAAGCTTACTGTATCTCTCTGCCACTCTGACTTCTCCTCCTATAAGCATGCGTCTTGTCAGCACATAAAATGATTGGCTCACTGTGCTGCTTCTACCTCTCGCACTCCAGCCCTGCTGGAACTTCAAGAGGCTGAAACCAGGTCACATTCAGGTACTTGTACTCATAAAATACATTTAGTGCTGTTCCCCTCCTTTATATTCTATTTTGACCAAATGGGAGGATTTTGTCCTTATCAAAAACATTATTTCTATGTAACTTATCTTGTATTCTGTATTTTGTCAAAACTTTTAGGGCCCATTCAAATCTCAGCATTTTGTAGCTTGAAGCTCCAAAATGCTGGAGGAGAAAAAACTGAAAATTGTTATCAAATACTTACCGTAATTTTCCTTTCCTACTCCCATAAATTTTTACTCCGGGTCAGAGGCCGTGTTCCATAAATAGCCTACTCCAGCAGATGGGAGGGGACTCCAGCTGCCATGGAGTCCATCAGGAAAGGAAAATTACGGTAAGTATTTGATAACAATTTTCCGTTTTCCTGACAGACTCAATGGCAGCTTACGTGTGGGAAATAACATGCCAAACACAAGGGAGGGAAACTGCTGGACAAAAGAAAGTTTAATTTGCACCATCAACAGATAGTATTTGCAAACCAAAGTTAACAGAAGACAACAAGGCTGGCCCAATACAATAATGAGTCATGAAAGTGTTAATGGAAGACCACGAAGCCGCTTTGCATATTACTTCAGGGGCCACGTGACAAGAAGCTGCCCAGGACGTGGATACTCCTCTCGCCGAATGCGCGGTCACCGCTTCTGGAGGAGCCAATCCCTTAGCTTTATACGCCCATTGGATGGTCTGAACAATCCATGCCGCTATGGATCTAGAAGAGGCCCGCATGCCCTTGTTCTTCCCATAGAAGAGAGAACAAACAATCTGATCGTCTAAAGGAAGCTGTTGTATCCAGGTACAATCTTAGAATTTCACCCACGTCCGGTGGATGCGCATCTGAAGACTTGAAAGTCGGAAGGACGATCTCCTGGTTCTCGTGGAAAACAGAAGCCACCTTGGGGTGTGAACCCAGCATGGGGATAAGAACCACACGATCTGGAAAGAAGGTCAAGAATGGTTCTTTGCAACCCAGAGAACTAATCTCGGAAACTCTTTTAGCCGAGGTAATGGCTACCAAGAAGGCAAATATCAGAGACAGATCTTTGACGGAGAGTTGTTCCGTGTGCACTCGTCTAATCTCTGAAAGGAAGTTCAGGACAAGTGGAAGGTCCCACTTAGGGAACCTTGGCTTTCTCTGTGGCCTAAGTCTGGAAGCTCCCCTGAAAAATTGATGAACAAAGGGAAGTTCCTGTGAAGGCTGAAATGGCGGAGACTTGCACACGAAGAGAACTGACGGATAATGACAGGTCCAGACCTGACTACAGAAAGCCAAGGATGTGCTGAATATTCAGGTCATTGCATGACCCCTCTTCCTTGGAAACATGTGCCATAAACTTGGACCAAATCCTTCCATAGACTTCGTTAGTGCCCGCTCTTCTGGCACTAACCTCCAGGCCTCCAGCCTTTCCCTCTCAAAAACCATGCCACCAGGTGCAGATGAGCCGGGCATGGGTGTAGAGTTGCTCTCTGGGACAGAAGGTCCGGCCTGATGGGTAGAGGAACTGGGACCCGAAAACTGAGGAGCATCAGTAGGGGAAACGATGGCCTGTTCGGCCAGTAAGGAGCTATTGTTAGAACAAGGAGTAAGGAGCTATTGTTAGAACTTCCACATCTTCCATCCTGAGCCTCGCCAGGAACCGGAGAATAACAGGAACTGGGGGAAAGGCATATGCCCTGCAAAATTTCCACTGGTCTGTCAGAGCATCCGTCCCAAAGACTTGGGGACAACGGAACCTCACATAATACTTTTGTAGCTTGTGGTTGCACAGGGATGAAAACAGATCCACTTCCGGGGCGAAATTCCAGAGATGTGAGCCACTGGAAGACATCGTTGTGAAGGCTCCATTCATTGTTGTCCAAGCGGACTCTTGAGAGGAAGTTCGCTTGAACATTCTGCACACCCGGGAGAAACACTGTAGAGAGGTTGACCAGGTGTTTCTGGGCCCAAGACAAAATCGGTTCTACCTCCCTCAACAGGGAGCGGCTGCGAGTACCTCCTTGACATTTTTTTGTCCATCCTCAGAACCACAGAAGCCTCTTCTATCAGGTGGTGGAATGCTTTTAGGGAGCAAAATGGGGCTCGCAGTTCCACAATGTTTGAAACTTCCCTGTGAGCTTGGAAATCCAAGCTGCCCTGGGCTATCTCCGTCTGACAGAGAGCGCCCCATCCGGTGTTGCTGGCATCCGTGGTAACTGTGATCCAAGAAATGGGCATGATGGAGTGGCAACTGAGGAGATTCCTGCTCTGCAGCTACCATGGAAGGCTCTCCCGCATTGACGATGTTATGCCACTGCTGGAGAAACCCCACTTGGAAAGGCCGCATTTTCCACTGCACCCACTTCACCATTGGAGTTGTGGCTACCATGGTCCCAATTATCCTTAGACACTGGGAAGCTTGAAGATGAGTAGCCGTCATGGCTAGGCGTACCCTGTCCCTGACTACAGGAATCTTCTGAAGGGGCAAGGAGATTGTGCCTTGACTTGTGTTCAACTGAGCTCCCAGAAAAATTAACGACTGGGTAGGCTCCAGGTGACTCTTCTCCTTGTTCAGTATCCAGCCGAACTCGCGAAGAGTAGCTATTACCTGAGATCTGTGCACCAGAAGCTGTTCTCGGTCTTGTGACAATAGGAGCAGATAGTCCAGATAATGGTGTAGACGAATGCCTTTGGTCCTGATCAAAGCTACCACTGATAGTAAGACCTTTTGAGAATACCCGCAGCGATGTAGTAAGCCCAAACGGGAGAAAAAAACAAATTGTAGGTGGCTCTGATTTACTGCGAATCGCAGGAACTTCTGGCAATCTGCTGCCACCGGCACGTGGAAATAGGATCCTTGAGATCGATTGACACAAGCCAGTCTGCCAGTTGTACTGCCTGACGGATGGTGAATAGTGTCTCCATCTTGAATTTCTCTTTCTTGATAAAAGAGTTCAGGTGCGTGAGGTCTATGATGACCGGGCACCAAGCACCGCTCTTTATCTGAACCAAAAAGAGAGGGGAATATAGGCCTTGGGACTTTTCGTTGGTTGGAACCGGTACCACTGCACCTTGGGCCATCAATAAATTTATGTAAGACAGAAGGACCTTTCTCTTCTGACTGTGGCAATGAGGTTGGAACGAACCTCAGTCTGGGCGGACTGCAGAATGTCCAGGAATGACCTATTGAGACTGTCTTGATGACCCAAAAGTCTTTGATCGAGGCTGCCCAGATGCGTTGTAAGCAAAGTAGATGAGCACCGACTTGCTCCGCCTGGGCAGGCGCAACGTCAAAAAGACTTTGTGGCATCCCGACCACTGGGCACTTTCTGTCCTCAAGGCTGATGTCTTCTCCAGTTCTTCCAAAATTGACGGTCAGGCTTATATAGAGGAGCATCCCTTGCCCGATCAGCCCCTTGCCTGGTCCAGCAAGCGCCTATCCTGGGGAAGGAACACCGACTTAGCACCCGTGGCACCGGAAATGGTGCTCTCCAACTTGTTGCCGAATAGGGAAGACCCTTCAATCGGAATTCGGCACCAGGCCTGCTTTGACGCAGGATCGGCCAACCAAGGGCGCAACCAGAGAGCACGTTTTGCAGTGACCGAGGAAAGCATCACCCGCGCCACTAGGCGGACAATGTCGAGGGAGGCCTCCCCCAAAAAGGCAGCCGCCAGCCTCAGCTCATGTACTGCCGAATTCCTAGCCACTTCCTCCGAAACGCTTCTAAGCAACGCGTCCACACTATCCGTCCACACTTCCATCGCTTTGGACAGAGCCGCCAGAGCCAAAGCTGGTTTGCAGGCCATTCCGGCTGACACATAGATGTGCTTGAGGTCAGTATCAATACGCCTCTCAAGGCCATCTTTAAAGGTCACTGTGTCTTTTAGCGGGAGGGTGACATGACGCACCAGTGCTGCATCTAACAGAGGAGCTGACTCCAGGGGTTTAACATCTTCCACCTTAAACGGGTACATCTTGGTTATTTTGGAGAGTAGAGAGTTTTTCCTCTCAGTGCAGCCCCATTCATCAGTAATAATTTCTCCAACCTCCCCTAACAGGGGAAAGAAAGGGCGCTCCTTCTTGAGGTGCTTAAAATACCTCTTTTGTTTAGAAGGTGACTCTACCGGCTCATCCCACTTCAGGGCTTCCTTCACAGCTTTGACCAAGGAGGAAACCATAGCAAAATCAAAACCCGCACCGGGGTCGTCCGCTTCAAGCTCCCCTTCTGAGCCGTCAGATGAAGAGTGACTCTGCTGGGAAGGACCAGGGATATAGGTATTGTCACCGGCAGGAGTACCCGCCATCCTGGGAGAGGAGGATCCAGCACGAGCAGGATCCAAGTTCTTTAAGGATTCTTTAACCACTCGCCTGACCAGCGACTCCATCTGCTGGTTGCTGTCCTCTCTTTCATTCTCAGGTGCAAAGCAGGGCTCCCTTTCCATCAGGCACCTGTCCTGGGGGTGTCCTGATGTAGTTCCGGACTCCTCGCCATGACGCCTGGAAGACGACCGAGGGTGCCTGGAACTTGAGGACGATTGCCGAGTTTGCGACCTGGGAGGATCATTATCTTCGCGGGCTGAGTGTCGTCTTTTAGACCTAGAAGGGCTATAGGAGACAAAATAAAGACTGAACAGAACAGAAGAAAAACCCAAACATTACAGGGAGAGGAAGAAACCAATCTTACCTGTAATGTAAGGGCTGGCCACCAGGGGGTGGTGAGACATCCATATCCACCAGGAAAACTGCAAGAGACCCAGGAACAGGCAGAGGGCAGGCATTAAGCCTAACAAATATAACTACAGCCATCTCTCACCTTTTAAGGACCACTGCAGGGCACGGGGAAGCCGCTGGAACACTGCTTAGCAAACCCAGAGATAGCTGAATCTGACAGCTATATGAATTTGCAGCTGGAATGATGTCACCGCCCCCCCCCCGGCGCCTGCGCTGTAAGCCGCACTTCCCGGCAGTGCCACTGCGCATGTGCGAACACCGCCGCCCATCCGCACTGCGCCTGTGCGAACCAAGCCTCAATTCAAATCAGGCTTGGACGGCATCAGGAAGCAGGGGAGCGGAGGGGAGGGACGCGGAATGGAACGCCGCGCGTCCCACAGCCGAACTAGACCCCAGGGAAAGATAAGGAACATAAAACAGATACACATAATACAAACTGCTGCCATAGAATTAAAGCAGGGGTACATTACCACTCCACGACCAGACCTGGGACCGTCATGGACACCGCAGCTGCATGCATGATGGGGTGCATCAATGGGCCTCCCGCTAATAGCTGGGACGATTGGCCATATGTCGCTTTGCCTGCCATTGGCCAGGCTTGTAAGCTGTTCTGACAACTGACTCCATGCCCGTGTCCTACCCCGCTAATAGCGAGGGCGTACTGGACTTGAAGGGGACACCACCGGGATCTGTCGTGCAGACCATCAGGCCTGAATCGGGAATCTTCATGAGGTAAGATTTGACCACAATACATTCAGGAGGAGGACAAAAAAGGAACACGGCCTCTGGCACGGAGTAAAAATGTATAGGAGTAGGGTCCTATGAGGTAGGAGGAGGCGGGACTAACCCACACGTAAGCTGCCATGGAGTCTGTCAGGAAAAATAAATTATTCTCTATGGAGATGGTTCACATCTCCACTCCAAGTCGCCTAAAGCCAAATGTCTGAAGCTCAAAAAAGTTCTGGAGCTTTTTTTTAGCTCAAATCGGGCAGATTGGTGTGTTTTTGGAGCGGTTTTTGTTCCATAAAAATGCATGTAAGCGCTTAATTTGCTTGTTTTTGAGTGTTTCAGCACGTTTTGTTACTAGTTTCTGAGCATGTTTCTGCTCAAATGCAATCATTAAGTCCCTATTCACACTAGCTCGACTAATATTAAACCCTAATCCTAACCCCTAACCCCTAAATTAACCCCTAACCCTAATATTAACCCCTAATCCTAACCCCGATATTAACCCCTAACTCTAATATTAACTCCTAATCCTAGTCTATCAAATAAAAAATAATATGTAAATACATAATAAATACAATAAATTAACTTTTAACCAAAACATTTACCCCTAACTCCTTAACCACTTGCCGACTGCCCCACGCAGATTTACTGCGGCAGGGTGGTTTGGCTGTGCATAATCACGTAGATCTACGTGATTATGTGCACCCGGTCTCGGTAGGGGGGCGGCGTGCCGCCGAGACCGCGCTCCCACTGTGATTAAAAACGCCATACAAAAACACTCAGAAACGCCCATACAAGCGCCTGAGAAAAATGCCCGAAAAAAACTTTTAAAAACGTGACGCTCAGGTGTGAATGCAGCCTTAAAGTAGAACAGACAAAACTTTTTTTTCCTTTTGGATAGAGTTAGGCCTCTTTCACACGGTCCGCCTCCGTAGGCGGATCCGTGTTGCTCAGCGGGAATCGATCCGCGATCCCCGCTGAGCCGACGGATGACAGCTTCGTCTCCGCTTGAAGAGCGGAGAGGGAGGTGTCTCAGCACCCGCTGCCCTCTATGGGGGATCGGATGAGAGCGGACCGCCTGTCCGCTCTCATCAGATCCGATCCGATTACTGAACGGATGGAAAAATAGGGTTTCCATCTGTCCAGATTTCACGGACAGGATCGGATACGGATGGCAGCGGGTGTCAGCGGAGGTGTCTCCGCTGACACCCGCTGCCCCATAGAGCTGCATGTAGGATCCGATCAGATCCGCCTAAAAAACTGACAGGCGGATCTGATCGGATCGCCTGTGTGAAAGAGCCCTAAGGGAGGGTTATAACCCCTGTCAGATTTTTTTTTTTCCATCTGTGTCCCATTGGGGATTGTGTCCAATAGCCACACAGGAAGTGGGAAAATCTCAGCAAATTAGGGGACATTTTTGGGGATCCCCCAGGTCACCAGAACTAGTATCCCCATTAAAAGATTTCCCCTCTGTTACTTTTCTGGGGACAACCCAAAATTTGGGGTTTTCTTTTACTTTCACATTTGATGATAATGATAAACATGACAAATACTGTAGAGAGGGTGAATCTCCCTTCGGCCCCTTTCACATGGGCGCACCGCCCAACGGAGTCCGTTCTGCTCAGCAGGGGATCGATCCGCCGATCCCCGTTGAGCAGGCGGATGACAGCTCCGTCTCCGCTCTGTGTGCAGAGACAGAGCTGTCAGATCCCCGATGTCCTCTATGGGGGATCTGATCCGATCCTCCAGACGGATGGAAAACAGGATCGGAAGCAGATAGCAGCGGGCGACAGCGGAGATGTCTCCGCTGACATCCGCTGTCCCATAGGGATGCATGGAGCATCCGATCAGGTCCGCCTGAAAAACTGACAGGCAGATCGGATCACCTGTGTGAAAGGGCCTAATGGGGACACAGACAGCAATAAAAACCAAAAGTAAGTTATACTTTAATAAAAAATATATTGTTACAAAAAAAAAATACATTTAGTGATGTATTTAAAATTAGAGTTGCATTAATTTGGGTGTTTTATAGCTGCCGGCACTCAAAGAGTCCCGTGCTGATTTTTAAATTTAGCAATCTATTTGCTTTATTCCTCTGAATGCACGTTATTGTTGGAGAATTTTTTAATTAGGAAAAATTGGCTGTCACCATTCTGGAGCTACAAAATTCAGGATGGATGGCACTGAAATAGCAGACCGGCTAATTGTCATCCATCTGGAAAAGATCTGCTGAATCCACAAAAAATAGATTTTCTTCTGGTAGCTTGTCCCTGGAAATGATATAGACATGACTACAAAGGGTTAACACGCAGAGTTTTGTCATTCGCAGCTCGCACAGCAGGCCCGATGGCGTCCAGTTTGGCCGGCGTCCCTGGCCGCTGTGATATTTTGCATTTCTCATGTCTTCACCGGGGTCTAATATCTGGCTGGATGATTCCCGGTTTAACCCCGTCACCCCCGTGCTGATCTGCTGGTCTCCCTCATTACGCCCCGATCCCACGTCCGTCTATCCCAGCCTTTAACCTCAATAAACGCGTTGGGCTTTTTAAAAAGGTGATGACAGGCATGTTTATGGTGGAGTCTGGCCCACTGTTATTACATTACCAATCTAATTGATTTGTGCCACAGACACAAGCGACGGCCTGACAAATGGCGGGGAAGTGACAGTGACATCTCTGAACCGGGACAGGAAAGGGGGGGGGCAGACCGGTGTTCATGGACTGGATGCACTGATCTTAAAGGAGCAGTACTCTTAAATTCCAAATTGCATTACACGACGCAGCAAAGAATAGCATTTATGAGAATGGCCCAGGGGCTCTTTAGAAATGAATTTACGGAAGGGTGATATTTTCTAACATCAGATGAATTTCTAGGCATCCGTCTGATTTATTTCATCTGGTTAATGTCTTTCCACTCCCGCTCATTACATTTGTCGCAGCACCTGTGTCAGAGCGGGTGGGTTGGGGGGCTTTCTGGAGGTTCTGCTGCATGAGATGCTGTTGTATGCTGCAGGTACCTTTAGGACTTGTTTACAGAAGTGGTTTTGGGGGGAGGTAAAACCACAAAGTTGAGCCACCATTTTACCGATCCCCTTATGGTGCAAAGGCAGGTGCAGGATTTGTATACATTCCGCGGCTATAATGCTTTGCATCAACGCGTCCCAGAAATGATCCCCACCCCCTGCTGAATGCGACCCAGTCTACTGAATGGGGGTGCGTCCCAATTGCCCCAACTCTGTGCAATAAATAAAATTGCAGGGCGCCATTGGAGGGTGCAAGGGGTTAACCACTTGCCTGCTGGGCCAATTTTTTAATGTTTTGCTCACATGTTAACCACTTAAGGACCGGAAGGTTTTACCCCCCTAATGACCAGGCCATTTTTTTTGCGATATGGCACTGTGCTATTTTAACGGACAATTGCGCGGTCGTGCGATGCCGTACCTAAATAAAATTGATGCCTTTTTTTCCTCATAAATAGAGCTTTCTTTTGGTGGTATTTGATCATCCCTGCGGTTCTTATTTTTTGCGCTATAAACAAAAAAGTAGCGACAATTCTAAAAAAAATAAAAAAAAAAATATATTTTTTACTTTCTGCTATAAAACATATCCAATAAAAAAAGATGAATTTTTTTTTTTTTTAATCATTTTAGGCCACTATGTATTCTGCTACAAAAAAAAAAATCACAATAAGTGTCAATTGATTGGTTTGCACAAAAGTTATCGCGTCTACAAACTAGGGGAAAGACGTCATTTTTATTTATTTATTTATTTTTTACTAGCAATGGTGGCGATCAGCGATTTTTAGTGACTGCGACATTGCGTCAGACAGATCGAACACCTAACTAACACTTTTGAGGGGAGCAGTGACATTATTACAGTAATCAGTGCTAATAATATGCACTGTTACTTTGGTAGAGTCCCCCGATGGGGTACCAAACAGCTACCTCCTCCGATATTATCTATATAACTGGTAGTCCTATATACTGCTTATGCTCCCCCTACCCATTTGCCACGGTGCTACTACCAATGTCAACTTCCTCCCCTCCTTTGCCCTAATCGTTTTTGATCCATTGTATACTTCTCAACAACTAAACTCTTCTTTTGTCACATCATTTATGCATCAGTAATAATACTTATGCCTTGTACACACGTTCGGATAATCGCACGATAAAACTAGCTTTCGACATGATCGCACGATAATATGATTGTTAGTACACAGCTTTCGACAGCCAATCAATACATTTCGTCCAACAAAATCAGAAGGGACAAGCAGGAAAACTTCTGTTGTATGATAGCCTAGCGAACGACAATTGTTTAATCAGTACAGTATGCGTCCACTAAAAATCGATCGACAAAGACCGCGCATGATCAGAAACACTAAAATAGCACGGAAAAAGCCTGGCTGCCATTGTTTTTGTATTGCACTATCCTACCAGGAAGCTTTTCTGGAATCGTACGAAAAAAATCCTACGTTTTATATGCATTGTTGAATTCGATATTAGTATCATGCAACAAAATGCGAATGATAAGTCGCCCGATTATCTGAACGTGTGTATGAGGCATTATTATTCTTATGTTTAACTTGTACCCTGACTTGTATTGTTGTTTCAAAACTTCATTTATCCTTCTCTAATAAAACATTTGAACAAGAAAAATATGCACTGTTACTATACTAATGATACTGGCAGGGAAAGGGTTAACATCAGAGGCGATCAAAAGGTTAAGTGTGCTCCTAGCGAGTGCTTTCTAACTGTGTGGGGGATGGACTCAATAAATGAAATAGTAGGAACACAGGATCTCTGTGTTCATCTGTGACAGAACGGCGGTCTGCCTTGTTTACATCGGCAGACCGCCATTCTGTCACTATAGGGAGCGATCACAGGTGGCCAGCGGACATCGTGTCCGCCAGACCCGCTGATTGGCTCCCCCTCGCGCGTGCCTCCCCCACAGGCTATTGCACAAAGCGACGTACAGGTATGTAGTTTCGCGTAATAGAGCCGACCTGCTGCAGTAAAACTAGGTTGGCAAGTGGTAAAACACATAAACCTAAAAACACAACTAAAATAAAATTAACCTTAAAGGCATTGTACACTTTTAAATGTTCTTGTTGTTTTAACTAGGTATTAAAGTAGTTATAATGTAATTACATTCCCTGTGTTGTTGATTTCCTCACCTTGTAATAATGGGCTCACATTGTCATGGCTGATTGATTCCCCTATGTCCATGGATTCATTCACCTAGCTTGTCCCTATTGTAAGTGACAGGCAACCTCATGTTCTGGGTCACACAACGCCCACTTAATGCTTCACCATTTCTCTGTGCTGGTGGCGTGGATGTACTGATGTGATGAAACACATCTCTTCCTGTCATCTTGTTTACATAGGCAGACTGCCATTCTGTATCCATGGGGAGGGATCGCAGGTGGGCAGTGGACCCGCTGATTGGCTTCCCCTCTGGCCAATCGGCGCGTGCCTCTGGTGGCGTGCGTGCCCCCACTGTCTATTACACAAAGCGACGTACAGGTACGCTGTTTCGCATAATAGAGCTGAGTTGCCGCCGTAAAACTATGGTGGCTGATCGGAAAATGGCTAAAACCTGCATTTTTTTTGCTGGAAATGACAGTAAACCCTTCAAAAAAGTATTTTTTTTTTGGAAGTTGTATTTTTTTTTATGTCATAGCTATTTATGAAATGCTAATTTTCAGGAAAAAATACACAAAAATTAACTTTAGTTAAACACAATATTATACCCCATTTTTTTGTAAAATTTAAAAAATTGGAGTACTGATCTGCATTGCATAGAGGGTTCTTGGGCTATGCCAGGCAGCAGGCGGGTCGACTTCCCTGCATGCAGTGAATACCTTTCGCGTGGAGCTCGCTCATCAATGCCTGGGACGAGGCGGGGACTGTGGTCATGTGAAAAATCTAACATTAAAGCAGTTCCCCGGTATGAGCCTTCACTGTGTGCAGTAATAGAACATACAGAGATCCACTGTGGTCCCCATCGCTATCGGAGGACCCGGGCCATCACCTATGCCAGGTACAACACTTAACAACTGGTAGCTTGTGTAATTACTATAACCTATCACCATGTGGCTTCCCCTGCAGCAGCTGAAAGCTGGCAGGAGGGAGAGGAGGAGAAGTCCGCTGTAGAGGGGGCCACAGGGGAATTGGTTCCAGTACAGAAAAAATGGTCCCGGTATCAAGAGACAGGGAAGAAAATAGGCTATTTTTATGACAAAAAATAAAGCAAGTAGGTTACAAATGTTAAATAATTATATTGATATCAAAAATTAATTCCTGATAAAAGAGTATTTGCCAGGGGTTGAGTTTCCCAAAATGGTTCCAGTAACTGCAACCCTAAGCCTGCTGCTCCAGTCCCCCCCTGTTAAACTTATGGGGCCTGGGCCCAGTACAGTAGGGCTGGTGCTTCCCCCTTTATCAGCCACCCTGGATGGTATAACTACCATTGTAGGCAGACTACCATTTTCCTTCTAAAAACGCTAGTTGCCAGGCTGTCTCCAGCTCCACTGTTTTCTGGAACACTGAGCCAGAGCAAGCATGCATATCAAGAAAGTAATGGACAATCTCCCCTACTGGAAAACACACAGTGAAACCTGGAAAATGGGGGTATTGCTGCGCTCAAAGCATCAAATAAATAGATTAGTTAAAATCATTAAATAAAATAAAATAAGTCTAAAGACTTGATACAGCTGCCAACACCTGACCCTGAATTAGAAACACCAGATCGCAAAAATGACATAAAATAGATATGGTGTAGCGCTTGTAACGATAAAGTGACCTACACAGTCCAGAAAAATGTTCACATGTGTCAAACAGTTGGAATAAACAAAGTCCTTCCGAAAATGTGATCCCAAAATGAAAATATCAGCCACTCCAAGCTCCAAAAGCCCAGTGTAGAGAAACCGCCACCAAAAGATAGAAGTATAGTCACTGACTTTTAATATAATAAAAGAACAAAGAGTGGCAACTCACATTTGGACACACGCTGTTTTGTCTCTGTCCAAATGTGAGTTGCCACTCTTTGTTCTTTATTATATTAAAAGTCAGTGACTATACTTCACTATGGGAGTTGTTCCCCTTTCTTTATACACACATGTGTTTCGAGTGGAGCTGATGTGAGAGATACAAGGAGCCGGTATAGAACCCGTATGAGTCTTCTGATCCGACACACAGGCTAGATGCGATCCCTGTAATGGGGATCATCGTATTGTGGTAAGGGGCCAATCTCATCTTTTGGTGGCGGTTTCTCTACACTGGGCTTTTGGAGCTTGGAGTGTCTGATATTTTCATTTTGGGATCACATTTTCGGAAGGACTTTGTTTATTCCAACTGTTTGACACAGTGAAACCTGACAGAGGTATTTATCCTTCCCCACGTGATATAGAGATTTTTAAAGCTGGCCATATACTATACAATCTGTTTGTATGGTATCCTTTGGATTATGCAGAACTATGTAATGAGGAAAACCCTACACAATTCATTTAATATATATCAAATTAGGCAGGCCTTTGCAGTACAGGCGGTCCCCAGGTTACAAACATCTGACTTACAAACGACTCCTACTTACAATGGAGGGAGACAACAGGAAGTGAGGAGAAATCTACCCCTAGTAAGGGAAATTCACTCCGGTAAGAGTTCTCATGGGAAAAAGGTGTCTCCACTGAAGCTTTATCACCAATCCTTGTTTCCACAACAACCCAAAATTTTCAAAATACAGTTGTCATAGGGACAGAAAGTGAGGTGAAATCTTCTGAACAGGAACATTGACAGCAAAACAAATGGTACAGGGGTGTCTACCATTCCCTATGCTATCCAAAAAAACTAAAAATTATTATTTTGGCTGGAGCTAAACTTAAAAAATGTACCTGTTCCGACTTACAAACAAATTCAAATTAAGAACAAACCTACAGTCCCTATCTTGTTTGTAACCCGGGGACCACCTGTACTTAGTTGATAGTAGATCTAATGGAGATTGTACAATCCAGCTGTAACGTTTGTGACCACCAAATTAATACGATAATAGGGTGGCAGTGCAGTTGGCAGACCCCAACATGCCATCAGTGGAACATTCAGTAGAATATTTTTGTACAATGTAATAAAGCGTACCTTTAGATTACCCAGCCCATGGCAAGAACGGTGCCCACGCGTAAACCTTCACCAAGTCCAGGTAAGGATCCCGGCAAGTTCTATAATGTTCCCATGTGTCGGGTAAAATAAACATACATTTTTTCACATTGAACACCACTGTTCTGTGGATTCTCCTGGATTGTCCAAGCAGTGCCAAGTGAAACACTAGCCTGATACGCCCTGCTATTACTGCGGTTACAGTGCGCTCTGTGATATAATATTCGAATCAAAGAATGCAAATTGACCAGGACAGATGCTCTAAAGGAGATTTGTGGAGATAGAGCAGGGGATAACCAGGATTTTATGGCTCTTACACATTTATTAAGAACAGACGTAAAGCAAATACAGTTTTGTATTAAAGAAGTCGGCAGAATAAAGAAACCCTGACCACTGATCACTTTTTGGGTTTGGCTCATCTCCAGAGTAGGTACAGATGATTGGAATTCGGATTCATCTGCAGTTTGAGCCAGACTATTAGCAGGTATGGCATTGCTTCCTCGCGTCATTGTGGTTGACCGTTAAGCTCATCCTCTGAGTGCTGCAAATTTGGTTTTATGCCGAAAATTAAAGATAATCTCTCCAACCCTCAAAAGAAAAAATAGCTTAAAATGACTCTGGATGAGGGGTATTTTGGGGATCACTGCTGCTTATCCCTTTAAAAGTTCCTACATGGGAGTTTCTCAATTAGGATTCCATGAGAGATTCCTGGGATTTCCACCCCCCTTCCCCTATTGCAGCAGATTTCTATCTGCCAACCAGTGGTTTCAGTATCAACCCCTGAAAGTAGCTTACCACTGTGGTGGATTCATACCCACTGAACTACCGTAAGCTGCAATAGCCAGGTAGAGATTGATATTATTATCGTACAGGATTTATATAGCGCCAACAGTTTGCACAGCGCTTTACAACGTGAGGGCAAACAGTACAGCTACAATACAATTCAATACAGGAGGAATCAGAGTGCCCTGCTCATCAGAGCTTACTATCCAAAAGGGAAAGTCAAGTGATACAAAAAGTAATAACTGTGGGGGATGAGCTGATGGATAAAAGAGAGGAACATTTATTAGGTGGGCAGGATATTAGCCCTACAATACTCTATTAGATTTGGCACCTGATGTCACCAGCAAGCCTCCCTGTTGCCCTTTAGGTAGGCTTTAATGCCCTGAAGTTAAAGAGGAACTTCACTCCCAATGTTATTTTTTTAATCCCCTTTTACTTTTGTTTGTTTGCTGGGTTATCCTCTAAACACTGTACATACATGTCCAGCAAATCCTGCTGCCATCTGCCACCGCACGCTGGATCCTATGCTGCCATCTCCTTTACTTATGTCATCAGGGGAGTTCCGTCTCTTCCAGATTCTTGCAGCCAGCCCCTTGATGACATGCATGCTCTGTGGCATGTCATTAGGGGCCGGCTGCAAGAACTAGGAAGAGAGAGCTGGCCCCCTGATGATGCCCAGAGGTACATGTATGACGTTCGTATCTCAGGAGGCTGAAGGCCACCAGGAGGGAACAATAAAAGAGGTGTTAAAAATATAAAAATAATTGTCCAGTGGTGAGAGAAAGGGGGTAGGTTGGCAACTATGGACATTTTTTTCCCCAAGTTGCACCTTCCTGGCTATGTTAACATTGGATTAATAAAGAACAACCCAGAACTTCTGCTTTCACACAGAGATCTTAGGGGCATATAGCCCACATGGAAGAAAAATATATTTGAAATATATTTTAAAAACATTTTAATTTATTTTCCCAAATATATTGGAAATATATTTGAAATGCTACAATTTTGGCCATATTAAATATATTTCTAAAATGTTTTCCCTAAATATATTGGAAATATATTTTTCTTCAATATGGGAGGTGGGGGACAAGGATGGGCATGAGACAACAGATCAGTTCCAGGAGAAAGGGAAATTAAAGGGAAAAGGGGATCACTAAAATCTACCAACAAAATCTGCTAAGAACCATCGCATTTTCACTAAGCACCAATGCACTAAGGAATTAAGCTCTGCAGTATTGCACATGCGTTCATGCACCTTTCATTTGAATAGGCTGGCCTACACACAGAAATTGCACCAAAGTGCATGCACTTTTTTTTTTTTTTTTTTAATGCAGTGCACCGCAAAGCATGATAATAAGTTTCCATGGGCTGCGGCACACTGCATGTGCATTAGCAATGTACATTAGAGTGCCATGAAGAATTAACGGCACTGTGGCGCACCTACAAGAAAAATACGTTTTTGTGTGCTATGGGAACCTGAGTGATCTTGGGCGCATTCCCACAGCTGTGAACAGATAGAAACGAAGCCTTGGTGTATTTGTTGTGCACCAATGCACTCTTGCATTCGGTCACAGGGCACTTGCAGAGTGGTGCCATTTATTTAAATTGGTCATGTTCAGCGGGTTACAGGGTTATAATTCCTGCGGGGGCATATGTACATCCCTGGCTGCTGCCTCTGAAGCTAAAGGGGTATGGGGGGGCTGTAAAAGTGGGGCTTAACCCTGGAGTGTTTTGTAGAACACAAATTAACTCTGATGTTCAAGCTTTTTTTCAGCATCTTGGGTCCTGGAAAACTTTGTTTGATTGGGATGGAATTTTTTTTTAACCTAAATTCTGGATTTCTACCCCAGAATTCTGAATTTTAAACTAAGAATTAAAAGGCATTTGCCCTGGCTTTCTCTGATAATAGGGGGGTGTAGACGAGACTCTCTATAAAGAGCAGATTAAGTTCCTCCTTCAAGCAAGAGGCTTTGGAAATGTAGTGAGGAAACAAAGATCCATTATTTCCCAAAGGAAAAATGTCTTCTACATTGACATCTGTCTGTAACCTCTAGTGGTCCAAAGCCTGAGCAGTCGGTGCCAGGCTCAAACAGCAGTGGAGAGGCACTCCCGCTTTGCACTGCATCAGCTGCAGGCTTGAAATTGCATGGATTAACCCCTTGTCTACCTCATGGCTTTCAAACTGACCGCAAAAGTCGATACCCTGATAAAAAGGTGCTGTAGTTGGTATTCTTCTGCTGGGTGTCGCAACTGCAAATAAAATACATCAGCCTTATTTGCTTTTAATTTTCAATCAACCTGTCATGAGAAAAATATGGAGGCTACCATTGCTGACCTCTTTTTCTGAAGATCCCAGTTGTAGTGATCAGGAACAAGTATGCAGATAAGAACTCCTGTCTTTCCACTGACTTTCCTGAACTGTATATTTGTTCTTAGTGATTTAGACACCGGGTCAGTATACAGCCAGGTAACTAGCATTTCCAGTTGGTCAGCAATGACAGCTTCTATAATTTTCTGATGAGAAGTTTGTTTTATAAGACCCCGTTCACACTGGGGCGACCTGTCAGGCGACCTGGTCGCCTGACAGGTCGCCTGCCATAGAGAAGCCGTGGACCCGTTCTAATAGGAGCGACACAAGTCGCTCCGACTTAGAAAAAGGGTCCGGAGCTTCTTTGGGGTGACCTGGAGCGACTTGCATTGACTTCAATGTTATGAAGTCCGTGCCGGCCGCTCCGAGGTCACGGTGCGAGCTGCGCACCGCGACCTGTGAGGTCGCCCCGGAAAGTCGGATCGCCCCAGTGTGAACGGGGTCTAACACTTTTGAGTAGATGTTGTCCACCACAGAGGAGGCCTAGGGAGCAACTACAACCAAATAACCTTTAAATGGTACAGACTTCCCTCTGTCAGATGCTGTGATCCCAGGTCTGAACAAGGGTCAGGTAGCTATATAATGCCCACCATGTGTCACTAACTGTGATTCATGCTCTGATCAATGTCTGAATTGTGACGTATCTTCACTCAGGGCCACCAGCCAAGCAAACAGTATCCTAGTACTGACCCATGGGAAAAAGTCCCTCCTGTTCTCAAGCCCAGGTCTCTGAAAAATCTGAACAGTAATTCTTTGAGGCTGTAATATGGAAGAGAACCTGATGGAAATATACAAATAAAAAGGTATTTTGACACCTGACTATCACACCCATAGATGTTGGTCATCCCATTCCAAAACCATGGACATTATTATGGAGCCCAGAAACCATGGGAATTATTATGGAACCCCCCCCCCCCCCCCCCCCACACACACACACACCTTTTTGTGGCTATCACAGCTTCCATTCTTCTGGTAGCATTTGTTAGGTCAGGTAGGACAAGACTTGGCTCTTAAATGGCATTCCAATTCATTCCAAAGGTATAGGGTTGAGGTTAGGGCTCTATGCAGGCCATTCAGGTTCCTCCATACCAAATTCTTCAGACTATGGGGTTGATTTACTAAAGGCAAATCCACTGTGCACTACAAGTGCACTTGGAAGTGCAGTTGCTGTAGATCTGAGGGGAAGCTCTGGTCACAGGTAACGCAGGAACAGAAAACGGCCTTCCCCAAACTGTTGTCACAAAGTTGGAAGTGCACAACTATTAACAGTACCTCTACTGGAAACACCTAATAATGTAATCTAGTAAACAGAATTTTGGTCATATAAATTGGTGTGATGGTTGGGGTCCACAAAATTTGGCTATAAAGTGCCTTCTAATAGGTTGCATTCTCCAGAATATGAATCATAGCCACTACTAATGCTTCCAATACCAAAACCAGTGCAATTTGAGCCAATAGAAAATGAATGGGCGCAAATCACACTGCAAATAATCACATTCAATTTGAACAGGAATGTGGTGCGATTCCTGTCCGAATGGCATGCAGTTTGCCACACTGCTCCTGTGTGAATCCAGGCTGAAATCACTATGACAAGCCTGGGTTCACACAGGAGTGGTGGGGAAACCACATGCAATTTAAACAGGAATCTCACCACATTCCTGTTTTGTATGGACACAAATCGCACCACAAAGTGTTGGTACTCAGTATCGGTGGACACTTGAACGAAAGTATCGGTACTCTTACTCGCCAAAAAAAAAAAAAACGTATCGGTGCAACAATGATAGCCACTACTGTTGGTGGTCGCTAACAAAGGTGGTATTATGATAAACACAAAGTGCATCAGTGATGTCACTGGTATCTAGTGAATGGATAGGCCACGTTCTTGTGACTATTTAGTGCCGCCATGATGTTAGCGCAGTAAAGAGTGCATATCCTGCATTTTCTTTAGTACAAAGCTTTTCATTATTGTCACTGGTCCATAGTGAATGTATGAATCAGCTTTCTCAAGCAGTAGAGAGTGTAGAGAAGCTGCATTTCTACAAAATGGCCGACTTGTTGTTTGCAGGTGTCAAGTACACATTTTATCTATTTGTAAGTTACAAAAATTGTTATGACTAATTTGTTTGAGCGTTAACTCTTTACATGTGACTCATATGCTTTGGGTACTGGAAGAGTGAGCGATGAGAGATGAGTTCAAACTTGAAGTTCCCCACAAAGTTCACTCGTGGGGAAAGGTAGTGGGCTGAGGGGACATGCAGGGCAGTAGAATGGGTCACTGGGTCTTCCTTCTCACCCACTGGGGACTTCTGCTCCAGATGCTGCAGCACAGGTGGGAGATGGGGTTAAAGCGCATTATCCAAGCAGATGGGGAGGTGTAGGCAGCAGCCAGACCCAGGAAAGTGAAAGATTACAGAGAGGTCATGGGTGTGTGGGAACATCTCCTCATGTGGCCTAGGGATACCTCACCCTTTCACTGCCACAATGGAATCCCATTAACATTAAATACTGCTTATGGATCACTTCCGTTCCTGCTATCCCACTCCATACAGGACCTTTAAAGTGAAAACATATTTAAGTTATTACCGCAGCGCCTCCCTTAAGTCATTGTTAATATGACTTTCACATTTTTAAATGCTTACTTTTTTCTTTTTGTTCTGCCCTCACTACACGTGGCTGAGGTATAATTAGACAGACAGCTAACTCTCCTCCCTTAACAACTCATTGAGACAGGCACTAGGTTCCTTTTTTCAACTTTTATTGCAGGGAAGTTAGAGTAAAACTACAAATAAAAAAATAACATTCAATCAGTATATACAATATACAACATATACAGTCCTGACACACTAGTCTATCTAGGGAAAGGGGTTATAAACATACTGGCGATGTTCAGTGCTGTATTTTGGCCTAGGCCGACAAGGCCCAGGCCTAGGGCAGCACTTTGCAGGGGGGCAGCAAAAAAGCTGCCCCCCCTCCACCTGAGAATCTATTGACCACTGGTTGCTAGAGCCGCCTCTCTCACCCCCTTCCTCTCTTTCTCACCCCTCTTCTCTCTCTCATTCCCCCCCCCTCTCTCTCATCCACTCATTTCCCCCTCTCTCATCCCCCTTCTCTCTCTCACCCCCTCTCTTTTTTTCTCGCCCACCCTCTCTCTCACCCCACCCTTTCTCTCTCTCATCCCCCCTCTCTTTCTCATCCCTCCCCCCTCTCTCTCTCCCACCCCCTCTCATCCCCCCCCCCCTCTCGTGAGATCTCAAGGGTTCATGCTGGGACTTGTAGCCCTTACATTTTGGAGGGAGTCACATCCCTTAAAAAGGAAGTAGTGGGGCAAATTTATATAGAAGGGGGCGCCAAATTTTAGTCTTGCCTAGGGCAGCACAACACCAAAATACACCACTGGCGATGTTTCCATTAGGCTGATGATAGGATTACAGCGGAGTAGATGTGGGGTCCTCTGGAGAAGATGCATTAATGGAGATGAAGATGGCGAAAAACAAGATGGCTACTGTCTCTCAGACCTCATGGACTAGTCCACTAGAATGATGGGAAGATACGGTGGTTTTCAAGCAACAGTCTATATACCTACAGTAATTCATCTATAGATCTATAAGTATACAAAAGAGTCACTAGATGATGATATTACAATTTACTTTACATACAATTAGCATATTGAACAATTAACAAAAGAACATAAGAAGCATTCGCTGAAAGGCATGACACTCCCTGCCTGGTATCCCCTGGATACCAACTATGAGGGCCCTTCTGGGGAGAGTAGTAAAATTCAGTTGGGACACAGGCTGATCGTGCCTAATGAACTTAATCTCAACTTTCCTGACTTTCCCATTTTCACTTGGAAAAAAATGGGTTATCAGACCCAAAGCCCCTTCGTTTCTCGTGGACTGAGAGTCTTTCACGAGAACAACGGTGCCAGGTTCCAAGTTGTGCTTGCTTTCTTGCCATTTGTTTCTTATCTGTAGACTGGATAGGTTCTGCTCCCTCCACTTTTTCCAGAAGATGTCCATCAAGGCTTGCACTCGTCTCCACTGGCATCTGTATAGGTCTTTAGTGTCAAAGTCGACTGGAGGAGCTGTGGTTACCCCAACTTTCTGGGTAAGCAAAGTGGACGGAGAGAGCAAGAAAAGATCTTCTGATTCATTGGGTATTGATGTCAGGGGTCTGGCATTTATTATACTGCTACTCCAGCCATGAAGGTAGTCAGTGTCTTGTGTTCCTGCGTTGGAAATGCGCCTTCCGAATTTTTAACAGTCCTTTACTGTCTGCAAAGGGATCAAGTTTCTTTAGAGGACAGTCTTTGGGAACATTCTTGTGATTTTGAAGGCATTCTAGTTTTAGTGCATACATCTCTTGTTTGACACAATGTATGATAACATTTTTAGCCTGTATGAACTCATCCACTGTGTTTGACTTGCGACAATAGTGCCAACCTTTGCAATGTCTTGATCCTGTAGGTGTGGCTCTAGATCTGGCTATGTGAATTAAGCAGGTTATAACTCCTTGTAAAGACTTCCAAGTGGAGAATCTATGAAAGCGCTTGGATCCCAACAATTTGTTAAAAACCGTTGTGTGTAGTGTAAAAACCTGATGGTAGATTTCTGCATCAGATTTAGACTCCAAAAGTACATATGTGCCTTTTTCAGGAGTGCTAGGTGCTGGTTTTTACAGGACGGGTGATCCTGTGAGCCATGTAGTATCTCTAAGGCGGGATGCTGGCATAGCCCTTGTAGCATGATCCGCTGGTTTATGATAAGTTGATACATATTGCCACTGGGTAGGCTTTGTAGACTTCCTGATCTTTAGGACTCTTATGTACATAGACATAGAATCTCCTGCTTTCGTTGTAAATGTAGCCAAGCACTACCTTGCTGTCCGTATAAAGCGGGAAAAATTGCTCCTGTAAAGGTTGGAATGTATGACACTAGCAGGTTTCTCTTTTATGAGGAATCTGTTGGGGCGAGGTTGGAAAAGGGATGGATGCCCATTCTCTAAAGTTTTTTTTTAAAAGAGAGTTCACACTGGCTGGTTTGTGAGCATTTCCTAGGCAAACATCGCCTATAATGACCAATCCTAGGTCCAGCTTCTGAGCAGAAGTAGAGTTGTGGGGGCCCATTGATTTGTTTTCTCACCTTGTGAACTCTGATGATATCTCTCTCAAGCAGGAGCGCAGTCTAAACCTGAGGGTCAAGCATAGGGATGCGCTATGCTACTGGGGGCTGTCCACTAGAATGATGGGAAGCTACGGTGGCTTTCAAGCAACAATCTATCTACCTACAGTAATTATTCTATAGAACTATAAGTATACCAAAGAGCCACTAGATAGGCGATATTACAATTTACTTTACATACCATTAGCATATTGAACAATTAAAAAAAGAACATAAAAAGCATTTGTTTAAAAGCATGACACTTTTATTACATAAGGAGATTTTTAGACTAACCACTAAAGGGAACTCCATAGTGGACTTAGACTCATTTAACTTCCTTGCTTAAAGCTGAACTCCTAGGAAAACATAAAAAAATACCCTTGCACCTTTGCATTTGTAACCCTTCCACACTGGAAGGGTTACAAAGGGCTAAATGCTTGTTTATGCCTAGGGTACCAGAAAGAAAAGATTTTGATTTCCCTGATCCCTTGCTCCCCAGGGAGCCAGCGCTCAGCTCTTTTCCATCACGCTCTGGCTTGTGGGCAGCTCCCTTACAATGCAGGGCTTTTGGTCCTGCATTGTACTTGATGATGTCAGAGTTCATGGGACTGCTGGGGGGAGGACTTAAAAAGAGTCAGCTGGGGCCAGTCTTCTAGTATGGAGCCTGCAGGAGTAAAAGCCATTTTAAAGCATACCCAAGGCATAACTGAGCAATTCACCCTTACCCTGCTGTACAAGGGTTTTTTTATCCAGCAGTTCAGCACTAACAACGGTTGAAATACACTATATTACCAAAAGTTTTGGGATGCCTGCCTTTACACCCACATGAACTTTAATGGCATCCCCGTCTTAGTCCTTAGGGTTCGATATTAAAATGGCACACCCTTTGCAGCTATAACAGCTGCAACTCTTCTGGGAAGGCTGTCCACAAGGTTTAGGAGTGTGTCTATGGGAATTTTTGACCATTCTCAAGTTCCTCCACCCCAAACTCACTCATCCATGTCTTTATGGACCTTGCTTTGTGCACTGGCCCAAATCATTTGGTGGGGGGGGGGGGGAGTCTGCTGTGGGGTTGTTTTTCAGGGTTTGGACTTGACCTCTTAGTTTCAGTGAATGGGAACTCTTAAGGCATCAGCATACCAAGACATTTTGGACAATTTCATTCTCCCATCTTTGTGGGAACAGTTTGGGGATGGCCCCTTCCTGTTCCAACATGACTGCGCACAACTGCATATGGGTTGCCAGAGAGGTGCGTATGATCTCTTCCAGGAACCTGACTGTTTGAATCCTTTAGAGGCCTCTTTAAAAAGACTAGATATTCATTGTAAAGGGAAACATTTTTAGGGAGTTTCAAGAGCAGGAAGCAGATTCTGAGTATGTAGTGAATTTTCACCTTTACACAAAAATTAAGTATTTTTTTTACTTCTGTTTAATATCGGAGGTCAGCAGAAGCGATACATAGGATCCAATACACAGACTAAGCACACATTATAGAGATCAGATGCATGTACACCTGGCAACCTCAAACCTATGGCAACCAGCACTGCCTCCTTCAGGTGCACACCAGACTACTGAATGATTGCTGGTCCTCCATAATCCTGGTGGCTTTCATACACAAGCCCTTCTTGTGTCTTGCTCCGCACTCTTCTCTTTCTTTCCCAATGCACAGACACAGGGAGAGGAGCCTTTAGCTGAATGGATTACATATAGTGGCATTCATATAAGGGATCTAAAGGTGGATAATCACAGTTGTGTGACAAGCTTAGTGTCATTCCAAGAGCATGTGAGTGCATTATGTGTCATTTTATCTTTTTTTAAAGTGATTTTAAAGGAAAAAAAAAAACATGTCTATACTTATCTGAGCTCCTGGCTCCTCTCTGTCCAGTGCCCCAATGGGAAGCTGCTTCCCATGGGAGCACTCATGCGTGCTTGCACCAGAGCCCTGCTGCTATGTCCATTTACAGACAGCAGGATTCAGCCCCGCCCCCTGTAACTGCCTTTGATTGACAGCAGTGGGAACCAATGGCTCCCGGCGCCCCAGCAAAGCCAGCGAGACCTGGAAGTGAAGGGAGAGAATGCAGACGTGTACAGCACTGGATCAGATGAGGGCTCAGGTAAGTAAAAGGGAGGGGGGAGGGGGAATGCTGATGCCTAAACATGTTTTACCTTAATGCAAGGAATGCATTAAGGTACAAAATGTTTAGGCGTTCGAACCACTTTAATAAAGAGGTTTATTGCACTACTAGGGCATGTGCTTCCCTGGTCTGTTGTTTTTTGTTTAGATTGTCCACGGTCCTTGGTTTGGCAAGTCAAGGGATTGCAGCAAGGACCGTGATATGGTGAAGGCTGTAACACTGGCTCTGATCTTTTTTGGCTGGTCACATATGAGAGTGAGTGTGGGATTAATGTTGATCTGGTTA
Source organism: Pelophylax lessonae (assembly GCF_965119305.1). NCBI lineage: Eukaryota > Metazoa > Chordata > Amphibia > Anura > Ranidae > Pelophylax > Pelophylax lessonae. The sequence goes on along the minus strand of NC_138773.1, from coordinate 58,699,218 downwards.
AAAAAAATTTGATTTGTATGATTAAACTGTGCGTAAACATCCAACGAGGATTGATCCCATGAAAGATGATAATCCTAGTTGTTTAAAATCTTCATTATGCTTTTCAAAATAAAAAATTCAAAATTCTCAACCATTTAATTTCATTGTGGCTCGTGACTAGTTACCAAATCACTTAAGTGGCATTCGCTCTTCAAAAGATTGAGCACTCCTGATGTACACAGTAACAGCAAGGGGTGCTCTAGAGCAGGGGTCTCAAAACTTTCTAAACAACGAGCCAGTTTACTGTCTTTCAGACTTTAGGGGGGGGGGGGCAGACTGTAGTCATTGGCAGTACAAAATGTCCCAGCATCAGTGGGAGTAAACGATCACCTATCATTGGTGTCATTGGGAGGAATTGTGCTCCATCATTGGTGTCCTTGGGACCCATTGTTGGTGTCATTGTGATGAATTGTGCCCTATCCTTGGTGTCATTGACAGGAATTGTACCCTTTATTGATGTCAGTGAATGAAATAGTGCCCCAAGGGCCGGATAAAAACAAAGGGCTGTATCTGGCCCCTGGTCTGCAATTTGAAGACCACTGCTCTAGAAGAAGCCTCAAGCAAATCAACATCAGGAGACTGTAGGATAAAATGAGAATAAATAAAATTAGTATTACCTAGAGTATCTACAGAACCAAAAGAAAGAAAAAGTAGCAGGAGTAGGGAATCTCAGGGTATTATACCTATGTTTAAATCTTCCAACCATGGAGACCAGTTTTTATCAAATTTGATGAAAAATTCCCTACTGTCATATGCGGCTTTATAGATCGGGAGTATAGAAATAAAGTACTTTTTTAAAGCAACATATTGATAGCATCATTTACATTAAGCTGATGTAAATTCCACATATAGTATATTTAAAAATCAATGAATAGACTTTACATTTAATCTGAACAGATTTTAACTTGAATTCCTTCTCAAAAATAGCAGTGCAATTCTTGTGCCTAGAACAACATAGCTGTTTTTCTGCAGTATCAGATCATCAAAGGCACTGCTGCTTCTGAGTGCTAATCACAGATTTGGAAAGCTGGTGATGTCTCTATGGCACTGCTCACTGTTCTTCTTGCTGGAGAGGAAGCTGTACCTGAAAACTTGCAGTGCTAGAATATGACTGATTCTGCTTCATTCATTTTGTGGATCGGTGATTCCTACACCTTTTCTGATGATTCTTCTTCTTCCATCAGTGATCAGATCACGAGTTAATAGCCACCTCCAGACAAAACCACAAGGTGGAATGGTAAAACATTATTGGGAACATTTCAGCTGTAGGAAGCCTACAGGTTAGTTTACAAGAAGCCTAGTGACTAGACAGCTGCCCTTGGCTTACCTCTTTTTAAGCACAGTTTCTACAATTCAGGTCCTGTTTAACAGCTTTGACGGGTTGAATAACAGGACTGGCCAGATACACACACCCAATTCTTGAACTGGGGCCCACGCCTATGACATCTCACATTGCAAAGTTAGAGCTTTTCTAATGACTGCAAAGGCACCCACATTGCAGTATGGGATTTTGGGGGGCAGAGCACAGTTCCAAGTCATATCAAAGTCAGGAATCTTAGGCGGTTTGTACTGAAGTTTGGTGCCCTTCTCAGGAATACCAAAGCTAGGCTTTGTGATAGGATCAGGCACCTTGCTGCTAGCACAATCAATTTGGGATACTGTAGGTTCTCTTTAAGGGCGCACTAATGTTTCTCCAGATTTATACAGTAACATAACTCAGCGTGATGGTGCCATCCATACAGAGAAGCTGTAAAAATAAAACTGCCTCCGTACAGAGCCTTTGGGGAGTTGCCTGTTCAGAAGGGCACACTTGTCCCCCTCACCACACTTAGCAAACCTCTCCCGCTTGCCTCTCATTTTTACTTTTATAATTAAGAATTGATTTGCAACCTCGGAGTTAATGAGGTGACAGAAGTCTGAAGGATTCCTGGACTGGATCCAGCACGCTCTGGCACCATGGCCCCCCCTTGTTTTAAACAGCCCCAAATGCTCATTTGTTCTTTACCGTACCCCGGGGACCTCTGCACCAACTCCCCCTCACCCTTATATGTTAGAGAAAAAAAAAAGACTATTGCTGGTGGAACTTTGCAAGCTGTTGTTTATTTAATATTAGCAGAAAATGACTGGCAACATTTCACACGGACGGGGCCGAGACAATAATACACTCCGACATTGAAGCAGCTGGACTGGCATCTCTTGGATGCAGAGTATCACACGATCGCTGAATTTACATACACACCCAGATACATTGAACAAGGAAAGATTAATAAGATACGTCTCCTGGGTTCCTGTATGCAAAGGGCCTACAACTTAGGTCATTATTTGTAGAAGAATTCAGGGCAAATATACAAAGTAAACTGCATTAAGTTCACTTATAAATTTCTTCAAAAGTCATGAAATTTGTTTTCAGTTCAGCTAGTTTACACCAAATGTAAATCCTACCCTAATAACATTTTATTTGCTGGAACGCTGTGTATCAAAAATAATTGCCATGTTTTAAATTAAATGCTTTCATCTTTTCTTCATCCTTTATTGCATCTTAGTGTTGCTGATCACCTGCAGATTCTTTGTAGCCACTTAATTTCTACGTGTAGTCTGGCAATGGCTGCATGGCATTTCTCCAGGTGGGTTTCTTGATTGTGACAAAATTAAAATGTGTGTTGAATCAGCCACTTGTAGTCTCCATCAGAAGCCAGTTTGACAATGCAAGAGCATAATTGGGAAATAGGGACAGAGCGTTGTCCCCCTATAACAGCTTACAGTTCTGGCTACATTGGTTTTCTTTTATTAGACTAAGGCAGGCCATAGACAGTTCTAATCTTGGCCGATTAAATAGGAATTTGAACCGTGTATGGGCATGCTGAATGTACCAAGTTGATCGATCAACTTAGCTACAACCAGGCTGCTGGATTTTGCATGTGATTACTACCCGCCGAGAGAATACAATGGCTCGGCAGGAGGGATTTCCCTGTCAACACTGTCCGTGGTTGCAGTAAAGAAATTTGCTCAGGGTATGGGCTGCTTTAGGCACAGGTTGAAGAAAAGAAAATAGCTAAATTCCTCTGACAAGGGTTGATGGGGGAATCCTTACAGCTGTGCTATTGTATTCTGACAGAAGGAAGTTTCTCAGCCGTCAGAATACAATGATCACTGCTGGAGGCTATAGCTGCCAGGAGTGATTGCACAAGAAAAACCCAACAGGCTAGTTGTACTAAAATTGTTCGATAGATTGATTTCAGTATAACCAGCCTGCCCATATAGACTATACCACATAGGTTCCCAGCATTACATCTTTATAAATAATTCAGCATAGCTGAAATATATTACATAGGGATGAAATCTTAAAAAGGTATGATATCTATGTAGCACTGCCCCCTAGGGAGCCACTGAAAATTGCACCTTCTGGATTCCCCTGGGTTACCCCCAGCAACGGATAACAGACAAATAGCATTTTAAGTCCTTGGCTAAGTCAATAAACAGTCCAGGGGATGTTGGTTTTTTGTGTTTTATTTTGGAACTGGGATGGGAGAAGGGATGACTGGGACACTCCAACCTGAACTATGCACAATTCTGAGGACAACCGGCTGTAGAATGCGACAAGGCCGCTGCTTCACCTTGCCACTTAAGTGAAGATAAATATGAACTCTCGTTTAGTTTACTTTTCAGGGTCTAACTTGGCACCCCCTTTCTCACTTGCTGTGTGTGCTGACCTCCTGTCCACTGACACTCCACTGAAGTGGTCCCCTTCCCGGGCAGACCCCCGGCAAGCTTCCCGGTACTCACAGGCACTGTTTTTCCCTTGGTTGCTCTGCCTCCAACTCCCTCGTCAGCATACACTGGACCTCCTGGCTCAGCTCCACACATCTGGTCCAAAAGGCCGACCGCCTGTGACCACCCTCCTCAGCAACAGGAGGAGAGACAGCCGTAACCCTCCTCCTGGGACCTGGCTTCCAGCCCAAAGACACCCTGTCACATGTGCCCCTGGCTTTTATAACATATCCCAGAATGCACCACTGGGATAGTCATAGAAGCCTGTGTGTCACTGGCTGGGTTTCCTCCACTGTCAGACAGGCTCCCCTACTGGATACAGTGGGGACACTCCCTCAGACCAGATGAATCACACATCTGATCAGGCTCCCCTGTGAATCAGGCAGAGCAAACTATGCTTTTTCCTAGCACCTACCTAGTAGGGTGCTACATCTATATTTCTCGTTTTTATTTTTCTCCCCCACCCATAGTTTCTTTTCGGGGATAGCTATTATGCATTTTTCAACCTAATAATTATTGTGAATAAATGTAACTAGGTTTCTTTTTTTTTTCCATTAATGTAACTATGTTTCTTAATGATTTGCAAATTATACATGTGCTTTTCTGCCCTTAGAATTATTTCCTTTCATGTGTACTTATGTGAGAGATAGGAGGTCCTGAAGAAGCGATGATCTCGGCGAAACACTTTCGACCTAATTTCTCTATCTCGACCAATAAACCATGCATGTTTGCAGTGGACAATGATTGTTGGTATTATTATGCAAGCTATAATACACAATATGTGTTTTTATACATTTTGTATCTGTGTAATCACTGGAGGGGGATTTAAAGTCCTACTATTTACCCTCTTTTTTGCTATATACAGTCTGCCCATAGATGGATCGAAATTTGCCCGGTTCCTGCTAAAAAGGCTGAATTTTGATACATCTATGGCCAACTTTAGAATGTTTACAGCAAATATAGAAGATAAAAGAAAATAAAAGAAAATATAGAAAATCAATAGGTTCTAGACCCGTGCAAATCAATAACCAAATAACAAATAAACTACAATAATGCTGCTTGTTGTAAAGTGTAAAAAAACACCTACATTGTAAAAAGAAGGAAAGGAACCGCGCTCTTACATAATAAAATAAATATCACCATAGTGAATAAACAATAGTGAATAGACAAAAAAATAAATACATCTTCATTTAAATTATAAAAAATACATAAAAATTGTGAAGTCCATATATAATCCCACACGTGAATAATGTCCTCAGTGAGTATAGAAAATGTTCCTCTCCAGACGCACTATACACTCACCAGACTTAATTGACCCCTATTACAGGGATTCCACCGCAGGACGTTCAGACGGTGACAGCCGCAGACATAGTGCTAATAATGATTGTGTAATTCACCTTTCATCTATGTGTAAGCGCATTATGTAAAGGGGGGGGGGGGGTTTATTTGATTAATAAAGTTGTAACAGAGTTATGCTACGAGCGATATCTATCCACCGATCCTTTTAACCGCATGTGAGCGGGATCCTGAGTGGAGGTCTGTCTCATGAGTGGAGTCAGATGACAGGATCTCTCCTATGAGAAAAGGATTGTTTATATGACGTGCCTGTTGAGGAGTGATATTCTGGGTGGTGATCGTGTCTGTAATCGGATGACAGGAGTTCCTGCCCTAGAATATTTATCTGATATTGTATACCTGTAATTAACTGTTGGTGAGTTTTTTACCAAAGGGAGAGGTTTTTCCATGAGGTGTGGTGATGTCTTCATGCAAGATCCCCTTTTTCAACCAAGCCTACCCTTCTTTTGATGAAATTATCCTTATCACTTGGTGCTTTGGACTTTTTTTATTTTTAATTAATTAAGCTGTTAGTTTTTTACATTCAATTCTTTGTGGACTGATAAATGGAACTCATCTCCTTTTAATTATCTGTGGTAATACATTAGGGATCAGCATGTATTGTATAGGAATCTCCAGTTTGCGCTCCACCTGCGTTCCAGCTGACCGGAATTGACGTATCTCAAACACCACCCAATGCCGTTTCGTCAGTCTATGTCTGAACCCCTGAGGTCGTCAAATATAGAAGATACCTGTTGATCTAGCTAAAAATGCAGTGCGCTTATCACATCATGTGAGCTGCACCAAAGAATCCTCCTTTCTAGCTATCTTCTGTAAACTACGAACTGCCCTGCCCCCCATGTAATGGAGATGAAGAGAAACTGACATGATTGTAGTATCAGGAGAGAAACCTAGGGTGATAACCATGGCTCTCTCTATGGATATAATGGAGGGGTGACGCAGCCAACTAGGGACAGAAGTGTGTTATTTGCAGAATTACCAGATGAAGATAAAGCAAGCAAAGCTTGAAAAAAGAAAATGAATGCAGCCATCATATCTAAAAACCAGTAAGCTGCAATTTATAAGATTTTTGCTCTTGGGTTTAGATATGCTTTAAAGAAAGCTGTAGATTTAAAAAGATTGACATTTTATTCTGTTAAAGTTTATATGAGACTTTAATGACTGGGCTTACATATACGTAAAATACCCAAATTCTATCATTGTACTTACTACATTGGCACATGAGGTAGCTGAAGGCTGAAATCTGGCTTGCAGCAGGTGTACATGTGTGTGGATGGGGGGTCTTCTTTGTAAGCTGATGAGCAGAAGAGGTAGATGGGTGAGCAGACAGATGGAAGAGAGCCCAGGGGGGGGGGGGGGGTTGTGTAACCTCACATGTATAGAGCTCTCTGGAATCTGCCTGATGTGGATAATGTCGAATTTAGTTTATAAACCAAGTGGCCAGTTTTTACCACAGTTTATACAATTCTGAAAGAGCACAAGATGTTTAAAGCGTATCTAAACCCAAGAACAAAAATCTAATATATTACCAGTATCTTTGGATGTGATGGCTGCATTATTTTTTTTTTTAAAGGATAAATTCACCTTTTAGAAATAAATGCACATTTTTTTTGCAGATAAAAAAATGTGCATTTTTTTTTTTGGAGCCTGTAAAGCATTGCACCAGCGATCAGCAGATTGCTAGTACCATGCAGGTCTCCTTCAGATCTGTCAGTATATCTGTGTCCCTGTTCATCCCATACAGATACACGGATAAAGAGAATTCAATGGATTACCACGATGCTGTAGTCCATGAAGAACCACAAGCCTTAACCGCAAAGGATGACAGGGTATGTGTAGTTCATTCATACACAGAGCTGTTTTTAAAAAGTAACAGCTAGTACAGGAAACTTCTTCCTGTACTGCTGCCACAGGGAGGGAGGCAAATGACCCGGCCTTTAGACATCTATACCTACCTCTATCGAGTTGAGGTCAGGAGTATGTAAGGCCAGTTAAGTTCCTCCACCCCAAACTCGCTCATCCATGCCTTTATGGACCTTGATTTGTGCAACGGTGTGCAGTCATGTTGGAACAGGAAGGGGCCATTCCCAAACTGTTTCCACAAAGTTGGGAGCATGAAATTGTCCAAATGTCTTGGCATGCTGACGCCTTAAGAGTTCCCTTCACTGGAACTAAGGGGCCAAGCTCAACCCCTGAAAAACAAGCCCACACCATAACCCCCTTCTATCAAACGATTTGGACCAGTGAACAAAGCAAGATCCATAAAGACATGGATGAGCAGGTTTGGGGTGGAGGAACTTGACTGGCCTGCACAGAGTCCTGACCTCAACTCGACTGAATACCTTTGGGATGAATTAAAGCGGAGACTGCGAGACAGATTTTCTTGTCCACCTGACCTCACAAATGTGCTTCTGGAAGAATGGTCAAACATTCCCAAAGACACACTCCTCAACCTTGTGGACAGCCTTCCCAGAAGAGTTGAAGCTATTATAGCTGCAAAGGGTGGGCCAACTCAATATTGAACCCTACGGACTAAGACTGGGATGCCATTAAACTTCATGAGCGTGTAAAGGCAGGCGTCCCAATATTTTTGGTAATATAGTGTACATTTCACTACCTGCCATGCAATCAAGCATTATCTCTAAACATGCCAGATCTGGAATCAAAATGTATAAGCTTTGTAAGAGGGCAACAGGCTATAGAGTACATACAAATTTTAGGGTTTATAAGGGAAAGGACAGTGAAGAAAAGCCACCCGACTTCATGGGCAGCAGTAGCAAGATAGTATGGGTCTTATTTCTCTTGTATTGGAAGGGGTACCACTTGTACGTGGAAAACCTCTATACAAGCATGCCACTTTTTAGACACTTATTCAATCTTGGAATTGACTGCTGTGGCACCGTGCAACCTAATCGCCAGGGCTTACCCCAACAGCTTGGTAACATCTGACTTAGAAAGGGAGAGAAAGCCTGCTTGAGGAATGGTGAATTACTTTCAAGTGGAAGGACAAAAGAGATGTTTTTGTCCTGTCCTCTATTCACGCAGACAGGACGATCCAAATTAGCACGGCATCTGGTGTAGTTGAAAAGTCTGTGTCCACGACTATAATGTAAATATGGGAGGGTGGACTTCCAATGACCAAATGATTAAAAATTGCAACACCCACCATTTTATTCTCTAGGGCTTCTGCTTAAAACAATATATAATGTCTGGGGGATATTTAAGTAATTTTCTAGCAAAAATTACAGATCTTTTAATGTAAACAAAAAGTGTCAGAAAAGGCTTGGCCTTCAAGTAGTCAGAAGAGTGGGTGATGTGTGACATAAGCTTCTAATGTTGGGCATAAAATGCCAGGACAGTTCAAACACCCCCCAAATGACCCCTTTTTGTAAAGTAGAGACCCCAAGCTATTTGCATAGAGGCATGTCGAGTCCACTAAAGATTTTATTTTTTGTCACAAGTTTTTGGAAAATTACCAAAAAATTAGATTTTTGACTTACTGCAAAATCCATTTCTCTGATGTTCATTGACGGACACAGCTCCTGGTATTCATAACCATTGGGTTATACTGCACCCCTATAGGAGTAGGACATTAGGCAGAAAAGAATTCTGGCTACACCCATGGTCAGTCCCAGGGGGTATACTCCCTCTCTCTGCTATAGCCACTCCGTTTTGTTACAAGCAGTGTCAGGAGAATATTTACTCCAGAGAGGGGTGGGTGCTGTGTCCGTCAATGAACATCAGAGAATCTGATTTTTACGGTAAGTCAAAAGTCCCATTTTCTCTTTCGTTCATTGACAAACACAGCTCCTGGTATTCCATCAGGGGTCAGGAATAACCTGACCCCTGATGGAATAGGCCTAAACCGCCATCTGTCTGATCCATCTGGAAATGGTCGTAGAGGAAGCGGACAACCCTTTTCAAGGTCCATCCATGCGCACAAATAGAGAGTCTGACTTCCTGAAAAACTCCGTAGCTGACAGGTACACCCTAATTGCCCGGACCACATCCAAGGCATGCAAGGCAATTTCCTTTGGATGTTTAGGCCTCGGACACAGGAAAGTCAACACAATGTCCTCATTCAAATGAAAATCAGAGAAAACCTTTGGAAGGAAAGACGGACAGGGACGAAGAACCACATTATCCTCTGAATCACCAGATAGGGTGAACAGCAAGATAACGCCGCCAGTTCGGACATCTTGCGTGTAGAGGTGATAGCCAAAGCTAAAGGCCACTTTCTAGGAGAGAGTAAGCAGGAGAATCTCTGGAATATTTTCAAAGGGAGGCTTCTGTAGAGCTGAAAGCACCAAATTGAGATCCCAAGGCAACAACGGAGCCCGCACTGGAGGGACCAAATGTCGGACACCATGAAGAGAGGTACGCACCAGGGAGTGTGTGGCCAAAGGTCGTTGGAAGAAGACCGCCAAAGTCGACAACTGGCCCTTGATGGTACTCAAGGCCAACTTCTGTTCAACCCCCTGTTGAAGGAAGGTTAAGATCTGAGCCACCGAGAACGAGCGAGGATGAACCCCAAGCGACCCACACCATGCAATGTATGTCTTTCACGTACGATGGTAGATCTCCCTAGAAGTAGATTTACTAGCTTTCAAAAGTGTAGGAATCACAGATTCAGATAAAGCCCTATCCTTCAGCACCGGGCATTCAACAGCCAAGCCGTCAAAGCCAGCGACTGTAAAGCAGGATGGAAGATCAGTCCTTGGGACAGCAGATCCTCCCTGAGAGGAAGCTTCCAAGGATTGGCGACCAGCTGCACCAGATCGGTGTACCAAGCCCGAAGAGGCCAGCCTGGAGCCACTAAGATGTCCGGAATCCCTTCTGCCCTGATCCTGCGTAGAAGTCTGGGCAGAAGCTTGAGAGGAGGGAAGGCGTAAATCAGCCAATACTGATCCCACGGGGCCACCAGCACACCTGCGGCGTCCGCCAGAGGATCCCTTGACGAGCCACAAACCTCTGCACCTTTCTGTTAAGCTGAGACGCAAACAGATCCACCTTGGGGGGTACCCCACTGGAGACATAACTGATGAAACACCCTAGGATGAGGGGATCACTCCCCTTGGTCCAACGCCTGCCGACTGAGGTAATCCGCCTGCCAATTTTCCACCCAGGAGCGTGTATGGCGGAGAGGGCTGGAACTAACCATTCTGCCCACCTTAGAATGCCGGCTACCTCCAGAGCCCCCAGGACACTTCTTGTGCCCCCTTGGTGATTTACATAAGCCACGGCGATGGCATTGTCCGATTGAATGCGCACTGGACAACCCTGAAGATGATTCATCCAATGATCCAGACATAGACTAATCGCTCGATGTTCCAAGACATTGATCGGTAGTCTGGACTCTTCCAGCGTCCAGATCCCCTGACCAGAATGCTCGCTGAGGACGCCTCCCCAGCCGGACAGGCTGGCATCCGTGGTGACCACTTTCCAATACAAGGGGGGGAAGGATTTTACCAGCCGAAGGCTGGTTGGTTGGTAAGTTGTGACTGGAAATCTCATAGTTTTTTTTGACCAGCCGAAGCCCTGTAGAACTAAGCCACCATATCAGGGACTTCGTCGCTTCCCGACTCAGCCGGATCTGATTGTCCAGAGGCTGCGGAGTCTTGTCCCATTTGGTGAGAATCTTCCTTTGCAGGGACCTCATATGGAACTGTGCAAACAGAACCGTCTCGAAGGTAGACACCATCTGGCCCAGCACCAGCATGCAAGTCCAGAGGGATGACCATCTGTTGGACAGCAGGAAGCAAACTGCAGTCTGCAATTTCTGGAGTTTGTCCAGGGGAAGGAGCACTCTGGCTAAGGCCAAGGTCAGAGTAAGGTCCAGATAGTCCAGTGGACAGAGCCAGAGCAGACTTCTGAAAATTCAGAATCCAGCCGAACTCCCGCAGAGTTCGTATTGTGATCTCCAGGTTTTCCGCCAGAGCAGAGGGAGACTCCGCTCGCAGAAGGAGATTGCCTAGGTTGTCCAGTACCGCGATCCCCGTTGGCTTAGCAAAGCTAGCACCGGGGCTAACACTTTTGTGAAAACCCAAGGAGCAGAGGCGAGACCAAAGGGTAACGCCACAAACTAATAATGCTCCTCTCTCACAGCAAAGTGGAGAAAATGCTGGTGACTGGCACATATTGGAATATGAAGGTAGGCATCCTTGATATCGATAGAGGCGAGGAAATCTCCCTGACGCAGTATTGCCACCACCGTTCGAATGGATTCCATTAGGAACTTCTGTACCCGCACAAAGCAGTTGAGCGTTTTGAGGTCCAGGATTGGATGCACTTTGCCTTCCTTCCTGGGAACTGTGAACAGGTTTTAGTACAAACCCTGAAAATGTTCCGAAGTCGGAACCAGGACAATCACCCCTTGAAGGAACAGGTCTTGTATTGCCCCAAACAGGTCTGGGGACAGGCACAAGTTGGAAAGAAAAAACCTTGCCGGGGGACAAGAGTGAAACTCAATCTTGTAGCTGCACCAAATGACTTTGTGGACCCACTTGTCTTGCACCAGGGAGGTCCACGGATCCGGAAATCAGCGAAGACATCCCCCCACTCCCGATACGGTTGAGGAGTGCACCTTCATGCTGAAGGAACCTTGTCCACAGATCTGGAGAAGCCTGATCTTGGCTTGTCAGACCAGGTTCATTTGGATCCTCCTGATGAGGCCCTGAAAGGTTTCAAGCCCTTGTCAGTCGACCCTGAGGGATGAAAAAACGTATTATGTGCTAAGAAGGAAGGTCCACGTCTACGACGAGGTTCCTTGCTCTTAGTAGCCAGCGGAAGAAAAGTATTCTTCCCCCCTGTGAGACCTTTAATGATGTCATTCAGGGTAGCTCCAAACAGGTGATCTCCTTGGAAAGGAAGATCAGTCAAGTCCTTTTTTTGAAGTCTGATCCCCAGACCAGCACTTGAGCCAAAAGACACGCCGCTGAAGGACCACTGCCAAAACAGAGAGGCGAGCCATCATGGTAACCACATCCAAAGAGGCATCACAGCCCCTGGACCAGCTGGTTCGCCAGCTTGGCAAAAGCAGGGGGGGAGCTGTTCCCCCTTCACGCCACAGCGTAAGAGCTTAGCCCACTCAGAGTTTGCGACACTAGGGCAATGGTGAATATCGGTATCATTGCCGAACCAGCCAGAGTGTACATATTGCAGGCCACAACCTCTGCCTTCCGGTCAGCCCGGATCCTTAAAGGCAGGATACTCTACAACCGGAATCATGGTTGCCTTGTTTATTATGGAAACCGGAGGGTCCACCACCGGTGACTTCTTAAGGGATTCCTCATAGGAGTAATGCCTAGTAAAGCGCTTAGGAACCCCATGGGGACACTTTGGTCGTCCCCACTCTTTAGCGACAATTCTGTCAACATAGGCAGGGAAAGGAAACACCTTTGCCGCTCTGGATGGCTTGTGAGTGCCAAAAGGTACCTGCTTCAGCTGCGTCCTCCATCTTTAGGGTCTCACGCACAGATACAATCAGTACATCCGCCAGCACCTTTAGAGAGGGGATAAAGTGGGGAAATGTGCTCCAAAGACTCCATGAGTCACCAGGAGGACCCTACAAAAGGTGTAAAACACTGCTAAGGGACAACCCCCACTGCGCTGGCAGTACCACCTGGCGATCCTCAGCAGAGAGGGAGAGGAACCCACCAGACTCACAACACGCAGAAACAAGTGCCTGCAGCCACCAGGATAATGCACTACACATGTGGCGATCAGGAAGTAAAAGCATCCAGGAGTAAGCACCAGGGGATGAGGAGGGGCTCCCACCACCAAAATCGCTGCCCAAAGGGCTCCACTGTCATGGACGTCGCTATTTTTCAATGGCAAACCACGGCAAAATGGCCACCGTAATACACAAACATGGCCACCATGTATGGGAATACACAGGCTACAACAAAATGGCGGCACCACGAGGCATAAAGGGACCCAGGAGGGAGACCAGGCCTCAGGGACAGATCCAAGCAGGAGCTCCGACCAGGTAAAACATCCTCCTGCACAGCTGATCGTCCGGTCGCCGGTGGCGCACCCTCTGGCCCCCATCGCTAAAAAGCGCCCTGCCCCCACCCCAGGAACAGTGGGCAGACCACCCAAACAGCCCCAGCGTATGTGGAGGGGAGGGGGGGCCAGGGGAGGGATTCGGCAAGAGGGGGTGCCTGCGGGAATGAGGGGAACCCAGGGGTCCGACCGCCCCAAGGAGGGGCCCACGTCCACCCCAAAACTCTCCAGGGGGCGACAGCTACTCACTATACCAGGAATAAGGTGGGCAGCTTTCCAGACAGAACCCCTGTCAATCAAAATGGGGGGCTTTCGGGCAGGCAGGAGGAACACTGCGACTCAGGCCGATACCTGGTCGTATGCGACCTCACGAGGCGTTTAACTCACATGCCAGCCCCCATCCAGTGGGGCTATATCGTGGTCGACCTAGTGCAGAGCTGAGGTCTGCGCACGTTCACTGGCCAGACTGGGGTGACCCTGGATCTAGATTATCCAGCCTGACGCCCAGTCCGGCAGGTAATTGTAGATCTCACAGGAAAAATCCAGGAGAAAAATTTTTTATCTGAAAAGAAAAAAATTTGCAAGGACCAGAGATCCCAGCAAGGAATTAGGTCCTTACTCCTGACTAGGCAGAACAAAACTCAGTGGCTATAGCAGAGAGAGAGAGAGGGAGTATACCCCCTAGGACTGCCCATAGGTGTAGCCAGAATTATTTTCTGCCTAGTGTCCTACTCCTGTAGGGGGCAGTATAACACAATGGTTATGAATACCAGAGCTTTGTCTGCCAATGAACGAAAGAGAAAATACATTGTTTTTTTTTTACACAAAGTTGTCACTTGAATTAGATATTTCTCACACATGCCATGGGTATATGTGGAATTACACCCTAAAATACATTCTGCTACTTCCCCTGAGTATGGGGATACCACATGTGAGAGACTTTTTGGCAGCCTAGCCACGTACAAAAGCCTGAAATCCAATAAGCACCTTCAGTCTTTTAAAGAGCACATTTCCTTATGTCGCTTCCTCACTATCACAGTTTTGGGGGCCCTGAAATTCCAGGGAAGTAAGAAAAATCCAAATCACCCCTTTTTTGGAAAGTAGACGCGCCAAGGTATTTTATAAGAGGCATGGCGAGTTTTTTGCAGATCTTATTTGTTGCCACAAATTTTTGGAAAATGAAGAGAGAAAATTAAAATTTGTTTTTTAATAGGGTTTACATAAACTTTCATGATTTACATTTTACTCCTTGCCTGAATTTGCTCTTTGAAAAAGCAGATGTGTAAAATGCACTGTCCGATATCAACCAATCAGAAATCGTTCATTTTCTGAATACTCCGAAAGCTGGATCTAATTGGTTGCCCTGCTGCAGCTAAATACTTTTCTCCCTTTTTACTGGCCCAGGTTGAGGACCTTTAAAGCACCCCTACAGATATGTAGTTGCAGTTGCAGTTTTACTGCCCCCCCCCCCACACACACACACACTTCCCGGCCGCCTCCCTCAATCCTAACATTACTGCTTGGTCAAAGGTAAAAGAAAGTTTAAAAAAAGGGTGTCAGAAGGCATCAGTAGTGGCTCTACCACCCTCTGAAAAGCAATCCACTGCGGCAGTAAGCACTGCGCAGTGTAAATACGAATACTTTACAACTTGTATGTAGAGCAGATTAGACATGTCTTCTTTGCTAACTTATGTGGCCTGTGCTAGACCGTGTTTTTTGCCACGTAATGACTGTACCCCACTTTATATACCACCAGAGTTTAAACTGATTTCACAGCTGCCCTTTTCTTGACTGACATCCTATCTTGACCACAAAAATGCATGGTTAAATACACTATAGTGACACCCATGGGCCTTGAGGGTGAGACATTTATGGCTAAATTTGTCAAGATAACTGTAGAAGATGCTGAGAGGGGTCACAAGACTTCTTCTACCTTATGTTTTGATAATTATTATGAAAACGTAGATGTGAATATACGGTGCATCCGAAAAGTATTCACAGCGCTTCACTTTTTCCACATTTTGTTATGTTACAGCCTTACTCCAAAATGGATTAAATGTATTATTTTCTTCAAAATTCTACAAACAATACTCAATAATGAAAATGTGAAAGAAGTTTGTTTGAAATCTTTGCAAATTTATTAAAAATAAACTATAAAACTCCTATGTACATAAGTATTCACAGCCTTTGCTCAATACTTTTTTGAAGCACCTTTGGCATAAATTACAGCCTCAAGTCTATTTGAGTATGATTCTACAAGCTTGGTACACCTATTTTTGGGCAGGTTCTCCGTTCTTCTTTGCAGGACCTCTCAAGCTCCATAAGGTTGGATGCGGAGCGTCGGTGCACAGCCATTTTCAGGTCTCTGCAGCGATGTTCAATCAGGTTCAAGTCTGGGCTCTGGCTGGACCACTCAGGGACATTCACATAGTTGTCCCATAGCCACTCCTTTATTATCTTGGTGGTATGCTTAGGGTCGTTGTCCTGTTGGAAGGTGAACCTTCACCCCAGTCTGAGGTTCAGAGCGCTCTGGAGCAGGTTTTCATCAAGGATGTCTCTGTAAATTGCTGCATTAATCTTTCCCTTGATTCTCCCTGTTCCTGCTGCTAAAAAACACCTCACAGCATGATGCTGCCACTACCATGCTTCACTGTAGGGATGCTGTTGGCCAGGGGATGACCAATGCCTGGTTTCCTCCAGACATGACACTTGCCATTCAGGCCAAAGAGTTCTTTGTTTCATCAGACCAAAGAATTTTTTTTCTCATGGTCTGAGAGTCCTTTAGGTGCCTTTTGGCAAACTCCAGGCGGTCTGTCTTGTGCCTTCCGTCTGGCCACTCTACCAAACAGGCCTGATTGGTGGAGTGCTGCACAGATGGTTGTTGTTCTGAAAGGTTCTCCTCTCTCTCCACAGAGAAATGCTGGAGCTCTGTCAGATTAACCTTTAGGTTCTTGGTCACCTCCCTGACTAAAGCCCTTCTCCCCTGATCACTCAGTTTGGCCTGGCGGCTCCCTCTAGAAAGAGTCCTGGAGGTTCCAAACTTCTTCCATTTACGGATGATGGCTACTGTGCTCATTGGGACCTTCAGTGTTGCAAAAATGTTTCTGTACCCTTCCCCAGATCTGTGATTTGATATAATCTTGGAGGTCTACAGACAATTCCTTGGACTTCATGGCTTGGTTAGTGCTCTGACATGAACTGTGGGACCTTATATAGACGGGTATGTGCCCTTACAAATCATGTCCAATCAACTGAATTTACCACAGGTGGACTTCAATCAAGTTGTAGAAACAGGATACACCTGAGCTAAATTTGGAGTGTCATGGCAAAGGCTGTGATTACTAATGTACATGTGATATTTTAGTTTTTTATTTTGAATAAGTTTGCAAAGATTTCAAACAAACTTCTTTCATGTTGTCATTATGGGGTATTGTTTGTAGAATTTTGAGGAAATTACTGAATTTATTTAATTTTGGAATAAGGCTGTAACATAACAAAATGTGGAAAAAGTGAAGCATTGTGAATACTTTCCGGATGCACTGTAAAATAGACAACCTGTTGCCTCCAATAGTGTGTTCTAGTGTAATCTCTATGATACAAGGGACTGAGTATGTCCACAAGCGTATCAAAATTCCAGGGCTCCTACAGCAGCATGATGTCCAAACTGCTTATGGGGATTACCCTTGTGACATTTTATGATTCCAGCTACACCCCAAGGAAATGCACTATTGCCTGCTCCCAGAGCAGCTGATAGGGGTGTACAGGCATTGATCCTGTACTGAGCCCAGATGCCATCAGGTCAGTAGGGGAACCCAAACCAGGCAGTATTAGGCCTCTTTCACATTTGTGTACTACAGCGTACACCTGTAACAGCTTCCAGCATGGAGTTTGCAGGCTCTCCCTGTGCCTGCATGGGTTTTCTCCCACACTCCAAAGACATGCTGGTAGGTTAAAGTGGTAGTAAAGCCACTTCTTTGATTTTTACCTATAGGCTTACCTATAGATACAGTAAATATCTCCTACACATGCACCATTTAGGAGTTATTTACTCTGGCAGCACCCGGTGACGTCACTGGCGCTCTGAATGGACTGTGCCGCGGCCATATCTTCTGTGTGCATTCATACGGCTGAAACCCGTGAGCTCGGATGGAAGTTGATCTAGGGAAAATCCTATTGCCTATTGGGGGAATAGGAAGGAATTGTTTCCCCTGCTGGAGCAAATTGTTTTTTTTTTCCTTCCTCTGGATCAACTGTGGGTATAGGAGTGCATATATATATTGTGCACATATTAGCACATTATGACTTAAACTGCCTGGGGGGGGGGGGGGGGGCAGTTTACTACCGATTTTATTGGCTCCTGTCTAAATTGCTCCTAATATATTGTATGTATGAATTAGAGTTATCCCAGATTTACACTGATGCGCCTTTGAAATCGTGCTACTTGAGCACAATTTCAAAGCTGCAGATCAGTGTGATTTGCACTGCAAATTTGATTTTGGCTTTCGACTTCATTTAACAGAAGTTTATGCAATTCACAAATAAATCATTAAAAAGTAGTACAGGAACCTGAAACTTTTCTTAGCGATACGCTTTTTTTTATTGCAAGTTTGTTTTTGTATTGTAAACAAATTGACAAAAAAATTAATTGATTAAAAAAAAAAGTAGTGCAGAAACCTTTATCATAATCACTGCGACATGAGTCTGTTCCAAGCAATGGGGTGCAACGTCATGTGATTTGGAACTGTCATGACAAGTCGCATCAATGTGAATGGGGGCTTATGGACCTTTGATTGCAAGGCATTAGTAAGATTAGTAGATTGTAAAGCACTAGAATTGTCTTCATCATTTTCTACACAATTCACACTTTTTGGAAATTGTGTCTTGCCAACCTTGTCCCCCCCTCTGGCTGGGATAGATCTCTCCCACCTCAGCCCCGGTATAGATGTATGTTTGACGCCTTCATTTTCCTCCCATAGGCTGGGTGCTCTCCTTGAGCTGACCTGTTAGTAATAATACTTTTTTCTTTTTCCCTTTTTTGGGAGTCATTTAAACCCCCTGCGTTATATATCGGATTTTTCTAATATAACATCCATCTACATTTATAGATATCTTTTTTCTTTTTCTTTTTTTGCATCAAACTCCTGATGAAGTGGACAGGGATCTACAAAATGCATCCTATGGATGGCAAGATATTGCTATACTATATGCTAATCATGTATTCCCTTATGTATATATTATCATGTACCATCATATCATGAATTTTTTCCATCTATGTATGAACCTCTTATATGTCAGCTCCTTTTTATAAATGTTATAATTGGAATTTGATTTACTTTATATACTTTTTAGCCAGCCATCCCAACTGGTGTTGGTCCACTGTATTTTATCAAGTCCAAAGTCAGTGCAGCCCTCTACCAGGAAATTCTACAGCACTTCATGCTTCCCTCTGCTGACAAGCTTTATGGAGATGCTGATTTCATTTTCCAGCAGGACTTGGTACCTGCCCACACTGCCAAAAGTACCAATACCTGGTTTATTGATCATGGTATCACGGTGCTTGATTGGCCAGCAAACTCGCCTAACCTAAACCCCATAGAGAATCTGTGGGTTATTGTCAAGAGGAAGATGAGAGACACCAGACCAACAATGCAGACAAGCTGAAGGCCGCTATCAAAGTGACCTGGGCTTCAATAACACCTCAGCAGTGCCATAGGCTGATCACCTCTATGCCACGCCGCATTGATGCAGTAATTCATGCAAAAGGAGCCCCGACCAAGTATTGAGTGCATATTATACTGTACATGGACATACAGTACTCTTCAGTAAGCCAACATTTCTGTAGTAAAAATCCTTTTTTTATTGGTCTTATGTAATATAATTTTCTGAGATACTGAATTTTGGGTTTTCACTAGCTGTAAGCCATAATCATCAAAATTAAAAGAAAGAAATGCTTGAAATATATCACTTTGTGTGTAATGAATATATGAGTTTCACTTGTTAATATTTATTACTGAAATAAATGAACTTTTTGGATGATATTATAATTTTATGAGATGCACCTGTAAATACCTGTAATAAATGTAGCCAATCCTCACGTAGCTCATCCAATCCAGCCCATCCTCATGTTTTTACACAGGAACTTTCTGGAATATGTGATGTTCATAGATCAGTACCATATGCAAGAACCCCTAAACACAGGGTTGTAGATAAGAAATGGTGCTGGGGGGTTGGGGGATGTGCTATCAGATGTTTTCTAATGGGGCCTTGCCTGCTCCATCTGGATATCCACTCTGAAGGTGAACAGACACCACAGCATGACAGGTCAGAGACACAACACGAGGAAAACAATAATAATGCATTGGCAGCTAAATTAAATCTTTATTATATATTTTTTTTATTATTGAATATAAAATGAATCAACATTTGCCAGGATTATACAAAACATAACTTTTTTTCATTTTGTTTTGGTGATCAGGCCACACGCCCCTCGAAGGGTGTATAAACCCCCCATTCATAAAAGCTGACTTGATAAGCGTGCAGCTAATGGACGGAATTCCAGCAGAAGGGCTTTAGGATTTTATGATGTGCACAGAACACAACAGCTGGGACATGTTTTGCAGGGAATCTCTGCACATAGCACAATACCGCTGAGCATTCGGCCAACACAACTGCTGCCTAGTGAAAGCATCAGTTTTTGCCGGGTCCTATGTCCCACAATCCATCTCTGGTTATGGCCAAGAGCCAGATTCTACCCTGGCCACTCCAGGCACAATTCAACGTGTGTGATTTCATTAAAGGCAAACTCCACCAAAAGCTGATGGTTCAGTAATAGATTAGAGCTGTCAGTGTGAATCGCCTGCCACCTGCGACCATACAATGCATTCACCATTATCCAAAAGAGGATAAAGCTTGTGTTGGCTGGTAAATCTCTGGGTGCGATTAGTTGGGTGCTGGTGGGTGAAGTTATACACAAATCTATCATGGTGGTCACACATGTGTACATTATTTATTTCATTTAATAGGATCCCTTCAAGATGTGTGATTGGATTAGAGTTTTTTTTTTTTTAAATTGTTTTTGTTTTGTTTTTCAATTGGCTACACATGTTTTCAAATATTTAGACATGCTCAATTGATTTTTAATTTTTTCCAGGCAAAAAATGTGCAGCAATAAAAAAAAACAAAAAAATAACATTCCATGCATTCAGTTTAACCCCTAGGTGCCGACCACACGCAAATATGCGGCCTCTCGGCGGCCAGGCCTTGGCACCAAGGGGCCGCATATTATCATGCATCAGCGCCGACAGAGCTGTGCCGAGAGTGAGCGCCCTGTGTGCTTCCAACACAGTAACTTGTGGCTCATGAAAAGCTCCCCATTGATTTCTACGATTGGGAGTTTTCCTATCATGTGACTGCCGTGACAGCCAACCAGGGTGGTCACATGGTCATAAGCCTGCTATGTGTAGTGGCAAAGTGAGAAGCCTGCTATGAAGCCACAAGGAGTCACAGTCAGCTTCCCACAGTTAGCATGGTGGCGCTGGGGACCCGAAGACTGGAAAAGAACCAGCGAAGGTGAGGGAAGAGCTGGATCCCTGGACAAATAAGTGTCCTATTATACAGTATTTGTAGCTGCTGACTTTTATTCATTAATTTCTTTATTTTTGAGGAGGGGGGGGTGCTGAAGAACCACTTTAAAGGCTTTTTCCACTTCTGCAACCAAATTGTATTTGTTACATGCCTCCAACCACAAAGCATAACTAAAAAAATTTATTTTTAAAAGTCACAGCCTAACTTTTTTAGATGTTCTATTCTGGACCCTCCAGCAGTAAAAATTCTAGTCCTCTTTGTTTGTGAGGAGGTTGGGCAGATGTGTTTGGCACAATTAATCCTGTCTGTACTGAGCAGGCAGATCTTCATTAATTGTAATTAGAACACTATGGGGTTGATTTACTAAAACTGAAAAGCGCAAAATCTGGTGCATCTCTGCATAGAAACCAATCAGCTTCCAGGTTTTAGTGTCAAAGCTTAATTGAACAAGCTGAAGTTAGAAGCTGATTGGCTACCACGCACAGCTGCCCCAGAGTTTGCACTCTCCAGTTTTAGTAAATCAACCCCAGTGTGTCCTAATAAAGGGATAGAGGTTTGGGGTCTGGGCTTCTTCCACTGTAATGTTAATGAGGACAGACATGGGACAGACTCACTCTAACATTGCAACAAACATATAGTGGGGTTTTCTCAAATTTACCTGCAAAAAGTGGAAAGAGACTTTAAAGTGAAGTTGTGTTTCCTTTACATCCCCCAACCTTCAAGCCCATGTATAACAGGCATCGAAATCTGGCTGCTCATAAGGTGGTATACCACACACACAGCTCCCCTCTCTATTGGTCCACCATTATTAGTATGTGGAAGGTGGGGGTCAGCTTTGGGAACTACAAAAATCTATGTTCCATATTGGAGCTGTCTGGGTCTTTGGGGTTCTTGGTAAGCTGTGTGAGGTATAAATCACACTTGTTTAGCCAGCACAGGTTTTGTAGTGTCACCTACCTGGATGTACAGTGTAGAAGAGGAGTGGGAATCACAAAAATGGCACAACCATAAAATATTTGGACATGTAAAACAGTTCAAGAAAAATTTTTCATTTGTGTATTCAGCAGTTTGCTCAGAGTTCACATTTAAAACAGTTTCAATGCCTACCATTACTCGTGTTCACATTTTCCTTTTTCAGATGAAGGGCAGCAAGGCATGTTCCTCTCAGGGACACTTTTATTTGTGAGACTCACAGTATTCCTGCCAGTCTCCAGTACGGCAATTCAAAGGTTGGGTAATGGCTCAGAGAGTAAAAATGGCCGCTGCCGATTCATGAGGGTTTACATACTAACGCCCGGTTCACACCTGTGTATTTTTTGGTGCATTTTCAGTTTTGCAGAAACACACTACATTTAACATGGTTTCCTATGGGTCACGTTCACATCTGTGCATTTTATGAAAAGGGCCAGGGACTTTTTTTCTGGTTTTTGGTTCCATAGACTTGAATGGATCAAAAATGTGTATTGAAAAATGGTAAATGCACCTGGAATATGCAAATTTTAACATGCATAGGTGTGAACAAGGCCTTACGGAGCTGAGGATCTTCACTCAATAAATTGTTTGAATATCCACTTTAATTTTCCAGTGAAGTGAAAAGTAAATTCCTGTCTACCTATTATTTTATACGCACATGACTGGGTATTTAATAGCTAAGTTCACCTTTTTTTTTTTTAGTTTTTTTCTAAAATTAGGCTCCCCTATGTACTAATATACCATTAATGTACCCTGGTTGCAGAAAAATAAAAGCTTTCTTTGATTTTTAGAACAAGGCCTTACCTTAACCCCTGCTGTGTTCCATAGAAAGCCTAATTACTTCCTTGTATGTAGATTTGGGACATGAGAACCAGTAAGACACAGGAAGCAGTTTACCAGTTCACCTCATTAGCACACACCCTGCACCCATCAATTAGGTTTGCACGGCATCACCGGCATCCCTCTACTTGTGCATTGGCCTGGCTTGTCAATGTAAGCTGCCACAGCTGCTATGTTTACACAGCATCCCCAGTGTCCCCCCAGACGGCATGGGCTGCATGCGGCCAACAGGCGACACCCCTGATGTAGTGCAAGGGCCTGCCTGGCTGGATACAAAGTGAATGAATAGATAGGTGAGTCCTCCCAATTCATATTTTTGGTAAACCTAAATTGTGCAGAGATAGTGTATGGCCATCTTTATACACCTAAAACTAACTAGTCGCACTTTCAGTGCCATTAATTGTTAATGGCACCCCAAACGCAGAAGCCAATTTACATTTTACCATGGGAAAACAAGACAAGCATCAAACACAGCAAAATGCACAGTAAGATATGTGCAAACCACATTACGCCAAAATGTCCCATGAGCTGCCTTTGCCACATATAGAGCAGCCCACTGAAATCATCATGTTGCTCTATGCGTGTCATGGGAAAAAATGAGCCAAAAACATTCACTCCCATTACGCTAGATGTGAACGGGGCTTGAAAGTTCTTTACACGAGAACAATGAGGCTCCATTCACATATGTGTGTTTCCAAACACATGGCAAACCGCACAGAAAACGCACACTTTTGCAGTGTGTTTCATAAATACGCTGGAAACGCATCAAAAAGTTTGGTAAAAAATGTATTTTAAAAAAGTTCTGAAGCATCTTTGGGGCAATTGTTGCACGTATGGCAGTCCTATGTTTTTCCAAAAAAAATGTGAACATGAGTTACCGCTATGTGAAGATGTGTAAGGGACCTGAGAGCTGAGTGTCCTCTATCCACTCCCTTCTAAGTACTTGTATAAAGCTGGCCATACATTATGCAACTCGGACAATCAGATCGTACAAAATCTTTACAATTTCCTTTACATTTACCAGAACTATGGAATAGGAGGACCCATCTTAACAACCTATTCTGTGTGTATCAAATCAGGCAGGTCCTTACACTACATAGCTGATGGGCGATCTAAAGGAGATTGCAAAGTGTATGGTCACCTTAAAGGAAGAAGTAGGAAAGTGGGTAAAAATAAGAGGTGGTGGTATAGTAAGAAGGGAGGTGTGGTCTGAACTGGTAATACACGCACTATCACACCGTTTTCTGCGATGCAACAACACAATGAATGATGGGAAGTGATGAATTTTTTAAAACGTAGACATAAACATGAAATTTTAAACCGTCTGTGGATGAGGTAAGTGAGAGACAAGAACATTGGGATGGCTTGGCCAGAAATGACAATAGAAAACACTTATATTTATTAACAAAAGTGAAATTCAGCCCGAAAAGGTGAACTTAGCCTTTAAAGTGAACAGGAATTTGCATGATTGAATAACTGAACATCACCTATTGATTGAAGAGTCATACTTTTCTTAGTAACGTGATCAGTAGTAACAACAATTGTAGCATAGAGATACAAAACACCACTCTCAGAGTGGGCTAGGAAGTACCTGATTCAGCTCTATAAAAAGTATAAAATTACACATATCACCTGAAAAGCGGTTTTAGTGGAAAACAATCCCTAGTGATAATAAAGCCACCATCAGGATGGAGAAGGCAGAGGCCAAGAACGTGACTTGAAATATTTCTTTAAGCCTGCTAGATTGAGTGGTGGGAAATACTGCGCAATCCTTTTCCGAATCCACCACTTGCCCTCGGAGGCGTGTGTGCCCCATATACGGCTGAACTTGTAGCGGTAATGTTCTCCCCGGATCCATCTGCAGGGGGTAAAAGGAAATCGCAACAGGTTTACATCTATAATGATCATATAACAAGTCTGCAATGTAGTTTTAGGGATAGAAAAACTTTTCTTTAAAAAAAAAAAAAGCTGAAAAGCGTGTAAACTTTCAATACTTTAATGGGTAAGCTGTACGTATCCTATAAGCAGGTAATTTGTATTTTGCACAATAGAGTAGGGACTGACCAGGGAGGGATTACTTTGACACTGTTGGCCAGCTTGAACATGTATTGCAGTATAAGAAAAAATGCAATCAAAGAAACCCTGTTTTTATGCAAAAGCTTGCTAGACATATGAGTTAATGCAGACATTTCAGGGTATATACTGTATATATATATATATATATATATATATATATTTTATACATACAGTCATGGCCAAAAACATCGGCACCCCTGCATCTCTGTCAGATAATGCACCACTTCGCCCAGAAATTTGTTGCAATTACAGTACAAATGTTTAGGCATTCTCATGTTTATTTCCTGTTTGTATTGGTATGACACAAAAAAACTGGAGAAACAAAAAGCTAAATCTGACACATTCTACGTAAAACTCTAAAAATGGACTGGACAAAATTATTGGCACCTTCTCATAATTGTAAGAAATAATTGCATTCCAAGTCTGTGATACTCCTGTAAATTGTAATTAACCACTTCTTGACCGGTAGATTTTCCTGCTTAATGACCAGGCCCGATTTTGCGATTCGGCACTGCATGACTTTAACAGACAATTGCGCGGTCGCGTGACGCTGTACCCAAATAAAATTGATGTCCTTTTTTTCCCACAAATAGAGCTTTCTTTTGGTGGTATTTGATCACCTGTGCAATTTTTATTTTTTGCGCTATAAACAAAAAAAGAGTGACAATTTTGAAAAAAAAAAAAAAAAAAAAAACTATATTTTTCAGATTCTGCTATAAAACATTCCCCCCAAAAAAAATGAAAAATCAAAATTATTTAACATTTTAGGCCAATTTGTTTTCTGCTACATATTTTTGGTAAAGAAAAATCGCAATAAGCGTATTTTGATTGGTTTGCGCAAAGGTTATTGCGTCTATTAACTACGGGAAAGATTTATGTAATTTTTAGGGTTTTTTACTAGTAATGGCGATGAACTGCGATTTTTAGCGGGACTGCAACATTGCGGCGGACAGATCGGACCCCTAACTGACATTTTTGACACTTTTAGAGGTACCAGTGACATTACTACAGTAATCAGTGCTAAAAACATGCACTGTTACTGGCAGGGAAGGGGTTAATACTGTTGGTGATCAAGGGCTTAAATGTAAGCCTAGGGGAGTGATTCTATCTGTGGGGGGTTGGGCTTTAGAAATGATCACAGAGACATGCGATCCTATATAGCAGGATCACATAGCCTCTGTGATCATTGCAGGGAGAAGTACGGATAGCTGTGTTTACATCAGCCACCCGTCCTTTTCTCTCAGCGGGGAGAGATTGTCAGTGTCAGGCGGCAATCGGAGCTGCCTGACACACGCGCCAGCTTCCCCGCTGACGATCGGTGGCGGCGCGCGCTCGCCCCCTAGCTCCTCCCAGGCAGATGCCGTCTATTAACGTCATTTTGCCTGTAGCTGCCACTCTGCCGCCGTTAAAATACAGTAAGTCGACAGGAAGTGGTTAAACTAAGCTGTATCATTTAAGTTCCCAGGCCGTGGAGCTGTAGCTAATCACCTTGGACGTGGACGAAAGAGAAAAATTGATCAAAGATTGCAACAAAGGATTGTTCGAATGGTGGATAAAGAAACTTTATCAGCTTCCAGACAAATGCAAGCTGACCTTCAGGCACAGGGTACAACTGTGTCAGCTCGCACTATATGTCGCCATCTGAATGAAAAGGGAGGCTAAGGTAGGAGACCCAGGACCACCCCACTGCTGACATAAAAGTATAAAAAAGCCAGATTGGATTTTGCCAAAAATTAGGAAACCAAAATCCTTTGGGAGAATGTGCTGTGGATATAAAAAAGAAAATTACAGCTTTTTCGTAAAGGCCATGATTCTACTGTTTTCAGAAAAAGAAATGAGGCCTTGAAAGAAAGGAATACAGTCCCTACAGTCAAAAATGGTGAAGGTTCACTGATGTTTTAGGGTTGCTTTGTTGCTTCAGGCACTGGATGTCTTCCCTGTGTGCATGCCATTATGAAATCTGAAGACTACCAAAGAATTCTGGGGTGCAATGTAGGGCCCAGTGTCAGAAAGTTAGGTCTTCGTCAGAGGTCATGGGTCTTACAGCAGGACAATGACCCAAAGCACATGTCAAAAGGCATCCAGAAATGGTTTAGGACAAAGCGCTGGAAAGTACTGAACTGGCCAACAATGAGTCCCGATCTAAATCCCGTAGAGCACCTGTGGAGAGATCTCAAAACAGCAGTTGGGAAAAGAAACCCTTCCACACAGAGAGACCTGGAGCAATTGACAAAAGAAGAGTGGTTCAAAATTAGCAGTAGAGAGGTGTAAGAAAAGAATCAATGGTTACAGGAAGTGATTGATTTCAGTTATTTCTTCCAAGAGGTGTGCAACCAAATATTAAATTGAGGGTGCCAATAATTTTGTCCAGTCAATTTTTTGAGTTTTGTGTAGAGTGTGTCAGATTTGGTTTTTTGTTTCTCCATTTTTGTGTCATACCAGTACAAACAATGAAATAAACTAAATGCCTAAACATTTGTATTTGCAACAATTTTCTGAGTGAATTGGTGCCTTATCTGACAGAAATGCAGGGTTGCCAATATTTTTGGCCATGACTGAATATACAGTATATATATATATATATATATGTGTGTGTGTGTATATATAAATATATATATATATATATACACACACATACATATATATGCACACACACACACGCACACACACATATATATATATATATATATATATATATATATATATATATATATATATATTACTCACAGAGGAGCGAAATCATGAAACATATTTTTAAGAGAACTTCCCAGTCAGGTGCACAAAATAAAAATAAAACCCGTTTTTCATTTGCATCCTGCCGAGAAGTGGTTAATGCAGCGTACGCCATTGTTGCCCGGTAGCAGCTGTGAGCAGCGATTGCTTTCATGGCTCTCTAAAAAGCGGTCTGGTGTTATGACATCTTCCAACTGTACGCGTTAAAAATTAGAAGCAATATCTGAGTTGTATGAGGGAGGGGGCCTAAATCTCATGGACAGCTGTAATTAGTTCCAGAGGGCAACAGCTGTCCCTGGGTGAACAGCTGAGAGATTTTTGGAGGGAAAAACAGGAACTGTGTTTTCTGTCAAAATTAACGACCTGACAAGGCCAGCGAGGGTGGGGAATAAGCCGAAA
Source organism: Pelophylax lessonae (assembly GCF_965119305.1). Lineage (NCBI taxonomy): Eukaryota > Metazoa > Chordata > Amphibia > Anura > Ranidae > Pelophylax > Pelophylax lessonae. Next base: position 58,671,447 of record NC_138773.1, on the reverse strand, counting down.
CATGAGTTTTATTATTCCATACGTGCATTTAATATATATTATTGGCTTTTTATCTGGAGACCTCTTTGCAGGGTTTCCCTCCTAATTGTAAATCAAAGTGAGGAGGCTGGTGGAGAAACATAAATTCATTAAAAGCCATAAAACCTTCTCGCAGGTCTCAGCTCGGGCCTACCTCGGCCTATTAGGAGCGGTGTTCAGTCACCCTGGTGTGTAAAGTCTCTGGCAATTAATAGGGCTCTTTTTTTTTCTCCTCCAGATTGAATCTAGCGTTTCACCGTAACTCCTTTGTGGGTTAGGCGAGATGTTTTTGCAGCGGGAACGTGTGTTCGTATATCACCAGCGCTAATAAATCATGTCAGGTCAAAGAGACGGTTTAATTGACGCCTTAAATTGACGAGTCTGTGGGAGCTGGTAAAGAGGTCTTTATATCAAGCCAAGAGGGGTGTCTATGCGTTTTAATATCCTCTCCTCATAGGATATATGTCGCCGTGTAAGCAACCAGGGACATGCAGTACTGAGGCGAGATTTCCAGCAAAACACATGAGAACAGAATATTGGAGGGAAATTGCTGCAGAAATTCAAAATGTGTCACAAATCCAACAACACTTCTGGGTTTATTTCAAGTGATTCTAAAGGAAAACCTTGTTTTTATGGAATGGTTGGTAGCCCTGCCAGGTTTTCTATTTCTTTTGCAGTTTGTGTTCCTATGGAGAGATTTTTCTTCACTTCCTGTACTAGAGATACAACAGGAAGTGACAAGAAATCTAATTAAAAGGAGACAGTTGCCACTAAAGCAGGGGTCTTCTGTCCAAGATTTATTCTCACCTTCTGTTGTGATGACAATTGTAACATTTTGGCTTTCCCCTTGCCTTCTGACCTAGTGTCAATGTTTAGCAGAACAAATAGAGAGTGAATCTCCCCAGCATGGTTACAGATAGCAAAAAAGACGTGAGAGGGTCTTTAATCATTGCTGATGCCTTTCTATAGAATGATATGTGAAGAGCAGTAAGGCCTCATTCACATGGGGCATATCAATGAGTACCCCTGTGTGAGGCCATGTTTAATTACACGACGAAGCAAAGGTGTGCATATCAATGCAGGCAGTCCCACTGATGTCATTTGGGGCACAGTGGGTGCACAGACATAGCCACTGCTCCCAATTTGATATCTGTATGGGTGCATCCAGGTAACCCAACTCACACAGTGTGTGTTCGGGGCCCTGCACTGGCATGGATGTCCAATTGGGAGCATTGGCTGCTTCTGTGCAGCCGCTGAGTTCCAATTGACATCAGCGGGAGAGTCTGCACAGGGATGTGCATCCCCGTAAAGGTAACAGGACCTTGCAGAGGTGTACGCATTGATGCCTTTAGTATCTGCTTAAGTATGCCAAATAGATTAGTATCTACCATGTCATGGAGAGGGGAATGTTTTCTTGACACACAACAGGGCCCCTTAATATCACATAGCCATCATGCTACAGTGTTCATATTGCAGTCTATACACAGCGGTCCAGGCATGCCGTTAGAACTGTCAGAAATCATGGGGAAATTTGGATATGACAATATTGCGCTAACATTGGCAGGGGTTTAAAATGTGTACAGAGCACATGGGTCAAATATGTATATATAGTGTACAAAAGGGGTCAGGAGTGTGTAATGCACAGAGTTCAGGGGTCAGGAGTGTGTAATGTACAAAGTGCAGGGGTCAGGAGTGTGTAATGTACAGAGTGCAGGGGTCAGGAGTGTGTAATGTACAGAGTGCAGGGGTCAGGAGTGTGTAATGTACAGAGTGCAGGGGTCAGGAGTGTGTAATGTACAGAGTGCAGGGGTTTAGGAGTGTGTAATGTACAGAGTGCAGGGGTCAGGAGTGTGTAATGTACAGAGTGCAGGGGTCAGGAGTGTGTAATGTACAGAGTGCAGGGGTCAGGAGTGTGTAATGTACAGAGTGCAGGGGTTTAGGAGTGTGTAATGTACAGAGTGCAGGGGTCAGGAGTGTGTAATGTACAGAGTGCAGGGGTCAGGAGTGTGTAATGTACAGAGTGCAGGGGTCAGGAGTGTGTAATGTACAGAGTGCAGGGGTCAGGAGTGTGTAATGTACAGAGTGCAGGGGTTTAGGAGTGTGTAATGTACAGAGTGCAGGGGTCAGGAGTGTGTAATGTACAGAGTGCAGGGGTCAGGAGTGTGTAATGTACAGAGTGCAGGGGTTTAGGAGTATGTAATGTACAGAGTGCAGGGGAGGAATAGTGTGGTCAGTGGGAGTAGAAAAGAGTCCAACATCAATTGGAGTAAACAATACCCCCCATCTTTGGTATCAGTGGGAGGAATAGTGCCCCAACATTGGTATCAGTGGAAGAAATAGTGCCCCATCATTGGTATCAGTGGGAGGAATAGTGCCCCAATATTGGTATTAGTGGGAGGAATAGTGCCCCATCAATGGTATCAGTGGGAGGAATAGCGCCTCATCATTGGTATTAGTGGGAGGAATAGTGCCCCATCATTAAGATTGGTGGGAAGAATAGTGCCCCATTGTTAGTATATCAGGGGAAGAATAGTGCCCTATCATTGGTGTCAGTGGGAGGAATAGTGCCCCATCATTGGTATTAGTGGGAGGAATAGTGCCCCATAGTTAGTATCAGGGGAAGGCATAATTAGTATCAGGGGAAGGAATAGTGTCCTATCATTAGTGGTAGTGGGAGAAATAGTGCCCCATTATTAGTGTCAGTGGGAGGAATAATGTCCCATATTTGGTAGCATTTGAGGAATAGTGCCCCATCATTGGTATCAGTGGGAGGAATAGTGCCTCATCATTGGTATTGGTGGAAAGAATAGTGCCCCAAAGTTAGTATCAAGGGAAGGAATAGTGCTCTATCATTATTGTCAGTGGGAGGAATAGTGCCACATCATTAGTGTCAGTGGGAGGAATAGTGCCACATCATTAGTATCAGTGGAAGAAATATTGCCCCATCATTGGTATCAGTGGGAGGAATACTGCCCCATCATTGGTATCAGTGGGAGGAATACTGCCCCATCATTGGTATCAGTGGGAGGAATAGTGCCCCATCATTGGTATTAGTGGGAGGAATAGTGCCTCATCATTGGTATTAGTGGGAGGAATAGTGCCCCATTATTGGTATTGGTGGGAAGAATAGTGCCCCATTATTGGTATTGGTGGGAAGAATAGTGCCCCATTGTTAGTATTAGGGGAGGGAATAGTGCCCTGTAATCAGTGTCAGTGGGAGGAATAGTGCCCCATCATTGGTATTGGTGGGAGGAATAGTGCCCCATAGTTAGTATCAAGGGAAGGAATAGTGCCCTATCATTGGTGTCAGTGGGAGGAATAATGTCCCATAATTGGTAGCAGTCGAGGAATAGTGCCCCATCACTAGTGTCAGTGGGAGGAATAATGTCCCATAATTGGTAGCAGTCGAGGAATAGTGCCCCATCATTAGTGTCAGTGTGAGGAGTAGTGCCCTATCATTGGTGTCAGTGGGAGGAATAGTGCCCCATCATTGGTGTCAGTGGGAGGAATAGTGCCCCATCATTGGTGTCAGTGGGAGGAATAGTGCCCCATCATTGGTGTCAGTGGGAGGAACAGTGCCCTATTATTGGTGTCAGTGGGAGAACTAATGCCCCATCATTAGTGTCAGTGGGAGGAATAATGTCCTATCATTGGTGTAAGTGGGAGGAATAGTGCCCCGTCATTGGTATTGGTGGGAGGAATAGTGCCCCATTGTTAGTAGAGATGGGCTTGGGCGTATTCCAGTTTCCATGTGCCTGATCCCACCAGGAAGCTGATACTGCACTCCACTAATTACAGGCAGTGAGCCATTTCCCGATCCGCAGCTGCACAGATCAAGAAATCTTTCATTGCCTGTGATAAACAGAGTGCAGCATCGGCTTCCTAGTGGAATCGGGCAGGTGGGGACTCGAACACGCCCAAGCCCATTGATAAATTGTTAGTATCAGGGGAAGGAATAGTGCCCCATCATTGGTGTCAGTGGGAGGAGCAATAGTGTGCTGTCGTTGGTAACAGTGGAAGGAATAAAGACCCAAGGGCCAGGTAAAGGCAAGGAAAGGGCCGCTGTTTGAGACCGCTGTGATAGAGTAAGAGACAGGTGATGGAAAAAGAGAGAGATGATAGAGTAAGAGACCGGTGATGGAAAAAGAGAGAGATGATAGAGTAAGAGACCGGTGATGGAAAAAGAGAGAGATGATAGAGTAAGAGACAAATGATGGAAAGAGAGATGATAGAGTAAAAGGAGGATCGTTAAAGGAAAGAGAGATGATAGAGACAGGGTATGAAAACAGAGGGAGAGAGGACAGAAGATGAAAGAGAGGTGATCAAGGGAGATGAATGAAAGAGGGAGAAAGAGAGAGAAAATACTGAGAAACAGATAATACACAGAGAAGGATGATACTGGGAGAGAAAGATGATAGAGAGAGAGAAAACAGAGCGATAGAAGGAGATAGAGGGAGAATAGAGGGAGAGATAGGTGATAGACAAAGCAAGAGAGATGATGAATAGAGAGATAAATAGAAGAGAGGTGGAGAGATACATGATAGATGATAGAGATGACAGAGAGTGATAGATGATATAGAGAGAGATGACAGAGAGATAGATACGGAAATCAGTGTTTCTCAAAGCTGCCTACAACCCTGAATCCCTGAGTCAGTGATTGGTGTAACATGAAGGTGAGCAGACTATAGGAGAAGTGGGAGCCCAGTGTCCTCATTGGGTTTAATAGGGGAGAGTGGAAGAGGTGTAATGGAATCCATGCTAAGACCTGGCCCAGTTCCAGGCTATGATTATCTGACTTGTTGAGCAGGCCACAGTATTAGGCAATAAAGCCAAATGAGCAATAAAGTGGAGAGAGCTTTCATAGTTGCGAGCCCTCTGGTAATTATTTTTATGTTGCAGTAGCTCCAGCGATACTGTTTAAGTACTTAACCCCTGCAGCGCCTGGGTGCAGCCATGCTCCAGAGCTACCACAGAGAAACTGCCAACAACACAGTCTGTGGTGTCCGCAGCAACCAATCAGAAGGCAACGATCGTTCTGCTAGGACAGGATAGAAAATGAATGCATCTGAGTTCTTTGAGCAACACAACTCTTTCATTTCCTGATTTTTTTTTTTTTTTTTGTAATGGCGCCCAAAGGGATTAAGCTCAAACTGTTAGGGCTGTTAAAAAAGGAGCCAAACAAATGAAAGCAATCAATGAAATGATAATTCTTTCCAGCAGACACCGCAATCGTGCGAACGTCAGAAAATCCACTCAGCTCTCTGAGTTTGTATAACTCACAGCAATAAGATCCAGTAGGCTTTTCTCAACACCTCGGGGCAGGCCTGCAGCCTCCTGTCATGTGACTCCAGGTTTGCTAGCAGCCTCTCATGTTCTGATGTGCTTAGGTATAGCTGGAGTTTGTTCAAAAAGAAGTTCATGTCACTTAGAATATAAGAGTAGCAGTAAGTTCTGGTGCTTCAAAGCCTACCATCAAGCAATGTAGATATACCTTTAGCTGCTAAAAGAGATCTGACCATAGCACAGGTCTGCTTTCCATAGTCTGCTATTGGTTGCAGTATGCTTACCTGGGCGGAGCTTTGTCCTGGAAGGGGTTGACAGCCAGAAGTGAAGTTGCGGTTTCATCATTGGCAAGCAGCTTCCCGGCCAGGTGTATTAGCCACTCATTGTGTTCATAGGTCTAATATGCCAGTCAGGAGGAAGATACAACACATATAGTTAATAAATAATACCAACTACTGTTATGTCATTATAAATAAAAATATTTACACTTTTAAAAAATAATTTTAGGTCTGAAGATTACATAAAACCCCCACAATATTGCATATTTTCTGAAAGCAGACACCCTGGAGAATAAAACAGTGGTAGTTCCATTTTTTTTCTGTCAGGTGATATTAATGCAACAGTTTAGGAAATGCAACATCTCAGTAAAAAATACACAAAAGTGAATTTTAGGGCACACAAGTGCTTGGGAGTGACTTTTTAAAAAACAATTTCTTACTTAGTAAAAAAAAATCCTCTATGTAATGCATTTTGCTTGTTCGCACCCCACTGCCACATTTAGCACGTTTTGGGCGGGAGGGGGGAGCGGGTACCTGGTTTTTCCACTTCCAGGTAAGATTGCTGCACGGCGATCTACAAAATTTCGGGCCCCTCCCCACCCCCGCCTTCAGGGAGACACACAGGTCCCAGAAGACAGCGGGACAATTCGGAAAGTGCAGCACGACTTGCGCATGCACAGTAGGAAACAGGCTGTGAAGCTGCAAGGATTCACTTCCTGTTTCCCTTAGTGAAGATGATGCCAGCGCCTGCACCAGGAGCAGATTGAGGAATTGGCTAGGGGTGCCGACATCGCCGGATTCCTGGACAGGTAAGTGTCCTTATTTTAAAAGTCAGCAGCTACAGTACTTGTAGCTTCTGACTTTTAATTATTATTATTTTTTTTTTTTTACAGGCTGGAACGCCGCTTTAAACGACCCCTAATGTCTCACCTGTCCTCCAATGAATGTATTGGAGTGCAGTATGCACTTCATTACATGCTTCTCCTTGGTGGCTGGAGACACCCTGAGCCTGCAGTGACACCAGGACCTGGAAGTGACATTTTACATGGGTCAGTAACAGTAAAGGGAGACAAACCTTCCCAATACCCACCATGTTGTGCTGGGCCCCCCATATGGAAGAAAAATGTATTTCCAATATATTTAGGGAAAAAATATTTTGAAATATATTGAATATGGCCAAAATTGTTGCATTTCAAATATATTTCCAATATATTTGGGATAAAAATTTAAGAAATATATTGAATATGGCCAAAATTGTTGCATTTCAAATATATTTCCAATATATTTGGGATAAAAATTTAAGAAATATATTGAATATGGCCAAAATTGTAGCATTTCAAATATATTTCCTATATATTTGGAAAAAAATATATATTTATTTAAAATATATTTTTAATATATTTTTCTTCCATGTGGGCCACCAATGAGTGTGCGGGGGACCGAGGGTAACAGGGGTTTGTGGAAGCCATTCGGCGGCTATCCTGTAGTCAAATTTTAAAGAAAAATAAATACAATTTTAACTGAAGCAATAAATAGGCTAACTGGATTTTATATTTTTCCATGAAGTCCTTTACCTCTTTCTCCATAAAACCACTTAATCTACCTATAACCAAGTGCACTGGAACCAGCTACAGAGCAGAAGAAGCAGGCCCCATTGTTACAAGTCTTTTCTGCAGCCCTCCCAGCTCTTTTGCTAGAGCCTAAAGTACTATTAAAACAAGCTCCACCTGGTGGTGCGAGCAGCATGGTGCGTTACACGCTCCATCTGGTGCAGAACATTTTCTCCATCTGTGAGCTGCAAATGCCGGATAAAGTTTCACTTTTTTCCCAAACAAACATCAATTTCCTCTGGCTTCTTTTGCAGACTCGTGCTCCTATAGCAGCCCTGTTCTGTTACATCATTCGGATTGGCTTTAGTTCCAGCAGAAATTTTTTGAGGCAAGTGTAAAAAAAAAAAAAAAAAAAAAACTCCAATCACATCTTCTCGGTGTTAAGTGTAAAGTGCAACTAAAGTTCAGAGTGGTGAGGGGTTAGGACCTCTGTCTCGAGTTTATTGCTGTTGGTATAAAAACCAGGTGTGACCAGCGCTATGGGGAGCCTAAGCGTAGGAGTCAGGTGTAAGCTGCCACCAACCTACCCATTGAGACTTGGGGTATGGTAAAAGAGTGAAATGAAAAATTGGTGTGTGGCGCTACCTGCTCAAGGGAAATTAAAAAATTGCACAGTATGTGTGTCTATGTACCTGAACCATGTGGTTAATACCAATCCTAAAGGTACATTTTTAGTGGATATATTTTATACCATCCAATAAATAACCATTTAAAATAAAAGTAAACGTGTAAAGTGCACTGTGCTGAACTTTTATTTTACACGTTTACTTTTATTTTAAATGGTTATTTATTGGATGGTATAAAATATATCCACTAAAAATGTACCTTTAGGATTGGTATTAGCCACATGGTTCAGGTACATATACATACATACCGTGCAATTTTTTAATTTCCCTTGAGCAGGTAGCGCCACACACCAATTTTTCATTTCACTCTTTTACCATACCCCAAGTCTCAATGGGTAGGTTGGTGGCAGCTTACACCTGACTCCTACGCTTAGGCTCCCCATAGCGCTGGTCACACCTGGTTTTTATACCAACAGCAATAAACTCGAGACAGAGGTCCTAACCCCTCACCACTCACGCTATTTTCAGTGGGACTAATATGATGGGAAAATTTTGAACTGTCGTCAGAACAGGGATTGGGGTGAAATCTTCCAGTTTCCTAAGAGGGCTAATATCAACCCATCAGGGGTTATATTTAATGAACCACCATGGCACTGTTTAGCGCTCTAGGTAGTTTATTGTTTCTTCCTGTCAGTGTATAACTGCCTGCCCATACGAGGTACGAGCAGACAGATACACTGACAAAATCATGTACTCAAAGGCACAGACAGTCTGCAGGAGACCTGCATTGCACCCACAATCTGATGAAGGTGAAATGCTTTGCAGGCTCCCAGTAAAAAAAAAACAGGGTTATAAGCTCTTGACCAGGTGGTATTATACCCCGGTTAAACTTCATAGGATGTTCCCCTCCTGTTCGGATCTTTGCTGGCGATGTGGTGTGGAGGTGGGTTCCCTTCTCCACATCTTTTGGTCTTGCAGGGTATTACAGCCTTTTTGGTCGGAGGTCCTCCGTATTGTCCAAAAATTTACAGACCACACCCTTACCCTGCAACCGGCCCTGTTCCTTCTTCACCACCACAGCTTCCCAAGGGCGTCCTATCGGAAGTCGATCTTGCCGATACTGCTGACAGCGGCCAAGAGCTGTATCCCTCTCTTATGGAAGCAATCCCGCCCTCCTACTGTGGCGATGTGGTTGCGTAAAGTGGCGTTTATTAACGAGATGGAGGACTTGCTGGCGGCCGATCGGGGTACGAGGGAGGAGTTCCTCAAGCGTTGGTTTTACTGGCATGAGTTCAGCTCGACCACTGAATACCAGGACCTTGTAGCATAGCTGACTCGCTCACACTGGCTGGCCTTCTCCCCTGTTGGCCCCCTTTACATCCCCCCCCCCCCCCCATGTCCTCTTTTCCAGTGTTTGTCCTGTCTTCCCTTCCCTCCTTCCCTCCCTCCCCCCTCTTTCGATGTGGCACTTCTCTTTCGTTTCTTTTTCTTCCCTTTCTTTTTTCTTTTCTCTTCTTTGAACAATTTCTCCCGTTTTTGTAAGGCATACATGACATTAAGACCTCTTGTGGTTTCTTGGATTGGTGCCCCGTCAGATGCCCTCGGCACTCCGATATGCCGGCCATGTGATAGATGCCGGTTGGAGCGTTGGTCTATCTGGGGATCTGCCGTCCTGAGACATACTTTGATACACTGTGTATTCTCATTTCTCATATATGGCTATGTTTTTATGATTTACGCCTCATGTTACACTGTTCTCTTGTTACTCGGCTGTATTTCAATTCACTGCCTTTGTTGACTTGTATGCCTTTATCTCCTCAATAAACGTTGAATTTAAAAAAACAAAAAAACAAATGTACATTCTTTTACCTGCAAAAAAAGATGTGCATTTAATATTTTTGTTTAAAAAGTGAAATTATCCTTTAAGCTGGCCATGCACTAGTAGAATTTTGTTTTTGAAATGTTTAGTTTTAAGTGCATTTATTTTATTTTCTTATCGTTAGTGGGGTCAAACGGGCGTTGGTTTTTGACCACAGTGACGAGAAAAGTTGAAGAAGAGGATGGAAAATTTTTCCTGAATGAACGAACTTCTAACAGTGTATGTCATTTTGTTTGGGTTAATCGACTGTTAAAAACAAACATTTTTTTTTGTATTGTTTATTTATCGTTTTTTTTCAATATGGTACAGAGAAGGAACCTAAGAGCCGGTTCACACAGGCGCGACGCTACTTGCGGGGGGCGACCTGTGAAGTCGCGGTGCGCAGCTCGCACCGCGACCTCGGAGCGGCCGGCACGGACTTCATATCATTGAAGTCAATGCAGGTCGCTCCCGGTCGCCCCAAAGTAGTACAGGACCCTTTTTCTAAGTCGGAGCGACTTGTGTCGCTCCTATTAGAACGGGTCCTGTGCTACTCTATGCCAGGCGACCCACTGCGACTTGTCAGGCGACCAGGTCACCTGACAAGTCGCCCCAGTGTGAACGGGGTCCAAAAGAACAAAAGCAACAAGGAAAATAGGACTGTTAAAACAAAATATTGCACTTGCCACAAGGGCCTGATCTTGGATCTTTGCCACAAGGGCTGACCCAGATTTTCACAAAAACAAGGAATATTGGCAGCCAGAATATTGGAGCCCATAGCCATACTATGTGTCAGGATATGCATGTCATGTAAAGGCGTCTAGGGGAACTCCATCTGACCCGGATAATAGTGGGGCAAATCGTTACAGATGATTCTAGAAAAAAAAAAGGGGGGGGGTAAGAGAAGAGGGAGAAGAGTAAGGGTGCCTTCCCTCAGAGAGCATATGAGGAGAACAAAAGGCAATATGGCCTTCCTGTAGGAAATTTTATGGCATCACCAGTGGATCCACAATCTCAGCAATTAATTCCCAGCCTTTCCTCCATGGCAGCCTGCAATCGCCTAAAATCTCCGGTGCATGTAAACATAGTCCAATAAAACCATGTATATCTGAACCTGGTAGGTGTGTTTTTTATGGAGATCATGAGACTTTCCAACTCCTTGATACCCCCAACCTTTCTGATCCATTGTTGAATTGTTGGGGCTGAACGATTACCACAGTGCCAATATGCAAGAACGTGCTGCGTCAACCAGGTGGCGCAGAACAAACTTTTTGTAGGGCAATGTCGGGATCGAGTTGTGATGCAATAGGAAGTGTTCAGGCCTTTTAGTGAGTATGTGTCCATTTAATTTTTGATTGATTTCCCAAACCCAGGGCCAAAACGTGTCTAAGGAGGGGCAGAACCAGACCAGAAACATAAGTAATAAGTCTCCTCAACTCCTGTTGTTTAAAATTCAGAGGCATTGGAAAGTGACTTCTAATGCTCTCCAATTGCCTGTCTTTTGTGGGGGGAGGAACCCTGCTATAGTGCTCCACAAAAGCATGCCAAACACCTTAGGAACATTCAAAGCCCGTTTGTGGTGTGCTACTATTGATATGAATGGAGGTATTTGGCAAGCTTTGCAAGCTGTAACCCCTGCCATTTTGGCTCTGAGGAAGAGGGTCCTCCCTCGAAACGCGTAAGCCACATCAGGTTTTGAGGACGCCATCACGCTATCCAGCAGTAGAGAAGTGTCCTGGAAGCGAGCGGTGCCCATTTCCTATATGCTTGTTCATATGCTACGTTTGTGAGTATATTGTACGCTACCCTTCTTTGATTTTAATAAAATTTTAAGTGGTAATGCACAAGGTCGGTGCACCCGTCTCTTGTTTTCTTGTAGTGCCTTTTGGATACCCTTGGTCCTGAGGGGGGCAGCAAGACCACTTCATTTGTGTCATAAAACCGCCTAGAAGATTCACCTTCCCGCATACCACTTGAGCGCAGGAGAGATATTGTTGTTTAGTGGTAAATCCTGACCAGGGTTTGAATCCTTCCCCTCCAAAATGTAAAGAGTTAGTTCACCTTTCCCAAAAAGCTTACTATGCCAGTAAAGAACACCTGTACATAAAAACAAACCGTGCAGCTTTGACCAAAGTTTAATAATGCTCTTATTATTGATGTAGGCCATTTACATACCTCCTGAAATCTGGCCAAAAAACTGCCATCATCTTGTCCTGTCTTGCTGCAAGGACTTTGTTAAGACACTCTGAGCCCATTCAAACCCCCTCACAGGCTCTCTCTCTCTCTCCCCTGTCACAGTAGCTCAGCTATGCAGTGATGAAGGGAATAATGGACCACACATGTGCAGAGGTTTGAGAGATTGCTCCCATGAGAAAGAGCTGTAATGGCTGGGAGCTTAGCAATATCCTAGCAACAAGACACGACATGATGATGTCATCTCTGGAAGTTTTTCCACCAGGCTTCAGGGGGTATGTAAATAGCCTACACCAATAGCAAGAGCATTATCCAACTTTAGTCAAAGCTACAAAGTTTGTTTTTATCTACACACACCCCTTATCTACATAGGCAGTTTTTTTTTTTGTAAATCTCTAACCCTTTGAAAAAAGGACTGGACATACAAATCGGGGTTCATGCACATGGGGATATGTGGTCATACAGCATCAATGTCATGGACTTGCAATAGCGTTGGCAAGCTTACCTGTCCCTTCATGTCTGTATTAGAGGTCAGGCTGCATTTCTGGTTCCTTTTTATCACCTCTACTTCCTGTTCCTGCCCCGCCCAGGTCATCATAGGAAGTCTATATTAACCAGTGCACTGCAGGTCTGCTTTGCTGTTCAACAGTGTTTGTTTCCTGTTTCCTTGATCTACTTTTCTGTGTACCGACGTTGGCTTGTCTCTGACTATTCCTGTTTGCCTGTTACCCTGACCTTTGGCCTGTCCCTCGGTTACCCTTGTCTGCCTGTTACCCCGACCTCGGCTTACCCATCACCATTCTGTGTGTCCTGAGTGGCTGCTTCACTTCTCTCCCTACGGAGCGTGACCCGGGGGACCCCGCTGCAGCCAAGTCCATCCTCACCACTAGAGGCTCTGGTGAACACCTGCTGGGTCTTAGACTCCGCGCCCTGGGGAATCTTAGGCTCACGTTCCGGTCCATCCGCAGCAGTCCGCTATCGGGTTCACTACCTTGCGCTGCACCCCTGCCTCCAACAGGGTGCAGTCGTCACCTGGCCACAGGTAACCTGACAATCAAATATGGCCACAGTTTAGCACCCTGGTGTTGCATACTGTACAAATCAATTACAGGATATGGCTGTATGTGGGTCTTAGCATAAACATTCGTAAACTTACAGACGCACTCCCCTTGATGCTAAGGGTCTGCCTTCAGGGTTATTTGTCTGTGTGTTTACCCATGTGTACAATAGGACTGGCATATACCCGTGTGCATCCACATACAGCTGTATCCTGATATTCATCTCTTACGCAACACCCGTGACTCCCAGAAGAAATACAACCATATTTAATGTTGCACATCTATATATGCCCGTGTGCATGAGCCATAAGTATGTAAACATACCATCTGAGTTAATTATGTAGCTTTGCAGCGCAGCCTACTGACCTATGATAGGAAAAACGAGGCAGCATAATGATGGTCACATTACAGAACGGAATTACAGAACAGGAAGTCAGCAGTTTGATGGAAATTATCACTCCCAATAACAGCTTCTGTCCTGGTAATCTCCTGAAATGTGCATATATCCATCCACAAATGTTATTCAACACTTCTTTCCCCTAAACGGTTTACGAGAATTATGTCATTTGTGTACAGCGGTCCTTTAACGTGCCTGGCTGCAAATCCTGCCCTAGTGGCAATGAGCTGGCCGTGCAGAGCTGAGTGAGCAGTGCCAGATTTGCCCACTCAGGATCGGTGAGTCAGAGAAGGCCTGCTGAGCCCACTCCCAGTAGGCAGAGGCAAGTGCGAGCCAGTTCTCTGTTCGAGCAGACTTGTTTATTGCCAGAGCGGATTCCCTTGCTGATAAACGGAGACGAGGCAGCGGACTCGATGGTAGTGTGGGATACGTGTTGGGAGGAAGCCTACGGCAATGACATTTGCTCAAGAGCCGGTTTACGATGTGATTTCAGCTTCTTGTAACTGCAGCTGGTAGACACCGATGCCACCTCTTGCCTGGCTGATGACTCAGCCAAAACATTACTATGGACACCGCTTGGACAAAGCTGGCCAAACAATGAGTGTCATCTCCAGCTTACATCAAGGAGGCAACACCCATCTCAGCTAAATTCAATTATAGAAATTAAAGAAGAATCCAGACTGAGGTACTAAGTAACAGTGAATTCAAACCATGTGCAAAGATTTACTAATATAGTAAATAGGGTCGATTTACTAAAGAATAGCACAAGTAATTTATTAAAGTAGAACTCCAGCCAAAATATTAAAATACAAATGAATAACCTATTAAATACTAAAATGACAAACCCAGTTTTTGCTGAAATATTCATTTTCCAGGGATTGCCCCCACACAGTCATTTTGCCATTAGATGTCTTCAGCCTAATGGCCGCTCGAAGCCTCAGTTCTCTCCTTTGGTTCACCTCTGCATTACTAGTGTGAGCACCCCACTGTGACAGCTTGCGGCTCCACAGCAGGGTGCGAGACGCGCTGCGCGTCCTGAATGGCCGGGCAATCTTCTGGGGCCTGTGACGTGTCCCAGAAGATTGCAGGGAGGGAGGGGGAGAGGTGTACTTTTGCATGAGCAGACTAGGTGGCCCGAGCGGAAGTGGGAGTGGGTATCTGTCAAAACTAGGAACTTGCTCAACCCCCAAAAAATGACATGCCAAATGTGGCACGTCAGGGAGTCAGGAGTCCTTAAAGAGGAACTTCCACTTTTGGGTGGAACTCTGCTTTACTCATCAGTTTAGGAATGACACTGCAGACGGGATCACATGACATTGTACAGGGGAAGCCCAATGAGAAATACCCTGTACAAAAGTCTTTTTTTTTTTTCAAAAGTCTTAATCAAAGGGTGAGAGGCTTGCTGTTTCTGAAACAAGATCACAAACAACAAGACCTGCTCCTTGATGGTGATTATGGCCAACTGCAGGGCAAAGGCCATCTACCTGAAAAAAAGCCAGAATTCAGCCCATGAAGTATTTCTTGGAGCTATTATCCCTAGCTTTGCTCCAAATAAAGTAATCCATGTGCGATGGTAGACCCTGCAGAAAGTAGACTTCCTGGCTTTGAGCATCATGGCAATCACTGATTCAGAGATGCCTCTGTCCCTTAGGACCTGGGCTTCAAAGGCCATGGCAACTGACTGTAAAGCAGGGTAGTAAACTGACCCTAGGTAAAAAATCTGAACTGCCCAGGGAGTGTCCTTCAGGAGTCTGACCAGGTCAGACTACCATGCCTCCCTGGGCAAACCCCGGGTAATGAGGATCACTTGAATGCCCCTCTAAAAACCTGCAAGCAAGGGAAACAGTTTGACCAGATAGATTAGGCTGTACCGATCCCACATAACCACCAAATCATTCATTGCTACCATCAGAGGATTCCTGTACCCAGAGACAAACCTGTGCAATTTAAACCTTGAGGTCAGGAGGTCCACACTGGTGTTCACCACCTATAATGCGGGTCACGAAACACCTCTGGATCAATCCCAAGTTTGTGTTTCTGCTCCCCTACAAGGCCTTAATAAAGGTGTCACTCGGTTGCAGCTTGACTCTCCAGTTTTTTTAACTCTACATTTTAAAGAATACATCAGGCGGCATAATATTCAGCTCACCAGCAATCAGCCAAAATTGAAATGCCAGCCTGGGATAGAGTTGGCCTTTAAGGAGCGGAATTGGTACAGGGAAATGTGGAAGGTATGTATATTTTTGCAAATGCACTAAATCCCCAGATGTGCCAAATTACTGATGAATGTTTTAATCAGTCTTAACTGGTGTTATACAGAGGAAGCCTGGAACAGACCACAGGAACATGCAGGAGAGTGCTGAGGGGTAGGGTCTTTCCGGGAAGCAGAGTCATCAGATGCTGCTGGCTTGTGTTAGGAGGTGTAAATTAGACTGGCAGAATGTGTGAGTGAAACACTACCACATGTTATGGCTGCACACTTCCAAATGGTGCTTGCAAATCCAGCTTTTCCACAATTATGGGTATTTTGTCTGGTGCAGGACTTTAGTCTGTTGGCGCCTTATCGCCGAAGGGCTGCCTTCTAAGATGTACAGGAGGTGGCCATGTTGTATGCGGCTATGTTTATGTGCATGCAGCGTGCTCAATACTTGGAAGTTGCTGCCTCACATGGCCCTGATTCATCACAATGCAATGCCACTTAAGGTGTACAAACTAATGCTTAACAATTCCAGATTTCCTGGCACTTAAAATAATTTTTTCAGGCTTTTAGCAAACAAATTATTAGCATGTTAGAACTGGCTCGCTGCCGCTTAGGCTTATTAAACTGTAGCAGCTTGTACTATATACAGTAAGCAGTTTCCTTTGATTGGCAGGAGGTGGCGAGGCAGACAGATGATGTCACAATCTCCACCTTGGTCACTCAGAGGAAGTTTTGTATTTACTGAAAAATTACAGGACCTCTCCTAAATGGGAGAGATGTGGTATGACTATCTCTCTCTATGTCCGACAACCAAAGAAAATTCGCTGGTACTGCTGCCGCAATACAGCACTGCTTACCGTGCGTTGCACCAGCTACTAGATTACAGTCTAAGCAGCACCCAGTCCGTTCTGACATGCAAATAATTTGTTTGGACCAAACAAATTTTTTAAAGTGCCAGGAAACCTGAAATTTTCTTTTAGGACATGCCAAAAAACCAAAGACTACTGGTAATGATGTCCAAGAGGCCACTTTAGAATGCACTGTAAAGTGTATATAAACCAAAAAATGTATAAACTGCAGTTTACTAGTCCTTAGATAGGGTGGCTACATTAGCTTTATTTTTTCAGGCTTTTTAAATGTTATTTTCACCCAATAATCCTGCAAAAAACACACTTCCTGTCCCAGGAACGGCTCAACTGTAATTATGGAGAGAGACATTGTTGTCATCCAAAGTGTCATATACACTATATGGACAAAAGTAAATAGACACCCCTGTAAATATTTTAGACAATGTTGTTCTTCAGTCCTTGTGGTAACAGTTTGGGAGAAGGCCTTTTTCTGTTCCAGGTCCATAAAGACACAGTTTAATGGGTTTGGTGTGGAGGAATTTGAATGGCCTGCACAGAGCCCTGACCTCAGCCCTACTGATCACGTTTTGGATGAATTGCAACACCAGCTGTGAGCCAGGTCTTCTCATTCAACATTAGTACCTGATCTTACAAATGTTCATTTGGCTTAATGGGCACAAATCCCTATAGACACACTACAAAATCTTTTGGAAACCCTTCCCCGAAGACTGAAGGCTCTTGAAGCCACAAAAAGGGGGAGAGGTGAAGGCATCAAAGGTGTGATGGTTAGGTGTCCACAAACTTTGGGCCATATAATGTATCTCACAAAGGCTTTGGTACTTCTCCACAAAAACACATTTAGGGCTCACTTACACTGGTGGTCAAGAGGACCACAAGCACTCCAGCTATTGTCGAACTACAAGTTCCATGGGATTCTGACAGTCACAAGCATAATGGCATGTTTGCCACAAGCAACCTGGGAGACACACCAAACATGTGGAAGAAGGTGCTCTGGTCAGATGAAACCAAAATCTAACTTTTTGGCAACAATGCAAAACGTTATGTTTGGCGTAAAAGCAACACAGCTCATCACCCTGAACACACCATCCCCACTGTCAAACATGGTAATGGCAGCATCATGGTTTGGGCCTGCTTTTCTTCAGCAGGGACAGGGAAGATGGTTAAAATTGATGGGAAGATGGATGTAGCCAAATACAGGACCATTCTGGAAGAAAACCTGATGGAGTCTGCAAAAGACCGGAGACTGGGACGGAGATTTGTCTTCCAACAAGACAATGATCCAAAACATAAAGCAAAATCTACAATGGAATGGTTCACAAATAAACATATCCAGGTGTTAGAATGGCCAAGTCAAAGTCCAGACCTGAATCCACTGGAGAATCTGTGGAAAGAACTGAAAACTGCTGTTCACAAACGCTCTCCATCCAACCTCACTGAGCTCAAGCTGTTTTGCAAGGAGGAATGGGCAAAAATTTCAGTCTCTCGATGTGCAAAACTGATAGACATACCCCAAGCAACTTACAGCTGTAATCGCAGCAAAAAGTGGCGCTACAAAGTACAGGGGGCTGAATAATTTTGCACGCCCAATTTTTCAGTTTTCTATTTGTTAACAAAGTTTGAAATATCCAATAAATTTGGTTCCACTTCATGATTGTGTCCCACTTGTTGATTCTTCACAAAAAATTACAGTTTTATATCTTTATGTTTGAAGCCTGAAATGTGGCAAAAGGTCGCAAAGTTCAAGGGGGCCAAATACTTTCGCAAGGCACTGTATTTGCCTGTTCTTTTGTTCATCCTCTCTGCACATTATAGGAAGGTCTGAAAAACTAACCTGTCCTTCAGAAACCACTGCTGAGCTCTGGTTAGGACTAATTGCCTAGGAGTTGGTCCATTGGTCATGTGATATCTGCTGACTTCAGACAGGGCTGCTTTTTGGATAACTCTTCATCAAAACAGTACCCAAAATGAATTCTGTAGGGGTCATTTGACCAATGCTTAGGTGTTTTGTCAGGTGACTGACTACCATGGGAGGCTACAGAAGCAAATTTTAACATGTGCTAATTGTTTAAGTAATCAGAGTTTGCAAGTGGGCAGTGGTGTTTTTTTTTCCTTTTTTTTTATTGCAGGTCCACTTTAATGCTCCTGATTATATGCAGCAGATCCATTTTAAGTGGTCTAGTTTGTAGATGTAGGAAAATGAAAGAGGTCTGGCATGGAATAAGAAATATTTTCTTAGCACACACCCTGCCCTGAATGATGCTCACATAGTCCTCTCATTAATCTAATATGAGCTTCCTCTGCTGAATCAGCAGGTCTCTGTCCCTGGGTGGTGGCTGCCCGCTGTCCGGCAGTCAGTAATTGTAGGTCACAGTGCTCTTAGCGGATGTTTCCATGTTGGTCTCTGCATTAAATTCAGCAATACTGCAGCGCTTGCCTGTGTTTGCTTTCATAAGGACAGAGACTGGCTTAACCCTATCTTCATGCAGAGGGGTCATCACATACATCATACTGTTCACTATGGTGTGAGACTGATGTATGAAACTGTCCACATGCTGCTAATGCTACTATACATGACAAAACAACAGAGATCAATGACTACATGTCTCCTACATTTAGGAGTACCTTCCTACTAGAGACAGAAATACAGTAAAGGACCACCATAGCGAACAATATTGTATTCTGGTACCACTATGCACTTAACCACTTGCCGACTGCCACACGACTATTTACATCGGCAGTCAGCCCCTCACAGGCAAAGCGACGTAGGGCTACGTCGCTAGACTGTAAGGGTTTTGGGAGCGAGGGCGCGCCGCTGGATGCGCGCTCCCGCTCGGTCACGGACCCCCCCGCGCGTGTGCCCGGCGGACCCGATGTCCGCCGGGCACTCGGGATCGTCCGTGACAGCGGGAGAAAGGCAGGCGGCTAGTGTAAACAAAGCCGCCTGTCATTCTTCCCTGTGTAAGAATGGTGATCAAACGGTTCTACTATGTAGGACCGTTGATCACTGTTCTTACACATCAAGCCACAGCCAATCACAGTTAGAAACACGCCCCTAGGGACACACTTAACCCCTCCCTCTCAAAAAAAGTTAACCCCTTCACTGCCAGTGTCATTTTCGCAGTAACAGTGCATATGTATAGCACTGATTACTGTAGTAATGTCACTGGTAACCCCAAAAGTGTCAAAAATGTCAGTCAAGGGTCCGATCTGTCCGCCCCAATGACGCAGTCACGCAAATAAAAATTGCAGATCGCCGCCATTACGCGTTAAAAAAAAAAAAACAACAAAAATCTTTCCCTTTGTTAGTAAACGCAATAACTTTTGCGCAAGCCAATCAAAATACGCTTTGAGATTTTTTTTACTAAACATATGGTAAAAAAAAATTGGCCTAAAATGTTAAAAAATTTTGATTTTTACATTTTTTTTTTTGGAATTTCATATAAAAAAATGTGAAAAATATTGTTATTTTTGCAAAATTGACGCTCTTTTTTTGTTTATAGCGCATGATCAAAAAATCGCACGGGTGATCAAATACCACCAAAAGAAAGCTCTGTTTGTGGGAAAAAAGGACGCCAAATTCGTTTAGGTACAGCGTAGCACGACCGCGCAATTGTCCGTTAAAGTCACGCAGTGCCGAATCGCAAAATAGGCCCTGGTCAGGAAAGGGGTAAAATCTTCCGGGGCTTAAGTGGTTAATACCAGTAATCATAGTATGCAATATATGTAGTCCTTTTTTGCTGAACATTCCTTTATTTTATTTCTCTGTTTACATGCAAGCTAAGCTATTCAGCAAAAAGGACAGTTACAAGGGTTTGGATAAACCATATAACACTGACAGGGGTGCTTACAAAGATCAGCTATTGTTCATATGGTTAGAGCTTTTTTTAAAAAAAATAATGGTTTCTGTATCTGCTTAAAAATGTTACCTGGAATTATGCTTTAAACTAGTGATTGTTTATTTTCAAGTTCCATTAAAACTACATGTCAATCTAAGACTACCACATGTAGTGACACGGGATCATTTATTTACCAAAGTCGGAGAGTGCAAAATCGGGCTCACTTCTGCATAGAAACCAAACAGCTTCTAACCTCAGCTTGTTCAATAAAGCTTTGGCAATAAAACCTGGAAGCTGATTGGTTTCTGTGCAGAAGTTAGCCTGATTTTGCACTCTCCAGCTTTAGTAAATAAACCCAGGGTGACAACACTGTTGTGTATTTTTACTGCAGAATGAACAGCTTTGTCACCCTGTGGGAAACAACAGGTCTACTTACAGGATTGGGGGAAAACAGGTGTATAGGCGTTGGAACCTTCCATTATAACAGCTCCACCTGATGCTCAGACCTCGAGGCTGCCGACACCTCCAATGTACTGAAAAGAAGATGTACACCGCTCAGGTAGATCTATATCCACAATCAGCCGTGGGTGCTGGACCTTGGATCGCCACCAGATAACAGGAAAATGAATAGAAAGTGGCCGCAGACCAAAACGACGACTTGATAGTAGCAAAAATGTATTTGTTCAAATCTGGATACAAGGTACAACAGAATGGAAATGGTAGACGCGTTTCACACGACCAATAGCGTGCTTGTTCACTACTGAACACTAGTGAACAAGCACGCTGTTGGTCGTGTAAACGTGTCTACCATTTCCATTCTGTTGTTCCTTGTATCCAGATTTGTACAAATACAATTTTGCTACTATCAAGTCATCGTTTTGGTGTGCGGCCACTTTCTTTTCAGACACCTGCAATGTGCCAGAATAAGGAAAGGGATGGTCGGCACTCAGGATGACATCCAAAAAATAGTATTCCGTTATTTTTTTTTTTTCTATAATGAATGTTTTATTTAGGACATTCATTCTTGGGAAATTTTCCCATTTAGTTTTAATACAGAATTCTTAATTTGGCACAGAAAAACACTAATGTTTTATTAATACGGTCTCTTTTGCCTGTGCACAACTTCCACTTTCTTTTTTTTTTTTAATTCTTTATTTAAAGGTATGCCGTGAACAATAAAGTACGCTGTAAAAATAGCCTACGCGTTTCAGACGTTAGTGCGTCAGACGTCACGGCTGAGTAAGGACTAATGTCAGAAATGTGTAGGCTGTTTTTGCAGTGTTGTACATGTCAAAGGGGTTCAGCAAAAAACAAAAAAAACACCATGTTTAACATCATATATGGTATTTGATTTTTCCCAGTTAAATGCAAGGCTTAATGCACAATTTCTGGCACCCAGGGAGCAGCATGTGCCATGTAAAGTCACCAATACAAGTGAATAGCTGTACGCAGCTGTGCTTGGGTAGATGCTGATGGCTTCTGCCATTCGGAGAGAAGTCATTGGTGTTTACCCAAGCCCGGCCAACGTACAGCCATTAACTTGTATAAGCGTCTGTTCATAACATGTGTGTCTTCCCGGGCGTCAGAAAGTGCTGTTGATTTTACGCCTCAGCACACAGGAAATGCTAAGTGTTTATGTGAATGAGGCCACAAGGATAGGTGCACTTTTAACATACAAGGACCCCGATTCATTACACTGTTACAAAATCTGAAGGGAATGTACGGTAGTTTTGTTTGACGTCACAGAACTGCTGCAGAGAGGGATCCCGGCAATAATGTCAGGATCCACCCAGATGCCTTACAGACCTAACCATTGCACAGAGCAGGTAAATATATCTTCTTTTATGAAAATAAAAAACAAATTGAATGGACAATTGCCTATTCTTATACATTATACCGACACGTATCTTGTTTCTTGTAGCCACAAAAAGAACACATACACAGGAATACAAAGAGGTAATTACCTGAAACGCAGCGAACCACATCAGCCAGTCCAGGCGGTAGTGATAAGGGCTGATCACACAGGGACGCCGTGTCAGATTTCCCGGCTTGCATTTAAACTCATATTCCTCCCACACGGCATTAGGGTCACTGGGGTCTAGACTGGACGTTCCTTGAATGATCACCTCAGTCCGCTCCTTGGTGATGCTGCATGGACACACAGAAAAGGTCTAAAACTTTTACAGAATTACGAATGGAAAACCAATCCGGTGAGTTTCTCATAGTCTTGATCGGCCAACAATCTGTTCAAAGTGAACTAAACCTATAAAAACTGCAAAATTATACAACCAACAGTAAACTGGGTTTCATCCCTCACTTACAATGAACAGTAACATAAAATTACAGCTAGCTGTAACAATGAAAGGACAGCTATACCCAAAACAAAGTTAGGCTTGCTATATATAAAGACACTGCTTGCCATATTTGTCAGTGATCTTTGGTACAATCTAGTGCAAAAGATTATTCTAAAAATTGTGTTAAGCCATACATGGATCGCAATTTGGGTAATTCAGTAGGGACTGGATGGATTTCTATCCATGTATTGGCAGGGTGATTGTACTCAAGTTGATCTATCCCTCAACTTATGTGCAAAGAGCCTATTGGAAATTTTTCTCTTGATCAGCGCTGCCAGCTATAGTCCGTGGTGCTAATCAGTGTATTCTGAAGGTGGGGAAACCTTCCCACTGTCAGAATACAAAAGCGCAGTGGGAGAATTTCCCCATCCACATCTAGTGTGTGAATGGGGGAATCAAGTTATTTTCTTTCATTCAACCCGCTGGTTAAACAAAAAAGAAGATGACTCATCTATGGCAAGCCTTACCCTACTGAGAAAAAGATTCATGCGTGGAAATTGCTGAAGCTTTCAGGTATAGGAAAAGTGCAATTGTTTTGTATACTATTGTTTTTTTTTCACACCAAAATGGATTACAAATGCAAAAAATTGCTTGTCTATTGCTGCTAATAAATTTCAGTTTTACAGACTGAAGTTTAGAGCATTTCTTGTCTATGAACGGTGTTTCCCAAGAACACACAGCAACAAATGAATGATTGACCCATGGCGGCATATTTCTTCCATATTATGTCTTTGAACAGTTTTACATTCCATTGTTTAATTAGGCTCAATTTACATAGCGTACACACCAGAATAAGGATCCCTTTTTTAAAGAATAAACTATTTTCAGACCAAAGATAGTTTAAAATTCTAGTCGCATGACTAAAATACAGATCATTCCTGTTGTGTTAAAGCCTTGATTTGCTTTTGGGCACCACGTTGCGAGTATGCCATCAGGCTAGTGTGCGGTACTCTCTCTCCTTTCCTTGCTCCCCGTTATTTCCCGTGATTGGAAACCCGCGGTTCATGCTGGGCCTTTCGTCACCAGATTTGGTGACATTGGGCGCATCCGGGTATACTCTGGCTTCCCAATTTCTGGTCTTGGATAGCTGGCCGACAGTGGAGGCACTGAAGGCCGCGGATGGCCATTTTCGACTTACCTTTTGGTCTGCTCTACAATTACATAATTTTTTACATACCTTTCCGAATCCTGCACATTTCGCACGTAGTTTGACTATATTTGAAGAATATTGCTTGAAAGAGGGGGTCCTGCCACATACGCTCTCCTTAGTATATAGCTTACTTACGACCCCGAGGGATAGAACTCCCTTGCCATGCCTGACTAAATGGGCATCTGATCTACATCGTACCTTTACACCATCGCAAATACAGAACATTGTTTCGTTTTCTTTTAAATCGTCTATCTGCACAAAAATCCAAGAGACCAATTTCAAGTTATTGACTAGGTGGTATTATACACCTTACAAACTCCATAGGATCTTCCCGAACGCGTCGGAAAATTGCTGGCGTTGTGGGGGGGATGACGCAACATTACTCCACATCTTTTGGTCTTGCCCGAAACTGTCAGTTTATTGGTCTGAGGTCAGGTCTATTGCTCAAAAATTTTCGGAATACCCTATTCAGGAGGATCCGGCCCTCTTCTTGCTTCACTTATCAGATATACCTGCACGGCGATATGAGAAATCGGTGGTTCGTCATTTACTTAACGCAGCCAAGGCATGTATCCCCGCGTTATGGAAAAGTGGATGTCCCCCCACGGTAAAGGACTGGCTACGGAGGGTCGAGGCTATCAATAAGATGGAAGACTTGGTGCTGACATTGCATTGTAAGCTGTATCACGAGACCAGGGAACTCTGGAACATCTTTATTTTATCTGACGAAGGTATTGCTTTGCTAAATTCCTGATGGGGATGGGGAGGTGGTCTCCTTAGTCAGGGACGATTTTCTGGCCTTTCTTGGCCTCTCATATTTCTCTTCCCCGTACCTTTCTTTGATTCTTTCTTTTCCCCTCTCCCCCCCTCCCCGTTGAGTCTGGATACGTATGTCAATTTTTACAGACAGATCAAGGCTGAGCCACAATGTAATGTGTACGGATGTAAATGATCCAACGTTATTAAAGGAATGAAGAGAGAAAAGAAAAGAATAACATAGAAAATCACTGTGCAATGAGGTTTGATTTTAGTGGACTCCTATATGAGGTAATAGAACAAAGTCCTATAGAGATAACTGGTCCTAATATTCAAGGCTGCCTTGTATTTTTTTGTTTAAGTTTTTTTTATTAATGTCCCTGAACAAGTAGCTGATCTAATTAAAATGGTTTTGTTAGTTATTGCCTAGAAATGGATTATTTTTTTTTTTAAATCAGAAAAGTTTTTTATTGAAAGTATGTATGGTACACATAATATAAAGATAAACGTAACATAATCATTAATTCCAGAATAACAGCAATTGTGACCATACCTATCTTACAATCCAGAAAATAGAAATGTATTATTAATCACCTTTACCTTTTCAGGAACGTTAGTGCCACACAACCACTGTGACATAATTACTGATATTTAGATTAGGAATAGTGTTGTGGGTTAATAAATTGTATTGCACAATGCACAAAATAAAGATTAAAAAATAAAAAAAGTGATCATGCGTTTACATCTGCCTACATCTGTGTCCGTTCAGGTCCATTTTTTAAGCGGAACAAGGCTGCATTCTTTTCCGTTTAGACAGTTCTGAATGAATGTAAACGGATGATGTCCATTTATGTCAGTTTCATTTGTGTCCATTTTTAGGCAATAAACATTTTTTGTTGAAACTTTTGTCATCTATAAAATTGGTTTCAGCAACAACTATAAAAATGGATGTAAACTAATGTAACTTAGATCCATATTCATCAGTTTTAAACTGATGACACCTTAGATTCGTAAGAGTGGCTGAATGCGAGAAGTGTGGATGGTCAAATCTCCACTACCGGCTTTCTACCGTATTACTTACCGTATTCTAACAGGCGGCACCTGCAGCAATCAGAATACTTTACCAGTGGCTGCACCTGAAAGGACGCCAAATGGGAGGAGGCGAACAGGGCCAACCACGGCTCAAATTTTACCCAGTTCATCAGGAATTGGAGGAAATGAGCCCTGTATATTGCCAACTTAACACACCTTGATATGGATTATTTATTTAAAACATTTTTTTACCATGTCTGCACAGAAGGTGAGAAGAATAATATTCATGTCACTTTCCTGCATGCTGCTGTATATTACTCTGTGTCAGCTGGTACTGAATACATGAAAAGATTTTCTTTTCTGTTAAAAAAAACTAGACAGGAAGGGCCGGATTTAAAGAAACTGCAGCTTCAAACCTCTATGACGTGTTTCAGTTTCGCCGCGTTCAAATTAATTAACTGGCGCTGCGGCGAATTGGCGAGTAAAACAGCAATAATGAATTCCGCCGTCAGCGGGATTCACTTACGATCGCGGCTTCGCCAATTCGCAAACTTATGTCTTCGTGCTTATAGCAGTTTCACATAGCGATGTGGGCTAGTGGATTAGTGCACACATCACATGTCTGTAATTCATCTCCCTCTGCTGTAGGTTCGAGGCTTACCATCTCCACCTACTTTTTTTATTTTCTTTTTTTGTTTATATTGCTAAAATGTAACGGATTACATCATATATATTGCTAAATAATGTTACACTCAGAAGCGCTTGCAAGCTTACACCATTTTAAGTGTTTTTTTGATCTTGTCTGTGTGTCGAATCGATCTTATGAAGGAAAGTACCAAAGGCAAGTGACCAAACCCCTACCCTACTTCAGGGCAAGATGAAACCTCACAATTTTACCATGGTCTTCTTCCCACATTCCATACAATGTTTAGTTCTTTAGCTATATGTGCTTTTTAGCCTTAACACACTCCTTTTTTTCCACCATACAGCTTTATTCTGCACAATAGCTAAGTGCTTTGCAACTTCACTGCAGTTCACAACGTCATGGGTTCAAATCACATCACTACACTTGGGATCTCTTTTCACTCTCATTTTTTTAAACAGTTTTTTTAAACTATCTTGAATTTGGGGGGGGAGGGGGGTGTCCTACCCAAATTTCAAGCACATCAATGGAAACAACACAATTTTGATTTTATGAGTGTGGTCCTAGTTTTATCGAGATGCAATTCTTTACATATTTACCATGGTTCTTACAATTTCTTGACCAATAAACATAGGTGTCTGATATTGGACTCTCTCCATATTTCAACAACACAGACCCTCATAGTCCAACACTACATTTGCCTCACACCTCAACACAACACTGTCACATCCCTACTCTACATTACAACCCCTCACATCACCAGTACAAGCAGCATGCAAAGTGCAAAACTCCGGCCTTGGCAGCTTAATGGGCCATACACTAACAATTTGTCTAGACTTTTTCCTGTAGACTTAACCAAACCATATAATAGAAGCTCAAACCTCAACACTTTCAATTTGGATGCAATCAGGCAGGCCCTTGCACTACATAGAAAATGTCAATCGGAAGGATAAAGTCTTCTCTAAATCTTACAGTGTGGATGGCCCTTTTGTCTGTAGGCACCCACACAAAACAAAAAAACACATGTTCAATTCTAATGTATTTATTTATTTGAGAATGACAGCAGAAGGAGGGATGCAGCAAAAGAATATTGTCACTCTCCAGTCCGTGTGCCTTTACAGCGCCAGACCACGATCTTTGCTCCATGGCTACGGGATTCTGATGTCTTCCACAACTTCCGGCAGAGTTCAGAATCCATTCTGCACCTCTACCAGCTCATAGGGGACAGGCATGGCAAGGTTGCTGGGCAGCTTCCAAGCCACTTTCGAAGTTCCAGGGTGTTCATGTTGGTCATTGGCCATGTGCCTTACCAAATATCCACTGACCACAAAAGAAAATGAGTGGAGTCCATCAAGGTGGGTTTCTACCACCTACACCCGCAAGCAGTACCACTCCTGGAAAAATAAAACAAAGGATAAGACATTTCATTATGAAAATCACATCTTAATGCCTGTTTGCTTCATTCTGAACTTCATTTAATTTCGACATCACGAGTGAAATAACACATTTTATGCCAACTTACACAAACCAGAAATCATTAATGTAAACATTTGAATACACACCTGTGACGCCAGACAGCCCATCACCACAGGCTTCCCATGGTACGTGCCATGATTCCAAGATGTTGATGTTCTGGAAAATTACAACACCATAAGATACCAAGCAGCCGTTCATGTTATCAATAACTACACAGGTGGCATAGACACAAATAAACACCTGCCAGCTCTTCTCAGCCCTTTACACTATTCACAATACCAACATGTTTATGGTTAGAGGTGCATGTTTTTGCTCAAGTAACACAATTTTACCAATGTTGACTACACTTTATCTACAATGGCAAGTGTCATTGGCAGATGATAATCACCCTCTGTCTCCCTGTGAGTGGCACCTCTGCTAACTAGCTAATTAATACACATGCCCTATCTTGACCGGTTACAGTACTTACATGTAAAGTGGCTAGCAACCAGGGTATTCCGGGTGGCCATACCGGCAGCGGTGCTCCGCCGCCTGGGGGCCGCCGGCTGACGGACCTCTGGCTCCCTCTCCTCCGTCAGCTCCCAAGAATCATCCCGGGCAACGCACATGTTGTGCAACACGCAGCACGCCAGGATGATCTTGGAAGCCTTTGTAGGAGAGTACAGGAGTTCACCCCCAGGCCGGGCCAAGCAGAGAAACCGGGACTTGAGAAGACCTATGGTCAACTCAATGATACTCCGGCTTCTCCGCAAGGCCCTGTTGTAATTCCTCTCTGCTGGGCCCTGGGGGTACCTGATTGGAGCCATCAGCCACGTCAGCTGCGGGTAACCAGCATCCCCTGAAAAATAAGAAAAATATACATTAGTTCTTCCTATCATGTGACTTTAGATGACTCCTCAAAATGGGAGACAATTAGGCATTTTACTAAACAACCTGCTCGTCTGTTTGCAAAAAATCATATGAAACATCTCAACTCTGTCTAACTGCCTAAATCACTAATACAAATGGGAAAAAGGACACACAAAGTGGTGGGTTTCTCTTGCAAGTTCCAACTTGGCCCCTATTTTGTTCCTATTACATTAGCCTAGGTCTTACTTCTGGAATATATCTGCAACTAGAGTGAGGAAACCAATATTGACTCACTTATGCAAAGTACTTTGGGGATATGGCAATACCATTGGAATCATTTGTAGGTTTTCTTTGGGTGGCTAGAGGACACCATTTACACATTGGTTAACCACCTTCATTGGACTCAAAGACAACTTTGCAAATCTTTCTTTTGTGAGCTGCTAAGCTGCTGATCTGGTTGTGTGTGAACAGCCTGACAACTCCTAACACATCCATTTTAGGTAGGCTTTGCTTAAATCAGGGTGTACACCGATGTAGCTTATTCCTATGTCTATGTAATCTTACAGTTTATGTTGTTAAGACAAAATACTTTACCAATAAGCCACCCTTCGGGCATTTGTCCACTTTCAAACACCTCGTACAGAGTACTTGTTCTTAACATACTGGAATCATGGCACGACCCTGGGTGACCAGTGTTGACACTCATGATGCGCTGTTTGGCGTCACACACTAATTGGACGTTCACAGAGTGGTACTGCTTGCGGTTCCGGTATTCACTTTCGTGGCTCCTTGGGGGCCTAATGGCTATGTGGGTGCCATCGATTGCCCCTAGGATTTGCGGCATGTGTGCCCGCCGGTAGAAACCCAACTTGACTTCATTCCACTCATTTTCATTCTGTGGCCAGTGGATAAAATTGGGCACTATATCCACTATGGCATTAATGACCAACATGAACACCCTTGAAACTGTGGGCTGGCTAATGCCCATGATACTTCCCGAAGTGGCTTGGAAGCTGCCACGCCCTAAAATATACAAAGTGGCCAGCAATCTGGCCATGCCGGGCACCGCATGGCCGCGCTGTGTGTCCGGGTCAATTTTCTCTGCTATGAGCTGGTAGAGGTGTAGAATAGTTCCTCGCTCGAGCCGGAACTTCCTCCTGACATCAGAATCCCGCAGCTTGTCCAAATAGATCCTTGGAGCAAAAATGCGTGGCTGGCGAGGTAAGGGCACACGGACTGGAGGTGCTGCTGCTGGAGGTGCTGCTGCTGCTGCTGCTGCAGCTTCCCCACCTTCTGCTGCCTCCTGTGCCAGGGCCTCCTCAAACAAGGCACCAATAAATGCCAGCATTGCACCATCTAATGCGTCTGGGATATCGTCCTCCATTTTGAACGCGCAAATTCGCGAATGCGCAGATATATATAGAAACGGCCGCTAATTATCACACCTGTGAGCCAGCTATAAAAGGAGCACATGGCCAATATGGCTGCTGGATGTTATAGATCGATGTTTCTTATGTGCTAGCAAGACCCTGTGACCCACAACCTACATTATCTGGAGGTAAGACAATTGTATCTCTCTCTCCCAAAAAAAAGGAAGGAGACAATTTGTACTTAT
Source organism: Pelophylax lessonae (assembly GCF_965119305.1). Taxonomy (NCBI): domain Eukaryota; kingdom Metazoa; phylum Chordata; class Amphibia; order Anura; family Ranidae; genus Pelophylax; species Pelophylax lessonae. The sequence continues at coordinate 58,641,406 of NC_138773.1, read as the reverse complement.
CTTGGGTGTGCTTAAGTTGTCTATGGTGAATCCCCTCCAACCCACAATAGCTTGGGAACCCCTCAAGTGTCTTTTAATCATTGGCAGTTGGCCCCATGTGCATGTGGTTTGGACATGTGTTTTCTCATGTTTGTTAAAGGTGTGCAGTCTAGATTTGGCATCTAAACCTGCCCCCTTACCTTCCCAGCTTCCAAAGACACCATTTTTGCTTTCCTGATAACTGTAATTTATTATGTGCACGTATGTAGGTCATGCGATTTCTCATGTATGTTTAATGTTTGCAGCCTCCTTTTGCCTATAAAGGATTACACCACCACCACCACCACCACTGTGTTTGTGCCATTAGGTAAGTGTTTGGAGGGCCTCGTGTGATTTGTACCCCTATGCGTTTTCTTATGTGTTTTTTTTTTCCATTTCTTTGCAGCCTCTTCTGCTCTTTGCCACCACCACCACCACCACCACCACCACCACTGTGTTTGTGCCATTAGGTAAGTGTTTGGAGGGCCTCGTGTGATTTGTACCCCTATGCGTTTTCTTATGTGTTTTTTTTTTCCTTTTCTTTGCAGCCTCTTCTGCTCTTTGCCACCACCACCACCACCACCACCACTGTGTTTGTGCCATTAGGTAAGTGTTTGGAGGGCCTCGTGTGATTTGTACCCCTATGCGTTTTCTTATGTGTTTTTTTTACATTTCTTTGCAGCCTCTTCTGCTCTTTGCCACCACCACCACCACCACCACCACCACTGTGTTTGTGCCATTAGGTAAGTGTTTGGAGGGCCTCGTGTGATTTGTACCCCTATGCGTTTTCTTATGTGTTTTTTTTTTTCCTTTTCTTTGCAGCCTCTTCTGCTCTTTGCCACCACCACCACCACCACCACCACCACCACTGTGTTTGTGCCATTAGGTAAGTGTTTGGAGGGCCTCGTGTGATTTGTACCCCTATGCGTTTTCTTATGTGTTTTTTTTTTACATTTCTTTGCAACCTCTTCTGCTTTTTTTGCCACCACCACCACCACCACCGTGTTTGTGCCATTAGGTAAGTGTTTGGAGGGCCTCGTGTGATTTGTACCCATATGCGTTTTCTTATGTGTTTTTTTTTTTCCTTTTCTTTGCAGCCTCTTCTGCTCTTTGCCCACTACTACCACCACCACCACGACCAAGTCTGTTTGTGCCATTAGGTAAGTGTGTTCTGTAACTGTTCACTAATTATACTGTATATGAAGAGCAATCTGCAAATCCTGTTTTTTCTGTTTTCTCTTTTGTCATTTCAGATTTAGGAGTTTGGGGCTCTTTGCTGCTGCTGGACAGCCAGATTCTCTGCCCACCTCGTGCTCCCATGGCCCCACCCACTGGAAGGATGAGAAGGGGCAGGGTGGCCAGGGGGGCCAGGGGGGCCAGGGGGGCCAGGGGGGGCAGGGGGGGCAGGGGGGGCAGGGTGGGCAGATCGTCTGGCTCTGGTGTGAGGGAGGCTCCAGCTGTATCCATGAGGGAGTCCACCATCCCCATCCCGGAGGAGGAAGCCGGGGGAGGTGTTAACACACCAAGTGGACAAGCTGGCTCTTCTGACAGTAGTCCTGGAGCGGGTCCGTCCACCAGAGTCAGCTTGTCCACATTACCCCGGCTTCCCCGTTTCACCCACAATCAGTGCTGTGCCCTGGTCCACGCCTATATGGCCAGATATCAGGCGATACATGGGACCAGGGCCGCGTCTTACTCAGTAACAGAGAAGAACAGATTGTGGGATGAAATCCGGGATGCTGTAAATGCACTGGGTGAAGCACCTCGCCACCGTGACAGTGTGCGGAAGAAGGTCAACGACATCTGTGGGTCCGTTCGGAAGAAGCTAATTGCATGGGCTGCGGAGGGTCTTTATGACCGTCAAGGTCGGCTGGATGAACGTGCACGAAGTTCTCTCTGGGATTATCAATTACCTTTCTTGAACATCATAGGACCCGATACCATCTTTACCAGAGAGGACTTAGATTCGGATGCTTTGCACCGAGGTAGGATATTATCTTGGATGTCAATTGTGTGAGTTGTTTGGAAAAGATTAACTACTATCCTATGTGTGACATTAAGAGAATGTGATACTTGCCCTTCCAATTGTCCTTTTTTTGTTTTCCCCAACCTGCAATTTGTTCATCTGTAGCACGGATCTCAGCCCCTCCACAGCCCATGCAGCTTGGCGAACCAGACGGACTCACAGGTGTTGACATCAGTGCTGACCCTCCTCCTGGTAGGTCCAATATCATACTGTGCCAAACAATGTAGATGTTTTTTTTTTGCCAAGATAGCTCATATTGCTATGTCCTTTACAGAAGATCCGCAGCAGGGAACACACCCAGTGCAGCTAGGCCTGGAGGAAGGTGTTGGTATGTCTAGTCAAATAATGTTTTTTTGAATCTTATTAACCCCATTAACACACATGTTTTTTCTTAGGAAAGAGTGTTGCCTTTTAGATGTTTACCCTGCAAAACACAGTTGACAGCATTAATGGGTGCCGTCATTAGTAGGCAGACCAAGCCTTCTTAACCTTTGGGAGGGTTTAGCAAGTGTCCTATGAGCCCAGGAAAGCACTTTTGAATGTTTGGCCTCAATGCTTCATTCATGAAGCTAGGAGGGCAATCTGGCCATAATCATTACTGACTAAGGTTATGTACTAAACATGTTTTTTTTTTTTTGTTTTTAAAAGAACATCAGGCCCCTCTTGACGTTGCAGCTGGAGTTGGATCAGGAGCTGGCGACGATTCTGCATCCAGTGCTGTGGTATGTGATATAAGGGAACAAGGTGCACATGTAACATTTCAATGGTAGCATTGATTTTGGACTAGATGTGGCTTACATTGTGTGTGTTAAATTAGTGCTATGACATTCTGACGATGCACCAGCACAACAAGAGTTCTATCTTGAACATCAGGGAATTATGTTATAATTTGGTGTGCCACTAATGTTCCAAAAACATCCAGGATCTTTAAAGTCCGGCCCGTCTTTGATTTTCCAGGTCCAAATTCATGGGTATCGTTTGGTTGGGTTGTCCTGTAGCCGATTGATGGCAAGATTTTAGACAACATACGTAGATGTATAAAGTCATTGGTGTAGTAACAGATTTACCAAAAGCATAAACAACCTACCACACCAGGGTTAATTGGGAACACCTTCATGTTGAATCTTTTTTGCCTTTGTCATATTTTTCACACCAATATAATATGTACCCATTATCAGAAGTGTTGCTAGCTTGGATAATCTTACAATGAACAAGTACTCATTAGAAGCACATCAAACTTTTCAACGTTCTGCTTGGGGTGTTAAGTTGTCAAACTAATCTGAAATATTTAGTCATGATGTTTGATAATGATTTGGTCTATTTCTTCTGCTTTCAGGTAGCCTTAGATGCAGAGGGATTGTCACCTACCCAACTTCGTCCATCTATGCTGGATGTAGCCGAGAGGCTGCTTGATGAGTATCAGGTCCAAAATGAGTTAAGGAGGCGTACTCAGCAATCTACTGAGGCAGTACGTCTGCTCGGGCTCATACAGGAATCTGTAGCAACAATGGTACAGGTTCACCAGGATATGTTACAGGTTCAACAGGATATGCGTAACAGCTTGGTAAGTTTAGCAGACCAGCATCAACGGGATCGGCAAAGTGTTGACACTCAGGTGCTGGCCACACGCCAATGCCTGTTTGGATCTGAAGATGCCCCATTGGCAGAGCCCTCCCAAACATCTCACTCACCTGCCACTGCAGGTTGTGGTAGTGGGAGGGTAATGCCAGTGTTGGCCACTTGTCAGGCAGCTGGGGATGGGACAATTCCTCCTGTAGCCACTCCTAGCACTTCACACTCCGTTCGGACTCCCACACCCCTCAATGAGCAATCCTCCTGCACAACCTCAATGCGCACTGGTTCCACAGTACCCCTTCCACCTGACTACATTCCCTCCACACCTTTATCACTTCACTCCTCCCCAGGCCGTTCTTCTTTTTTGTCACCAATGCGACATGTCGTTTGCCCCCGCACCGTGGACCACAACAAACAATCAACCACCACTCCCCACACATCTTCACAACCCTTGCACCACCAGCAGCATCAAATAGCCTTGGAGCAGCAACGATCCCATCTCATGGTAATGGCACACGTTGCCCAAATGCTTAGGCTGACCCCAGAGCAGATGACACTATTGGCCGAACATCTTCTGTCTGGGACATTTCCAACGTTCAACACCCTGCATCATCAGCAGCCTCAGACAGAAGATATGATCCTAATGGGCCACTTGAGCACAACTCTACAGTTAACCCCAGACCAGATGGAACTCTTGGCACACCATTTGATGGCAGGAAACTTAACAATGCTCACCACACTGCTTCAGGCACGACCACCAACTTGATTTTTTGTTTATTTGTTTAATTTGGTTTAGTTTTGTTAATGATTTACATTGGCCAATTTTTTGGGCCATTTTTTTTTTTAATTTGAGGGTGGCACAATATGATTTATTATAGTGCTTCTTTTGGGGATGAAATAAAATTTTATGCAAAATGATTAGTTTGTGTTTGCTCTTTGGTTTTTTAGGAGTGTTGGTGGCCAAGTAATGGCCCTGGTTAATGTAGGCATTTATACACACGTGCTTCTCTATCTCCAAACATATGATTTCATGTAAATTTAGATAACTCAATGTTCACATAACGACCCAAGAAAAGGTCTCCCTTCAAATGTAGCTTCAAAACAAGTCTCAAGGCTAACATAAACCAAAGCCAACATACTAACAATTACAGACCACACCACTCAAGTAAACAAATACAACACAAAAGACATTCGATGTGTACACCAAAAAGAAAACTTGGGTAATAAAATAAATGTTTTAATAACACATGTGGGTGTCTACCAACTGTAGCGTACAAAAAATATATTACAATATATAATAGAATGAACTAAATTGCCAATGTAACATTTGTGTTGCAAAGAGCAACATACTTAAATATAATTTAGATAAACATTTTAAACATTTTTTATGTTTTGACATCATTTTTTGGAAGGTTTTCACAAAAACAATTCTTTTTTGTAAACATTTGTGGTTTTGTCGGTTGCCATAAAAACAACAAGGCTTTTTTGTAAACATTTGTGGTTTTGTCGGTTGCCATAAAAACAACAAGGCTTTTTTGTAAACATTTGTGGTTTTGTCGGTTGCCATAAAAACAACAAGGCTTTTTTGTAAACATTTTTGGTTTAGTTTGTTACCAAAAACAACAAGGCTTTTTTGTAAACATTTGTGGTTTTGTCGGTTGCCATAAAAACAACAAGGCTTTTTTGTAAACATTTGTGGTTTTTTCCGTTGCCATAAAAACAACAAGGCTTATTTGTAAACATTTGTGGTTTTGTCGGTTGCCATAAAAACAACAAGGCTTATTTGTAAACATTTTTGGTTTTGTCGGTTGCCATAAAAACAACAAGGCTTTTTTGTAAACATTTTTGGTTTAGTTTGTTACCAAAAACAACAAGGCTTTTTTGTAAACATTTTTTTTTTTGGTTGCCAAAAACAAGGCTTTTTTGTTTTTTTTGTTTTTTTTTTGGGTCCCAAAAAAAGGGTTTTTTTAAAATTTTTATATTTTTTTTGGTTGCCAAAAACGATGGTTTTTTTAATTTTTTTTTTTGGTCCCAAAAAAAAGGGTTTTTAATTTTTTAATTTTTTTGTTTCCCAAAAACGAGGGTTTTTTAATTTTTTTTTTTTTTTTTTGGTCCCAAAAAAAAGGGTTTTTAATTTTTTAATTTTTTTGTTTCCCAAAAACGAGGGTTTTTTAATTTTTATTTTTTTTTTGGTCCCAAAAAAAGGGTTTTTAATTTTTTAATTTTTTTGTTTCCCAAAAACGAGGGTTTTTTAATTTTTTTTTTTTTTTTTTGGTCCCAAAAAAAAGGGTTTTTAATTTTTTAATTTTTTTGTTTCCCAAAAACGAGGGTTTTTTAATTTTTTTTTTTTTTTTTTGGTCCCAAAAAAAAGGGTTTTTAATTTTTTAATTTTTTTGTTTCCCAAAAACGAGGGTTTTTTAATTTTTTTTTTTTTTTTTGGTCCCAAAAAAAAGGGTTTTTAATTTTTTAATTTTTTTGTTTCCCAAAAACGAGGGTTTTTTAATTTTTTTTTTTTTTTTTTGGTCCCAAAAAAAAGGGTTTTTAATTTTTAAAGTTTTTTGTTATATTTTTTTTCGAATGTCGAAATGTGACAGTTAAAAAACATTGTAAAATTAACCAAACAAATTAAAAAATAAAAACTATAATCTTTTTAAGGGGGAAACATTCCTGACAAATGGCTCCTGAGGGGCTGGATCGGCCCCATAAGTTTCTTCCAAAACCAAGATTCGGTCGATGCACCATGTTATGTATTCCAAAAGGACCTCATAGGTGAGGTGCGTGTGTCCTGGGTAGAAAAAGACATGACAATTAGTTTTATGCAAAATGATCCAAACAACGATTGTAATTAATGTGCCTCAACAAATATGCTTAGGAGTCTATTGGTTGGCTTTTATCAACACTCTGAAGCAAATATGCTAAATTGCTGGTGTAAACCTTAAACTCAAACTTTCACAGCAAATTGTTCAAAAGGTTACATAAGATGGCTTGGAATGTTAGTAGCAGTTTCACCAAAGCTAAGTAAAAGGCTTTTCTTCATGTCAACACAAGCAATCATTTAGAAGAATGTAAGGTGTTTTGGGTTCAATTGGTCAACACGATACATGTGCACACATTTATCTCTATCACCATTGGAGTTTGTGTAGCGTTCTCTCTCCCTCTTACTGTCTATAGATTGAACCTGACACATAGTAGAGACTTACCCTTTGGAATTCGGAGGGCCAGTTGTGGACGGAGCAGATGTGTCTGCTCCCCTGATCTCCTTTCCGCCATCCCAGCTGTGTTAAGAGAGAAGAAAAAGTTTATCAACAAATGGACTCACGCTAACTGTAGGTTAGGCAGTCATGAAAACGCTCTAACACCCACTCATTACCCCTCCACATTTCCCTGAAAGTTTTATTTAGACTTTGATATGGTGGTGATGCAGATTTGTACAGTGCAAGCGTCATTCTACTGGGTGAAGCTTGTAGCGTTAAGGATACGTACTCCCTGCTTTTGTGCTGATTGTGTTTTTCGGATGTTTTTGGTGCCTCAGCCCTGCCTGTTCTAAGTGTTGGAAACATATTTTGGGAGGGCTGTGGAAAACTAATCAGGTTAGACTTACACTCTCTAGGTTTTTGGGGACAAGATAAATAACAATCCTCCTTTTTACATGGCCCCTGTACACACCTCTAGGCACCTCCCTCCTGTTGGTTGACCCCACAGCAGGCAGCTTGCTATGGAGGCACATGAGATGAAGCCAAGCACCCTGTGCCTGTTCAGGCACCTAACTGTGAGCCAGCCTTGCCCCCCTCCCTTCCGATGGTCTCAATGATTAGGAGTGACAGCATCAGGAGGCAATAGTGGCATGCTGTCACCTCAGTTAAGGAGGAGGGGGAGTCTGTTCCAGACAAGTATTAGTGCAAAAATGTGGACAGTAAAAAATGGTCCCAGTAAGTCTGAGGGGGAATATGCACACCTATCACTTGGAATACTAATGCATAGAATGCATTCACATAAAGAACCTGCTGCCTTTAGAGGAACTTGAAGCCTGAGCGGGGACATACACAGTTAGCATTTCTCCACTTACTAAGTAGACACATTCCTGGAAAAGCACACAACTTACCATCATCAGTTTTTTTTTGGGCCCCCGAAGTTGATGGCGTGGCTGGCTCGGGAGAAACTGCACAAAAAGAACACAAATTGTGAACTGGAATGTGGTACATTACCGAGGAAGAGTATTTATGAAAGATTGACAAACACACATTTTCAGTGTTGACTAAATCAGGACATGATTAAATTACAATGTCCACAAAAAATTGACAAGTACAAAGCACACCATTTCCAATGTAGAGAAACTAACACCAATTTAGAATAGGGTGGCTTGAGATAACTTACAAAAGATAACATGTCCTGTAAAGCTCCCCAAAACCACCTTGCAAACATGAAGGTTAAGCAAGAGTGTTTCATGACCAACCTTCCTGTCACATATAGCAAAACTACACTTGCTTAGACTCCAACTTAGATTATCCTAGATACACATCATCCTAGCACACACAATTCATGTGAGAATCTAATTTTAGGTACTTACAGACTAGTTCAGGGGAGCCTGGAGTGGGGGAGGATGGGGGAGACCCTACATGGGGGGATGGTGTCCCTTCATGGGGGGATGGCGTCGTATCTCCTAGAAACACAAAGACACAAATACAATCCTTGAACCAAAGCTATTTGATAAAGGCACACAGAAAGTAGTTGGGAAACATTGAAGGTAGTAGTTACTTTGGACTGGGTAAGCAGCAGCCCCTCTTCCCCAGTCCTCCACAACTAACATCCTCAATGTCAGCTGCTACATAACCCCAATGGCAAAATATAGATATTACAGCCCTTAGATTTCCCAGGACACATTGAACACACAAACACATGTAGAATACTTACTTCCCATTTGAGGAGAGCCCAGGTCCTCATCCGCTTGAGACCAATTGGCCTCTTCTTGGGCACCAATGTGTTCCTGGCCCGGATCCAGGCGACTTGGCCCTGCCTGAGGCTCCTCTCTTGCTGAAGTTACATCAACCACAAAAGAAAACAAAACAAACAATCATTCCTCCAAGTTCGACCTAATACACAACACACCAGCACATCCACATTACTTACAGGGGGCCTGAGAAGGCTGAGCCGCAACATCCTGATCACTGGTTTCTAAAATAAAAGAAAAACATTATATATTATTTATGGACACAAATAGGCAGTAACCTCTCATCATGCTAGCACCATACTCAATGCCCCTACAATTCAGAACATAGAAGTGCACTTACACCAATGAGATGCATTGACCATGTTTTAAAACAGGAGGGCACCATGCAAATTAAGCGGGCGCCTAAGGCCTCGCACCTACAGGGGCCTTGCGGCCAGTGGCGGAGCACCAACATTTCGAAGGGCGCAGTCAGGGAAATCTCCCAAGTAAAAGATTGCTTTCAATCCTCGGATCAAAAAGTTGCAGCAGTGTGCTGCAGTCCCTTCACTGCGTCTGCCAGGTGTCTGTTGTCCGCTGACACTTACTCCTCCTTCTCTGCCTGGGGATTGGCCGTCTGATCATGTTATCCTAAGATGTGGAGGAATCGGTAGGTGTGTACCTGCACCAGTAGGAAGTGACTGGCCGGTCAACTCACTCTGCTATCATCATTTGTTGCTCTGGGAGGAGAGCTCCGCCCTGGACCCGGAACATACAGGTAACCAGGCCCAGACTTGATATTTTGCAGGCTGGTCATAGATTTGTTGTGTCCACTATGCAAAGGGGTTGAGTTGCCCAAGGGAAGTTGGAAGAGTCTGAAAATGGTTGGTGGAGGAGGAGGAGAAGAAGGCCCTGGGTGGCTGGGGGACAAGGAGAGGGCCCCTGGGTGTTTTCTAGAGGAGGAAAGATCCACAATGACGCCAGAGTCAATTGCCAAGGAAGAGAGTGGAGCTGAGCAAGTCCTGCCTATCTGACCTGAAAGCCAAACATGGTGTAGATGGAGCCCTTTGCCCTACACAATGACAGCACCAGAGGTGGAAGGTGAGTGGTAGCGGGTCTTTGACATTATAGAGCATATGGACTCTGTCCATTATTGGTAGTTTTGTTTGGAGTTGTCCTTTAGATGTTTAACTGTGTTGCTTTTGACCCGAGCTGTGAGGGACTGAGGTATGACAGCCCACTATGCTGAGACTTATAGTGCCCTAGAATGTTGAGGACTGAGGAATCCTTAGTCCCTAACAGAGGGCACTACAAGTCTTAGCATAGCAGGCAGTATTTCCTCATTCCCCTACAGAGAGGATTACAAGTCCAAGCAGGTAGCCTTCTGCAGTGGGACTTGTTGTGCCCTTGACTGTGGTGGACTGAGGAAGGGAAGTGTAAGAGGGTCTCTGTAAGCTCAGATGTATGGGGGAGCTTTGGGGAACACAGAGTTCCCTTTTACACCAGAGTCCCCAGCTTCCCCCCTCAAATAATGGTTCCCAAACTCTCCTTATATCAGAGTCTTCACACTTCCCTCTTACAGTGTAGTAAGTCTGGAGACTCCGATGTAAAGGGGGCTCTGTAAAATGTGATTAGAGATTAGAAATTTCTAACATTTTTATTTTCTACTTACGATCCACAATTTTCAGCTGCTCAAATGGCTCGCTGCCTCTGATTGCGTATTGGAGTGTGGCCGTCCTCCTCCTCCCCTTCTTCACCAAAAGCACAAGAGGGTGCCGTCCGTCCGCTTTGGCTAGAAGCAGAAGAAAAAAAAAAAACATAAAAAATACGAATGTACATAGTAGTATTAAAGGTTGTGAAGAGACACTTGATGGAGGTAGGAAAGGTAGGAGCGAGAGGGAGGGGGGGGGTGTTGGTATTAGTGTTGTTGCATAGCTAAACACATGTCCACCTACCCAAAAAATTGTAACCTATCTGGTCACATGTAATGTATATTTTTACTTACCGGAGATTTGCTCCACAGCCTTTAGCAGGAGCCTGGGTGAGCGCCTTTTGGCATCACTCCAGGCCCGCTGCAGATCCACTATCTCAGGCAGAAACTGAAATCTCCGCTGCAGCCTCATCCGGAGACGACACATCATCTTGTGCTTTTGGTGAAGATGCGTATATACATTATCATACCCCCAGAGGAGGAGGAGCTGTGGAAAGAGCAGTGTATGTTTGAGTCCAAGTATGTCCAAAATAGTACAGTCTTCAAATAACATGCTAGGTCGTCTTTGAGATATTGTAGAACAAAGAATTCCATTTCTGGTGATACATATACATCGATGTCCAAATCTACCTCCATGACATAGGTTGCCCCACACTGGTGATTTCCTCTACATGATATAGCCATTTTCTCAATTGGCCTTTCATGACACACCCAGGGCCGCCATCAGGGGGGGACAGGCAGTCACTGTATTTACAACCTTATTGCTGTCCATTTAGCAGGGTGCAAGTAACTTTACACACATGTAGCATAGGTATCAACTTTTGTCACCATGTTAAAAGGACAGCAGTATGGGTAGCATTACAGTGACTGTTATTAGTCCAGGCTCACTAAACTAGCCAATGCTTGGAAAAGCAAGCCATGCAGATTGCTTTTCAGGTCCCTTTTAACACGAGCTGTCTGATTGGGTGTGGCTGTTAATTTTTGACGCAGACCTGATAAGCCCCTCAATTCTCCTTTATGGAGTGTTATATGTAAATGGGATTGCTTCATTTGAGATGCAGATTTAAACTGTGTATGGCCAGGCTGAAGGTACCCAAGTTGATTGGTCGATCACCTGGAGGACAACGTACAACCAGTCTGTCAGATTTTACACACACTTATCGCTAGCATCTCTTGTAGCCACTAGCAATAATCACTGTGTTTTCCTGGCAGGGGCAGCACCAGGAGAACACAATGGCTCCGCAGGAGGGTTTCCCCTGTCTGTGTTGATGGTGGAATCAAGGCAAAATGTTTTTCCTGCAAGCCACGGGATAAACAAAGATAGTTTTTTAATGAATCCCTGATTTTGCCAAAATGGAAAAAAAAAGATGTTTGCTTTGTATATTCTTAAGTTTGCTACATAACTAGAACATGTAACAGTGTTATATCATTGCAGGAGATTTCCCTTCACTTCCTGTCTTGGTGTCACCAGGACAGGAAGTGAGGGAATCTCCCGTGGGGATACAGCCAGCAATTCTTTCCTTTTATATATACTATGGACATTATAAGGCAACAATTGCAAGCTATTTCCCCACAGTGATATTGCCCTCACTTCCTGTCTTGGTGACACTAAGACAGGAAGTGAGGGAAAATCTCATGCAATGATATCACCCTACTAGAAATTGTAGTTCCGTCTAAAAAGTATACATAAAGTAAGCACTTGGTTTCCAAAGTGGCAAAATTATGGAGGAGTTAAAACCCCATAGTGTGATCGGGTAATCTGACGGTGTGTTCCTACACTCCTCAATGTGTCTGTTCATTAAGCTGTGCTGAATTATCCTTGATTCACAATTCCTGCAAGAGTTGCACATGGTATGTGGGAGATGCAAATTTAAGGTGGCATAATTATCCACACAATCACACATAATCCTTTTTAAAGGTCCCCAGCAGAATTTGATGGCATAGTGGTTCACAGCAGTGCCATCAGATTCCAGTTAGATCTGTAAATTAACAAAGCAATGTGATCTGGGGGTGTATTTAACTTGCAATGGACACCCCCATTCATTATCATATGGCAGTGTGAGATGGGTGTGTTGGGAATGTGATCCATTGAGACAAGTGATTATACACTCATGTGTTTCTTTTAGAGGTGATTTGTTCAAGGCAATCCTTTGAAGACATGACCATTCCAGATTTTTGTGATCACTGATTCCATCTCAGGTGAACCAATTAGCTGCTGTGTGCAGATCCAGCTTATGATGGTAAGAGTGTCAGACAAGACAAACGGGGCCGAGCTTGCAGTGTGTATGGATGTATGTAAGGCAATAATTTTTGGCATTATGCATTTAGGGAATATAATGTTTCTAATCTTGCATATATGAAAAGGGTCAATACATTTGTCTTTATCTAGATAGATTCCAAAGCGTCAGAGCAATCTGTCACAGATAATTGGGTTTCATTTTGTGTAAAAGTTGAAACGAATCAAATCTATCTATATACAGGCATAGCCCACTTTAAGTACACAATGGGACCAGGGCATGTATGGAAACTGAAAATGTACTTAAAGTGAAGCAATCCCTTTTTTCTTTTCTCGATGCATGAAAATACACCAGCTCCATTGTAAATTTTGGCCACATTGACATAGCCTTACTCCCAAACCATGTGGGAGCATGTTAAGGGGATCCAGGACTATGACATGATAGATTACCTAGGCAAGCTGGCCAGCCACAAAATGGATATGGTGTAGTCCTGGGTACCTGGGTACCCTGTCGTTGCTCCCTAAGTTTGTTATCCCTGTCACTTATGGTTTGTGAGCAGTGTCATGGCAAGCTGAACAAGCTGTGTCCTTACTCACGATTGTATATAAAGTGAGTGTACTTAAAGCAGGGTATGCCTATCTATATCTATATAGAAAGTTCAGAGATGTGAACCTGTTCCCTATTATATACACTAATATATGGTATATAACATATTCTATAATGTATCTAATGTATATATATTGTATATAATATATACATAGTATATATATTGTCTAATATATATATTTTGTATAATATATATTTTTTAGATACACATACATACATCTATATATATATACACATATAATATATATATACATATAATATAATATATATATATATATATATATATATATATACATACATATAATATAATATATATATATATATATATATATATATATATATATATATATACATACATATAATATAATATATATATATATATATATACATACATATAATATAATATATATATATATATATATATATATACATACATATAATATAATATATATATATACATATAATATATATATATATACATATAATATATATATACATATAATATATATATATATATACATATAATATATATATATATATACATATAATATAATATATATATATATATACATATAATATAATATATATATATATATATATATATATATATATATATATATATACATATAATATAATATATATATATATATACATATAATATAATATATATATATATATATACATATAATATATATATATATATATACATATATACACATATATATATATATACACACATACATATATATATATATATATATATAGGGAACAGGTTCACATCTAGGAAGTTTCTATAACAGGAAGCTTCTAGATCACGTCTAATAGGCAGAAAGTGCATGCGCAGATCAGCAGACCAAAAGTTTCTTGCACACCCGCTAGATAAGCGACCCACCCAGCCACCATCCCCCATCCCCCATCCCCCATCCCCCATCCCCCATCCCGCACCCTGCACACTCACACCCCCTCCTTACCTTACACACAAATGCCACGATTTCGGCTGTAAACAGTGCAGGAGCCATGATGCACACTTACGACAGGGCCTGGACAATTTCCGGAAACGTGTGCACGCACCAAAAGTTTCGTTTCCGGTTTCATGTATAAATGTGAGAACGCGGTTTTGTATATTCGCGAATTCGCGAATAGTGAACATACACAACCATTAAGCAGATTTAACTTAGAAAAAGAAATACAAATACATACATTTGTGGACACCAGAAAACTTTATTTAGACACATGAAGACATTTTTAAAAAAAAATTGGAAACATGCTGTTTATTACATTTGTATTTTTCAAACCAAAACAACCTTTGTACAACATTTAGACCATATACATCGACAAAGAGCCCATAATCAACAGATGCATGTGCAGATTGACAGAATTATGTTAACAGCAATAAATACTTACAGAGAGTCAACACACAACACAGCCAAATCTCACCTCCATAAATAACAAAGGGCCAAAAATGTTACCCATAAAACATGTGACACACAAATATATTGGACCTCTTCGTAGGTCAAATCTTTCCTGATGTCTGAGTGAGCTATATATAATCCAAGCAAACACACCCAGAATGGTAACGCCCAGTCCAAAAATTAACTGTGTGTATCCTGTGTGTTTTGGAGCATGCTCAGTTGCCAAAACAAGGGAAATAGAAATGAGGAATAGAAATGTATGTAGGTGTGTATAGTATATGTGAATTGAAAAAATTCTCTCTTGAAGTTTGCTAGTCATTATTTAGAATGTTTAGATACAGGAATACATACATATATATACAATTACGTGAGAGAGAGAGAAATATATATTTAGGGAAACAATTGAAACACACCTTTTGGGATTTGAGAAGTGAGATTGTGACGATTGACCAGATATGTAAGCCAACAATCTGACTCATCACTCATGAACATCCCTAAATTTGGCGTGGCAATTATATCAGGCGTTCTTATGTGCATTTTGGCTGGCGTTTTCACAGGCGTTTTGACATGCATTTTTTGGGCAGGCATTGTTATATGAAATCACCTACAAAAGCCCCAAAAACAGACCACAAACACGTACATGTGAACGTAGCCCGTTTGGGGGCGTTTGAGGGGGATTTGTCCAGCTCAAGGATCAGCTCCCAAAACAGGCAAAAAATCCAATCCTATTCAGTTCAATGGCCCCTGTTCCCATGTGAGCATTTTGACGGCATGAGGAAAACACCCAACGCTCACTGAGAAATAGCACAATGATTAGGGAGTCTGCCTTCCTGCTGTAGGTTTGTAAGTTCGAATCCGGAAGGTGCCCTCTGTATGGGCAACACTTGGATATCTCCAATCCTCCAAATGTTGACATCATTAATTTTGTTCATGTTTGAAAAAGGCATGTGTATCAGCAAACTTTTAATCCAAAGACATGAACAAAATACAAAAGATGCCCCATAAAGTCAATATGTAGCAATATTGTGAGCTAAAGCTCTATTTGTTTGTTGGGCATACTTTGCTAATTAGCCAAGTATAAGGGATATATATATATATACCTTCAGTTAAATGTGTAGTAAAATGGTAACACTTGGCCATACCCATATGGAAGAAAAGGTAGTATTTGCAATATATTTCTAAAAACATTCTTTGGAAACACATAAAATATTGTCAAAATTGTGACATTTCCTTGATATGTGTGAAATGCTAATAATCTTTCTTTGAAATATGTTTTACATCTATTTTTTTTCTATCTGACGACCAATTCCCCAATGTAATATTTTGTGGGTTTTTTCAGAGAATGTGGAGGTTCTATATAAACACTGTAGATTTGACTGCTATGATTTCGGAGTTAGCAGGAAAGGTGTATGGAATGTGATGGTGTTTACTAAAGGATCCCTTGTTGGAAGTGTGCATGTTTTTCCAATTCCGCCGGTTTTTGCCATTTTCTATGGGCGAGACAGCGGATTTGCAAGCGGTATTCAAAAAAAAATTGACCCAAAATCGCGCTGGCGAAATTTTTTGAGCCAATTTGACGTTGCGCATGCGCACATTCGCGAGTTCGCAGCTCGCGGCTGGAGGAGCTGTTTAACCTTTCCACACTTTCGCAGATATCTCTCTTTCTAAGTCAGTTTTTGAGATTTTTTAAACGCAAGTCATCTCCAAATTGACTTCCACACCTTCCACAGTGATTTGGGATTTTTGGGGGTACAGGGGAAAATTTGGCTAAACTTTAGTCGAGCTTTTAGCTGGCGTGGTTTTAAGTCGCGCTCTGACCATATTGCATCTTAATGAATCTCACACTAGGCGCTATTTTCCGCCCGCCGTTCTTTGAATGCCAATTTCAGACTTAAATAATCGCCGCTTCGCAAAATCACGCCGAAACGCCAATTCGCCGTACTATGAATCAGGCCCGAAGTGTTGGAAAATATTCCTAATACACCATCTTCATTTAATAAACATCCTGTGTTGTCACCATTTTCTTCAACTATGAGTCATGTATCCATAGAGATTATTACAGCTTCTTTTACTTTATTAAAAATAAGAATCTGCTAATAGTGGCTGTTTTAAGCTCAAATCCGACCACAACATTTTATTTTTGGTTTTGGAAAGAGTAGAGTAGAGTAGGCTTAGAACCTTTTAACCAATTTTTTTTTGCTGTCTGTCTTCAATGAGAATTTTTCTACCCACTTCCTGTCTATTTTGAGGATGTCGGTCAGACCAGGAAATGAGGGGGATATCACCTCAATGGGGACAAAAACTGTTTTTCTTAGTAAAGTGAAGAAGGGTTAGAGCAGGCATGTCCAGCCTGTGGCCCGGAACCACAGGCAATGTGGCCCACTGCCCCCTGA
This sequence comes from Pelophylax lessonae, assembly GCF_965119305.1. Lineage (NCBI taxonomy): Eukaryota > Metazoa > Chordata > Amphibia > Anura > Ranidae > Pelophylax > Pelophylax lessonae. The sequence continues at coordinate 58,624,504 of NC_138773.1, read as the reverse complement.
CAATTTTTTTTTATTGCTGGGGAGGAAGGGCACAGCCGAGTCGAGTCGAGGGCACAGCTACAGGGGGAGCAATGCCGGATTAAAAGCAGATTGGGGATCTCCTGCTTACCCAGCAGCCACTGTCATACGAAGCCCCGCTTCCTGGACACTTCCTGGACCGGCACAGCACATGGGTGACTACTATCATAGGAGTCAGTCCAGGAGGCAGGAATTTGTATGGCAGCGGTCGCCGGGTAAGCAGGAGATCCCTGCTCTGTGTAATCCAGTTGCTCTCCTCTCTCTTCATTGCAGACTGCATTGGATGGGCACGCACTGGTGAGGCTACATTCGATGGACACTGATCAGACTGCATTGGATGGGCATGCACTTGTGAGACTGCATTGGATGGGCACTGATCAGGTTGCATTGGATGGGCATGCACTTGTGAGGCTGCATTGGATGGGCACTGATCAGGTTGCATTGGATGGACATGCACTTGTGAGGCTGCATTGGATGGGCACTGATCAGGCTGCATTGGATGGACACTGATCAGAGTGAATTGGATGGACACTGATCAGGCTGCATTGGATGGGCACTGATCAGGCTGCATTGCATGGGCATGCACTGGTGAAGCTGCATTGGATGGCGCTGTTTGGGCTGCATTGGATGGGCACGCACTAGGCTGCAAGTGTGGTGCGATCCCCCGGCTGCCGCGGCAGACTTGGGATGTCTGCAGTCAGTGACAGAGCTGCTGCTTCCTGTATAGTTCCAGCTCTGTAACAGGCGTAGTGATATAAAATGCACCCCTCCTCCGCTTGTGACATGAGCCATACAGGAAGCAGTGGCTCTGCTCTCTATTGCAGCTGCTGCTTCCTCCAGCTGTACCCAATGTCATGACCAGCAGTCCCGCATGACCAGCATTACCCACCTGCAGTAACCGCCAGCAGTAACTGGCAGCAGTCTGCAAAATAAGTAGAAAAGGTATGTGCATTAGCGCGTGTAAATTGTTGCAATATGTTTTTTAATAACTAGTTGTATTTTGCCATAATACGTCATGTCCTTGTTCATACATGTATGAATAAGGACATTACATTTTCTGGCTGCCTAAATCATATGTGCTAGGGGTGCAACCATCCCCCAGTACATAACTGTGAATATCCCAGCATGTGCAGTGTTTTTGACTCCTACAACCATGACCACTTCAAATCACTGAAGTGGTCATGGTGGTTAGAGTGTTCCTTTAATATCTCTCAGAAGAAGTAAACATCTGTATACTGATTCCATTTCATTTGATCATCCTCTAGTTGTGTTAAATTAGTGCGGGGGGGGCGGCGCGGGAAGGACCTGGCGGCGTTTTATTACTTATATACCTTAACTATAGTATATATTTTATATGCGGCCCGAGAAATTATTTCTACACTTAATATGGCCCAGAGAGGCCAAAAGGTTGGACACCCATGGGTTAGAGCCTCCATCCGGTTTTTATCCCTTGTCCTTGTGAAGATTTCCTATCCAGGTCACAGATTTTAGAGAAAAACTTTCCAAGGGGGACACAGATAGCAATTACAGTACATCTCAAGTTTTCTATGTGATACAGATAGATGAAACAGGTCAGAAGTCCAGTTACTATGTTAAGGTTACCATTTAGAGTGGTCTGCATGTGCACAAAAACGTAGGTTTCCACGCATACCTGGGTGGCACAAGGAGCCCTATTTTTAATTGACGTTGGCTCTTGCGCACTGCAACACTGCAGTGGGATGCAGGGGTGCTAGCAATAGAGAGGGAAGGTGATGGATGGAAAACAAACTTTGAAGTGGTACAAACCAGTAAACCACCAAGCCAAATGATGACAAACGGTATATTTTGAATATACCAAAGCTGCACCTATTACCCAGCCATGTGTGCATTATGTACTCCTAACCCTCTGCACCACTTTCTCCTGACCTCTGCTCCCTCTGCGTTTTTTTACTCCTGACCTCTGATCTGCGTGTGCTACTTGCCCCTGACCTCTGCTGTGTGTGTGTTACTTGCACCTGACCTCTGCTCTGTGTGTGTTACTTGCCCCTGACTTCTGCTCTGTGTGTGTTACTTGCCCCTGACCTCTGCTCTGTGTGTGTTACTTGCCCCTGACCTCTGATCTGCGTATGCTACTTGCCCCTGACTTCTGCTCTGTGTGTGTTACTTGCCCCTGACCTCTGCTCTGTGTGTCTTACTTGCCGCTGACTTCTGCTCTGTGTGTGTGTTACTTCCCCCTGACCTCTGCTCTGTGTATGTTACTTGCCCCTGACCTCTGCTCTGTGTGTGTTACTTGCTCCTGACCTCTGCTCTCCCTACATTAACTCCTGCCAGGTCTCTATCCTCCATGCATCCCTTACGTCTGACTGCTGCAATCTGTGGCTTACGTACTTTTGGCCTCTTCACTCTGTGCATTATTCCTGAACTCTGCCATCGGAGTACTACTTAGTTATGACCTCTGCACTCTGTGCATTACTTACTCCTGACTTCTGCACTCTGTGTGTTACCTACTCCTTACATCTGTAATCTGTGTCTTTAATATGCCTGACCCCTGCACTCTGTACATTATGCACTATTAACTCATATCAGGATAGGCTCAGGTTTTATTTACTATACCACTTCAATCTCTCTTTAAATCCTTTGTTACTGTAATCTGGTTACACCCTTAGTTTGCTGTGACTCATTCTGTTGTTCTTAGTGCATTTTGTCTTCATACCTTGAATGTTTTGATTCTTGTTCCAAAAGTCTGTGACCAACTGTTTCAATGTTTGTTAAAATAGGGGCCTCATTTTGTAGGTGTGGTTTATGGGCATGGTTTAAAAGTGGGTGTGGTCAGTAAGAAGTCCCTGGATTTCATTTTCAAAATCTTGTAAACTTATACTATGCCATACACAAGCCTCATGAAGTAAAAAAAAAAAAAAATCCTTTACCTCCCCTGAGTGAGTCAAATCCCCCTTCATTATAGTCTCGCATGCTTCCCCTCCCAGTCACTGCAGCCCACGGTGGGAGAGTTTCAGCAATGGAGGCAGTGCTGCCAATCCAGGGATCAGTGTGCAGGACTGGATGAGACCAGGTGCTGACTGATAAACAACAGGCTTGTGAAACAGCAGTGACAGTGCTGATAGCCTTGTCCCCTGCAATGTCTTCTCATCCAACTATAGTGCATTGGGACAGTCTATGTGTGTGAGAACACTGCTTTCAATTCAGATCAGTGCAGCAGTGTAGCAGGTGTGTTAAATTTGGGGTTATCACTCTCACTCTCTCATGCTGGTCACTGGAAGTTCAACATGGCACCTCATGGCAAAGAACTCTCTGAGGATTTGAAAAAAAGAATTGTTGCTCTACATAAAGATGACCTAGGCTATAAGAAGATTGCCAAGACCCTGAAACTGAGCTGCAGCACAGTGGTTAGGACGATACAGTGGTTTAACAGGACAGGTTCCACCCAGAACAGGCCCATGGTCGACAAAAGAAGTTGAGTGCACGTGCTCAGCGTCATATCCAGAGGTTCTCTTTGGGAAATAGACGTATGAGTGTTGCCAGCATTGCTGCAGAGGTTGAAGAGGTGGGGGTCAGCCTGTCAGTGCTCAGACCATATGCACACTGCATCAAATTGGTCTGCATGGCTGTCTTCCCAGAAGGAAGCCTCTTCTAAAGATGATGCACAAGAAAGCCTGCAAATAGTTTGAAGACCAGCAGACTAAGGACATGGATTACTGGAACTATGCTCTGTGGTCTGATGAGGCCAAGATAAACTTATTTGGTTCAGATGGTGTCAAGCATGTGTGGCAGCAACCAGGTGAGGAGTACAAGTGTGTCTTGCCTACAGTCAAGCATGGTGGTGGGAGTGTCATGGTTTGGGGCTGCATGAGTGCTGCCGGCACTGGGGAGCTACAGTTCATTGTGGGAACCATGAATGCCAACATGTACTGTGATGTACTGTAGAAGAGCATGATCCCCTCCCTTCGGAGACTGGGCCACAGGGCAGTATTCCAACATGATAACGACCCCAAACACACCTCCAAGACGACCACTGCCTTGCTAAAAAAGCTGAGGGTAAAGGTGATGCACTGGCTAAGCATGTCTCCAGACCTAAACCCTATGGAGCATCCTCAAATGGAAGGTGGAAGAATGCAAGGTCTCTAACATCCACCAGCTCTGTGATGTTGTCATGGAAGAGTGAAATAGAACTCCAGTGGCAACCTGTGAAGCTCTGGTGAACTCTATGCCCAAGAGGGTTAAGGCAGTGCTGGAAAATAATGGTGACCACACAAAATATTGACACTTAGTGCCCAATTTGGATATATTCACTTAGAGGTGTACTCACTTTTGTTTCCAGCGGTTTAGACATTAATGGCTGTTTATTGAGTTATTTTGAAGGGACAGCAAATTAACACTGTTATTCAAGCTGTACATTCACTACTTTACATTGTAGCAAAGTGTAATTTCTTCCGTGTTGTCACATGAAAAGATATAATAAAATATTTACAAAAATGTGAGGGGTGTCCTCACTTTTGTGAGATACTGTAACTGGCAGGATCAAAAGGTATCTTTGAAGACTTTGGTGGGACTAAGAGAAATTTGTAAGCACAGATGCATTTACAATTAAGTGCAGCAGCACAATTTTTTTATGGTAGCAATTAATAATTTTACCAATAAATCTTCTAAGGATCCTAACCCTTTAGTGTCTTATCTAAAGTGGAATTGGGCTTTAAAGAACCATCCATATTAAACAGAAGGATAGATATGTAGGTAGAGCTACCCACAACCACATACAGTGCCACTCAGGGACCATGGAAGCAAAGTCTTTGCACCTGAGTTCCCAGTTCTGCCCACATTCTGAAGCATCATGTGGAGATCTCATTCTCCCTTTTGGTTGAGAGTTCAGCAGATGGCCCGAAACTCCCATAACCCACCCCATTCCTCACTTGTGAGCATTCTCCAACTGCAGCTGACAGTGTAAATACAGATAAATGTCAAAGGATTGAACCTGCACTAAAATTTCTTTGCTCCATTTTACAAAAGGTTTGAAAAAAGAAAATGAGGTCTGCAGAAACAAATCCAGTTATGCGTTGTCTTATTCTAAAGGGCTGCATCTTTTTTTAAAGATATGGAAGGAACACGTACTTCGTCTATTTAACCTCAGCATTCTTAAGGGAGATAATTCATCAGCACTTAGGTGGTCCTTCAGCAGATTATGAGGGGAGGTTAAGAACTTATTACAAAGCATAAACACTGTTATAAGCCAAAATAATCAGTGGAGCATCCCACGGCCTGTTCATGGATATGGCTTCCATCATTACGTAATAGCTTTAGTATGGACATGTTTTGATGGAGGCCTGGTGAGAAGTCCAGTTAAAAGCACAACTGGGCCCAAGGCAAGGATAAAATCATGGGGTCCACAGACAGCAATAAGAGGGGCATTTGTATTCAAGATGAATGGTGAATCTGCTTTCCCAGAGATTACAATTAACCCTGTTTTACTAATACTAGGTCTAATTTTCCTTTAAAGGTTTCCAGCATTAACGTAAAAATGTTTATGGAGAACGTATTGTCCAATTTGAAATGAGAACGTTTTAGAAGCTTGCCTAGACTTTAACAGGATTAAAAATTTGATTTTTCCTACAACTTGGCTTATAAAAACACTGTGGCCTTATCCCACAATATAACTGTGGGAGTATTGGATATGGCAAATTATTCACCGATTCGTCCAATATGAATGGGTCCCTCCACAACTGAAAAGTAGCTAAACAGAAGTATAAAACAAGGGAAAACCAACAGGCCACCCTGAAAAGAAGTTGTATATGGAAAACCTATGCCAGTATGTTATACATAAATAGCTTTATTGAAAAATAAACCAATCAAAAAACAATAAGGATCAGAAACCCCCAGAACCCTCAATAAAAGACAACGTTGTCACACTGTCCACAGCAAATACAGGCCCCACGCATCACCAGCACACAGACTTTACAGCTCATATAGAGTCAAGGCAATCCGGCCCTGGGACATCAAATTGGGGATTCCGGATTGGGGTGAAATCTTCCCGATTAGGACTAATGGAATTGCCCTGGTTTATTGATAGTGCTCACATGGGCCTAGTGTCTCAGACCCGGAGCAAAGACTGGAATGGCTAAGTGTTAAGCCAGTCCCACTTCTATAGTTGCATGAGAGCACAGAACCTGCTATGGAGGTTTTAGACTCTAGGCATCCACAAGTTTAGGCTATGGCCCACATTCCAGAGCTGCAATGATGCGTAAACAGCCCATATAGAGAACAATGGTAAGTCCAGGTAAGCCTCCTGTTGATATAGAGGCTAATCGGTGAATTGAAATGTGCAGTCCAAGTTCTTATGGGATCAGCTGGATGGAGCATATACACCTGACCCACTGTGTTAGCACAAAAGCAGCCGATAAGTCAAATGCATGAGGGATGGAGTAACGAAGGTGCCCGGAGGCTCTCACCACTCTGTAGCACCTAACAAGGTGTACCTCCTTCTGCTCCCCAGGAATTCCTAAGTCATGCGGATAGCTGGTATACAGGCTGAAGACTTTCACTGGTCAGGCATTGCTCGTATTGGGCACTAAGCTGAGGTGGCATGTTCTCCCTCTCTGTACCTCCACTAGCGTGCATTCCACGTAAATAGCAGAACTGGCGTCATACAGCTGGTGAAGCGCATGTTGAGCCGCAGAGCCCTCTTTGTGGCTTACGTCAACGCATTTCGCAGACATCACTTATGCTTCGACAGGTTGTAACGACGCTCTATCTTCTCATCTATTTATAGCGGTAGCCCCCAATTCAATTCAGTGAGAGTAGGAGCTTAAACTCTAATTTCTTATAGATAAAGCTATCGGGTAAGAAACGTTGTACCTCATTTACATACCTATTCTCTGAGACCACATTTGCCCCCTTGTCACTCTTCTTAATTACCACCTTCTCTGCCTCACTTAATTCTTGTAACACTCTTCGTTCATTGAGAGAAGCTCCCAGTGTAGCTTTTTTTGGTCCTTCTGTACTAAATGCAGGAACACCCCTAGCCCCTTAATGTTTCTAAACTGGGGCATAGTAGTGGACCTAATCCTGAGATTGGGCTTTCTTCTCCAGGGGTCTATTGTCTGTTGCACATCCTCTTCAAATATTTCACCACCCTCTGTGTATGTGTGGGGCCCGTATTTGCTGTGGATAATGTGACAATGTTGTCCGCTTGGCTTTTATTGAGGGTTCTGGGGATTTCTGATCCTTATTGTTTTTTTTTTCAATAAAGCTATTTTTTATAACATACCGGCGTAGGTTCTCCATAAACAACTTCTTTTTAGGGTTGCCTGTTGCTTTTCCCTTGTTTTATTCTTCAGTTTTTCCTACAACTTACCTGTAAAATCCTTTTCTTGGAGTACATTACGGGACACAGGGCAGGTCATAATAATGACTATCTGGGTTATACACCACCTATAGGTGAATGGACACTGGCAAACCAATGGACTGGAAGTTCCTCCTGTATAACCCCTCCCACACAGGAAGAACCTCAGTTTTTGTAGCAAGCAATGAAGATCCCAGAAAAGAGTGGAGGGACCTCTGTGTCCAATGATGTACTCCAAGAAAAGGATTTTACAGGTAAGTTGCTGAAAAAATTCAATTTTCCTTATCGTATATAACAGGACACAGAGCAGGCAATAATAAAGACTATCTGGGATGTCCTAAAGCAATGGCCTTGAGGGGAGGGAACACAGTAATCCAAAGACTGCCATCGAACATAAAAGGATCTATACTGCTGCTTGTAGCACGCTATAGCCAAATTTAGCCCCCCTCTCGAGCTCTAACATTCACCTGTGAATGTATGCAATGAAAACCAAGTAGCAGCCTTGCAAATCTGAGCCATAGACACCTAATGTTGCACTGCCCATGAAGCACTTACCCTCCTGGTAGAGTGCGCCTTAAATCTAAAGCGTGGGGCCTTACCCTTTAAACCATACGCCTGAACAATGACCTGGTGAGTCCACTTAGAAATAGTCAAACTTGTTGCCGCCTGGCCTCTCTTAGGCCCTTCTGGCAGGACAAAAAAAAAAAAAATCAGTGCTCTGAATTAGTGCTGACATTTTTAAATGGACCTTGACTGCTTGTACTACGTTGAATGAATGTAACAATTTCTGTTTTGTGGACCGAGGAGTCGGGAAAAAAGGAAGGCAGAGTGATATCCTGGTTTAGATGAAAACTGGAAACCACTTCAGGCAAAAAAGCTGGATGGGGACGCAAGACCACTCTGTCCTGGTGCAGGACCAAAAATGGCTCCTTGTAAGAAAGGGCCACTAATTCTGACACCCTTCTGGCCTAGGTTATGGCAACCAAAAAAGCAGATTTCCTTACCAAAAGACCAAAATCAAAGTAATATGCCTAATAGGCTCAAACGGTTGCTTTCTGTAACTTTCAGAGCACAAGATTTAAATCCCAGGGGCATAAAGGCAGCTTGACCGGCGGTACCATGCAAATCATACCTTGCAAAAATGCTCGCACCAACGAGTGTGTTGCTATCGGTCTCTGAAAGAAAATAGATAAGGCAGAGATCTGCCCCTTGATAGTTCCTAATACCAGCTTCAATTCTACTCCTACTTGCAGAAAAGCAAGAATTCCTCCAATAACATACTTGCGAGGATGCCATCTTTTGGATTCACACCAAGAGATGTAAGATTTCCAGACTCTATAGTAGATGTTTCCAGAGATGGGTTTCCTAGCGTTTATCAACAAAGCTAGAACTGGACCCGAAATTTCTCGATCCTTCAAGATTCTGGCCTCAATAGCCAGACCATCAAATTCAGCGACCGTAAAGTAGGATGGAATATGGGACCTTGGGAAAGTAGATCTGGACAGCATGGACGTGACCATGGCTCCCCCAATGCCAATTTCACAATCCCTGTGCACCAAGGTCTCCAGGGCTAGGCCGGGGGCCACTAGGATCACCGGTCTCCCTTCCTCCTGTATTCTGCGCAGCAGCCATAGCAGAAGTTGGCCCGGAGGAAAGGCATAGATCAGGGAGAACAGATCCAATAGATATTGGATTTCTGGTTCTGAATACAAACTTGTCCAGTTTGTTTTTTGAACCTGGATACCAATAGATCCATGTCCGGGGTACCCCAACGTTGGCAAATCATTTGAAATACCTTGGGATGTAGGGATCATTCACCTGGAAACAATTGCTGGCAATTTAGAAAGGCTGTCTCCGGGATGAACACTGCCGATAGAAAATGGTATGTGCTTCTCTGCCCATGCTAGAATGTAGTTCACCTCTTTCTGGGCTGCCTGGCTCGGGGTCCCCCCCTGGTGGTTGATATAAGCCACTACAATTGTCGGACTAAATCCTGACAGGACAATCCTGCAGCCTGGCAGTCCAGAAAACTAGAGCCAACCAAGCTGCCTGGATCTCCAAGATATTGATGGGAAAAAGCTTTTCCAACCTTTCCCCGGACAGATGCTTCTTCCAGAACAGCACCCCCGACCAAGAGGCTGGTATCCATGGTCACTACTTTCCAGATTACTGGCAGAAAAGAATTCCCTCTCCCTAAATTGTTGGGCATCAACCACCACGTGAAATCCTGCCTCACCCTTGGGGACAGAACCATTGGATAATCCAAAGCTTGGATCTTCTTGTTCCAAGCGGACAGAATGTTGTTCTGGAAAGACCTGGAATGAAACAGCACATAAGGGACTGCCTCGAATGAGGAGACCCATCTTTCCCAGCAATCTCATGCACAGCCGTATAGAGGGATACATCTTCCTTCTTATCAACTGGACCAGACCTCCTATGGCCTGGACTTTTGCTGGAGGCAGAAAAACTCTTGTCTGAGCTGTGTCCAGAATCAGGCTCAGATATTCTAGAACTTGAACTGGCCGCAAGGCCGATTTTTCTACGTTTAGAATCCAGCCCAGGCTTTCCAAGAACTGGACTGTCAGGGTCACATTCCACGTTACCCTGGGCCTGATCGATTCTTGAGTAATAGATTGTTTAGATAATCCAGGACTGAGATCCCTTGAGACCTTAAGAATGCAACACCGGGGCTAAGATTTTTGTAAACATCTGGGGGGCTGTGGCTAGGCCGAATGGCAAGGCCACAAACTGAATATGACACTGTCTCACTGCGAAACGCAGAAACCTTTGATGAGGAGCAAAAATTGGATGCAGGAATGCATCCTTGATATCTACGGATGCCAAAAATTCTCCTTCCTTCAGAGAAGCTACAACCGAAAAAATTTATTCCATGTGGAAGGACCAACTGTTTAAGAACTGGTTCAGAGCTTTAAGATCCAGAATGAGCTTCACTTCGACTTTTGGTTTTGGCACCGTAAATAGATTTGAGTAAAAACCAGACAGGGTAAATTTTTGTTTACAGAAGAAATAGCAGCATCTACCAAAGGCATACACCACTTTCTTTTGAACTTTCCCTCCATAGGATATAGCAAGGAAAACCTTTTTGGAGGCATAAACACACTATCAGGATGATCCCAATACGCATACACCCGCTGTTCCAGTAGTGGGTGTAAGGCAAAACCTGGGAACTCTGCTGATGGTGTAAAGAGCCCAATGAAGAGCAGGTGGCTTCTGACACCTTTAATGGAGGTAATTTAAAACCAGCCTGGACCATTTCAGTAAGAGACTGAATCAGCAACCTCTGAGAGTGAGAGGCTGAAAATGACATTCACAGCTACTTCCTCTATATCCTCTGCCCATTCTGGCTCTAACCCAGGGGTTCCTCTCGGTCCTGAGTGTCCAGGTGCTCAGCCGGATCCCTGCTGGGCCCAGACTCAGGAGAGGGAGATCTATCCTGTTTCTTCTCCCCCCTGCGATACAGAGACAATCATCCCAACTATTTTGACATGCAAACTAGCCAAAGCTGATGCCAAGTCATCTTTTGTGATGTAAGATGAGGCAGAGGCATTGGAAGTAGCAACAGATGACGCTGTGTCCACAGCGAAACGCGTCTAGCCATTGGCCGAGAGGTTGCCACGTGATTTCCGGTCGGTGAAGCGCACGCTGCGGGAGCAGCTAACCACCGCACCGAGTACATGATACATGATATAGGCTTATGTTTTTACTATGTTTGTGAGTATTCCCTTTGTTTTTATCCACAATAAATGTATTTTAAAACGGTCTTCACTATGATGAGCTTTTTATCTCTATGAGGACACCTGGGATTACTTCACTTTGAGAAAGGATCGCTTCCAACAACAGCCCTTCAGGAGTAAAAGGAATTCAGATTCAGCATTTTCTGCCTCAATCAAACCACATTGTGGTAAGTAGATACCCAAGGGGGGACACCCCAAAGCAGTACGGAACAAGCATCAAGCATTTGTTTTCCACTGAAGGACTGTTTTATGGACTTTTTGATTATGTACTAAGTTTGCACTTTATCACATGATCTCCATATTGCGTTATTTGCACATTTCTATTGCTTTTTTTGCACAGCTATTGCACAGTATAATTTGCACATTGATTGCTTATAGAAGGTATTAGTAGCACTTGAATAGCACAGATGAGTTTTTATGGATACACTGCATTCAGAAAATTTTTAGCAGCGCTGCAAACACTGACCAAAACTCCCAAAAAGCACTAGCACTTTTTTCTTGCAGCAGGCAGCTAATTCCAAGATAACACAATATATGATATCTTCACACGAAGTAGCAACAATACCCGACAAGCGTAATGGCTCAGATTGGCCAGTTGCTTCAGGCCTAACAGGGAAGGTTAGCACAGTAGGAATAAGACTAGGATCCCCAATCCTGATGGTGTAGCACTTGCTCCCCTTCCTGTTGCGCCCCCCCCCCCACTTATTTTTCTGGAAGACATTGCTTACTTAAAAGTAAGACCCAGATTTGAGGGAAAAACCCCTTTGCACTATCCTATGTAGAAACTGTGATCCAGGCTTCCGCAGCTACCACAGTTACTACTCCCCACCAGCGCCTGCAGCTGTGTCCAAGTCCCATAGACTCAAGTGACCCAGTGAAACCTGCTCTGTGTCCCTTGCAGCATCAGCCAGGAGCTCTGCGAGCCTCACCCGCCTTTCAAAAGCCAATATAGCGTGCCAAGTGCACGCTCATGATGTCACACGTACTCTCTCTGCTTTCCGTGCACACCTTGTGCACACTTGGCGTGCGTGCGCCCCCGATGACCTTGCGGCCTGCTCAGCTTATGTGGCAAAGCTCAGCTCCTCACTGTGGAACACAAAGACAAAGTGTCACCATAAATGGAATCTTTGAAGGCTGCGAGCCAGGCCTTTTCGACCAACATCAGTAGCTGACCTCACAAATGTGCTTCTGGAAGAATGGTCAAACATTCCCATGGACACACTACTAAACCTTGTGGACAGCCTTCTCAGAAGAGTTGGAGCTGTTATAGATGCAAAGGGCAGGCCAACTCCATTATGAACCCTACAGACTAAGACTGGGATGCTGTTACAGTTCATGTGTGTGTAAAGGCAGGCATCCCAATACTTTTGACAATATAGTGTATATAACTGTGAGACAATAGTTACTCTCTACCTGTTGAGCACTTACTTGCTGAGGAACTTACACAGGGCTGTGCAAGCTCCCCTCATTGCCAGCACTCAGGTCTGGTAATTGGCTGCTCATGAGTGGTGTCTTCTGCGGAGGTAGGTAGGGATAGTGCCCAATGTTCACCCAGGGATCGCCTAAAGATGGGCAGAGAAGGAGATAGCTGGGCAGATTGAGGTTGAGAGTTCCAGAGGAAGGCAGAGGCTCTGGAGAAATCCTGGAGCTGTGGCAGGAGGTGACTAAGGAGCTAGAGAGCAGGAGGTCTTGGAAGAGGATGAATTGAGTGATCTTTAAGACGGGGTTGGATAAATGGCTTGGGGCAGAGTTGTGGTTGGCTTTGTATGTTGTTTTATTTTGAATTTTATTCATTGGCCGAGTGAAAGCCAGTAGAAGAATTGAAAGAAAGGGGTGGTGTTGCCACTGAACTGTTGGTAACTTGAATAATTTGGCATCAGCATTCATGATAGACAGAAAGGGGTTCAATTTGTGTAAAAGTAGGCTAACAAGGAGGGAGTTGCAAAAGTCAAGTGAGAAATAACAAGGAAGTGAATTAGTAGCTTTTTGGTGTCAATTATTAAGAAGGGGTGAATTGTGGAAACGTTATGGAGGTTAAGGCAGCAAGGTTTGAACTGTGATTAGATGTGGGGCTAAAAGGAGAGGTCAGAGTCTAGGATTATCCCTAGCACTCTGGCATAAGGGGAGGGACTGATAATTGTGCTAGTTGTTAATAACTTAGTGATACATGAGGAGAGAGGAGTTAGCTGAGGATAGAGATAGATTTAGGTGTGGTGAGCAAAAATCTGGTATTGGAAGCCATGGAAGGTTAATGACTGACTCAAGTAGGGGGTGTAGACAGGGAATAGAAAGGGTCTGAGGAAAGAACACTTATGGACCCCGAAGGAAAGAGGAAGAAGAAAGGAGGAGATAGAGCTGTAGGTGACACTGAAGGTTCACTGAACTAGGTAGGAGGACAACCAGCAAAGAGCAGAGTCTTGGAGGGCAAGGAAGTAAAGAGGAGCAGGTGGTCAACTGTATCAAAGGAAGCTGAATAGTACAAGAGTATTAGTATTTAATGATAAAAGGTAAATCTTTCCTTAATAATTATACTTTATATTGTGACAGCTCAGGAATCGATTCGTCCATATTGAAAATAACTGAATGTTCCACTTTATGAGGTGAATAGTACCTTTTGGCATTCTTGTTTAAAGCCTCCCTGCCTGGTGGAGTGTTTCCGGAAAGGGTTAAGCTTTGCACAACCTCCAGGGTCTGTCTAGCGCTAGATTAGGCAATGGAACACCATTTCCCCAGACCCAGGGATTGTTACCCAAGTTTTAATAGATTGTGGGGGCAGGCATGGGCTGCAGGTTTCATATATATATATGTCGACTGAGTTATGACTGTGGCTGCCAGCCCAGCGGTAACAAACACTTTGTAAATCAGGGACACCAAATTAGTAATAAAAGTTTGTTCCTACTGTGTGATTTCAGATATGTCAGCTTCCACATACTCCCAGATTCATTATGAGACGAAGGTAGTTTTTTTTTATAGCTTTACACAAGCTGGAATTACAAGTGCGCACTGGGTTGGCGTCTTGCTGGTCCTTTCTCGTGGCTGAAATGAGAAGCGGGGACAGGAGAGGAAAAGCTGGAGATGTAGAGACCCGATGGCAGTGGGGAGCCGGCACTTAGCAGTCAAGCCTGACCTACTCTGGTTAACCTGTTCTGGTCTAGTTACAAGACCTACTGGTCGGAGGCCAGCAATAATAACTTAGGGATATATGCCTGTTAAAACTGCTATGAAACAACGCCACAATTCTGAGTGCAAATTCTCTGCTTTTAAAGTGAATGTTTAAGGCGACAGTGCCCATTTACATACTTTATAACTGTCAGGACAAAAAAAAATGTTTTTTACATTTTTTTGTCAGGCCAGTTAAAATATTACATATAAATACTATAAATGCGAATACTATGTATTATTACATGTAGGTAGCACATGGAGCTTTAGGCCTCTTTACTTACGTTTTCCATATGTTTCCCTGCTGTTTACAGAGCTCAACATCTTAAGCCCAAATGTAAGCAAATAGGTCAGTGCAGTGACTCCTCCTCCTGACTTCCGAGGGCTCCATATTCAGTTTCAATCATAGACAGGGTGACTGAAAGGAAATGCTTCTACTCCACTCACACTTTAAAAACTTTGTATTCCTATTAGTGCTATCACTTTAAAAATGGAGGGGCAGTAGGGGTTCTAGTGCCGAAGTACCCACAATATGTAGCTTAGGAAAGGAATCCAATTAAGAAGTTAACAAAACTCCAGAGTTCACTCTGGATTCAAAAAGTGCTCCAATGTAGAACCATTAGTGCTAGGGTAGCAAGGTGAGTGTCCTGGCCATGGCTTCTGTATCAGCTCCTGCTGCTGAGGCAGTCTCCCAAGTGTGACTAAAGGAGTCTAAGAGCAGAACACACAGAGTCTGTTTGTGCTAAGAACAGACAAGAACCAATCTCAATTGCAAGTGGAATCGGAGCAACAGTGAGAAATGGTCACCTTAGCTAGGAAGCTGAGCGTTGTTTCTTGCCGAATAAGCTGATACGAACTCTTGCAATGGAAAACGCAGTATATCTACTATCCTGGTAACAAATAAGCAAAAAGCCCTAAATTGGAGCCTGGCATGTGGACTGACTCAAGCGCTCTGTTTGAAGTTGATTCTTAATGTACAGTATATACAGTGAATCCGGAAAATATTCATAGATCTTCATTTTTTCCACATTTTGTTATGTTACAGCTTTATTCCAAAATGGATTAAATTCATTATCTTCCTCAAAATTCTACAAACAATATCCCATAAAGACAATGTGAAAGAAGTTTGTTTGAAATCTTTTCAAATTTATTAAAAAAAAAAAAAAAAAAAAAAATCCCATGTACATAAGTATTCACAGCCTTTGCCCAGTATTTTGTTGAAGCACTTTTGGCACCAATTACAGCCTCAAGTCTTTTTGAGTATGATGCTACAGGCATGGTACACCTATTTTTGGGCAGTTTGTCCCATTCTTCTTTGCAGGACCTCTCAAGCTAAATCGGGTTGGATGGGGAGCGTCGGTGCACAGCCATTTTCAGATCTCTCCAGAGATATTCAATTGGGTTCAAGTCTGGGCTCTGGCTGAGCCACTCAAGGACATTCACAGAGTTGTCCTGTAGCTACTCTTGTTATCTTGGCTGTGTGCTTAGGATCGTTGTCCTGTTAGAAGATGACCCTTTGCCCCAGTCTGAGGTCCAGGGTGTTCTGGAGCAGGTTTTCGTCAAGCATGTCTCTGTACATTGCTGCATTCATCTTTCTCTCCATCCTGACTAGTCTCCCAGTTTCTGCCACTGAAAAACATCCCCACAGCATGATGCTTCCACCACCATGCTTCAATGTAGGGATGGTATTGGCCAGGTGATGAGAGGTGCCTGGTTTCCTTCAAACATGACGCTTGCCATTCAGGCCAACGAGTTCAATCTTTGTTTCATCAGACCAGAGAATTTTGTTTCTCATGGTCTAAGAGTCCTTCAGGTGCCTTTTAGCAAACTCCAGGCAGGTTGCCATGTGCCTTTTACTGAGGAATATCTTCCGTCTGGCCACTCTACCATACAGGCCTGATTGGTGGAGTGCTGCAGTGATGGTTGTTCTTCTGGAAGTTTCTCCTCTCTCCACAGAGAAACGCTGGACCTCTGTCAGAGTGACCATTGGGTTCTTGGTAATCTCCCTGACTAAGGCCCTTCTCTCCCAAACCCTTAGTTTAGCTGGGCAGCCCGCTCTAACAAGAGTCCTGGTGGTCCAAAAAAATCTCCCATTTACGGGTGATGGAGGCCACTGTGCTCATTGGGACCTTCAAGGCTGCAAAAATTATTCTGTACCCTTCCCCAGATCCATGCTTCTATACAATCCTGTCTTGGAGGTCTACAGACAATTCCTTGGACTTTATGACCTGGTTTTAGCACTGATAAGCCCTAGTCACTGTGGGACCTTATATAGACAGGTGTGTGCCTTTCCAAATCATGTCCAATCAACTGAGTTTACCACAGGGGGGCTCCAATCAAGTTGTAGAAACATCTCAAAGATAAATAGAGGAATCAGGATGCACATGAGCTAAATTTTGAGTGTCATGACAAACGCTATGAATACTTATGTACATGTGAATTTTTCGCTTTTTTATTTTGAATAAATTTGCAAAGATTTCAAACAAACCTATTTCACATTGTCATTCTGTGGTATTGTTTGTAGAATGTTAAGAAAAATAATGAATGTAATCCATGTTGGAATAAGGCTGTAACATCACAAAATGAGAAAAAATTGAAGCGCTGTAAATACTTTCTGGATTCACTGTAAATAACATAGGCTATATACTGTACATACAGTTTATTGATACCGAATGAATGGAGTGGCTCAGTCTGATGTTTCAATTACAGAGAGGGGGGAAAACATATGTTGGCTTTGTTTCGAACAACCAAAGTGCTCTGTAAGTAAATCCTATGTCATAGGTGCAGACTGTATTAAATGTTTATTTGTAAAAGAAAAGAAAAAAAAAAAACATAAAACAACTGAAAAATGTATGAATTAAAGTAAATTAAATGAAACTGGTGTCTTTTTTAGGTCCCATTCACATTGGAGTTTGGGTTGTACACTCCCCAGATCAGCAGATTTCTGTTGTAGGAGTGGCCTGGTGTTTGCAATCAGCTGCAGCCCCCCCGCCCCCCAAATGAAATTGATGTCCTTTTTTTCCCACAAACAGAGCTTTCTTTTGGTGGTATTTGATCACCTGTGCAATTTTTATTTTTTGCGCTATAAACAAAAAAAGAGCGTCAATTTGGAAAAAATAACAATATTTTTCAAATTTTTTTATATGAAATTCCCCCCCAAAAAAATGTAAAAATCAAAATTTTTTTAACATTTTAGGCCAATTTGTTTTCTGCTACATATTATTGGTAAAAAAAATCATAATAAGCGTATTTCGATTGGTTTGCGCAAAAGTTATTGTGTTTACTAACTAAGAGAAAGATTTATGTAATTTTTATTGTTTTTTTTTTTAACGAGTAATGGCGGCGATCTGCAATCTTTTTTGCGGGACTGCGACATTGTGGCAGACAGATCGGACCCTTGACTGACATTTTTTACACTTTTGGGGGTACCAGTGACTGCAATAATCAGTGCTATAAATATGCACTGTTACTGTAAAAATGACACTGGCAGGGAAGGGGTTAACTTTATTAGAGATCCAGGGGTTAAGTGTGTCCCTAGGGTCGTGCTTTTAACGGTCAAGGGGCGTGGCTTTTGATGTAACCACAGAGACATACGATCGTACATAGCAGGATCTATAGTCTCTGCAGTTACATCAGGGAGAATGACAGGCGGCTTTGTTTACATCAGCCGCCTGCCTTTCTCCCTCTCCAGCAGGAGATTGTCAGTGACCGGCGGACATGGGAGCCGCCGGTCACTCGCGCAGGGATGGCCGTGAACAAGCGGGGGCAGGAGCTCGCCCCCTACAGGCTCCTGGGCAAGCGACGTAGTACTACGTCGCTTTGCCCAGGAGGAGCTGACTGCCACAGTAAATGTACTTGCGGCGGTCGGCAAGTGGTCAACAGGCAAAATGGCTCTAAGTATTTCAATTTTGTTCGGAGTCCTTCAAACTTCAACTTTAATAAACACAGATCAGCACTAGAAATGTACCATATACTGTATACAGTGCCTTGAAAAAGTATTCACACCGCTTGATATTTTCCACATTTTGTCATGTTACAACCAAAAACGTAAATGTATTTTATTGGTATTTATTGTGATAGACCAACACATAGTGGCACATAATTGTGAAGTGGAAGGAAAATGATAAATGGCTTTTACATTTTTTTTACAAATAAATATGTGAAAAGTGTGGCGTGCATTTGTATTCAGCCCCCCCCTGAGTCCTTCTTCCACATGTTTGCTGTGACCCCCACATGGCTCCTCACTAACTGCAAATGGGACCTCTTATGGCTTTCTTTTAACAATGGCTTTCTTCTTGCCACTTTTCCATAAAGGACAGATTTGTGGAGTGCACGACTAATTGTCAACCTGTGGACAGATTCTCCCACCTGAGCTGTGGATCTCTGCAGTTCCTCCAGAGTTACCATGGGCCTCTTGGCTGCTTCTCTGATTAATGCTCTCATTGCCCGGCCTGTCAGTTTAGGAGGACGGCCATGTCTTGATAGGTTTTCAGTTGTGCCATACTCCTTCCATTTTCTTGATGATGGATTGAACAGTGCTCCATAAGATGTTCAAAGCATGGGATATTTCTTTTTTTATAACCTAACCCTGCTTTAAGCTTCTCCAAAACTTTATCCCTGACCTGTCTGGTGTGTTCCTTGGCCTTTATGATGCTGTTTGTTTACTAAGGTTCTCTAACAAACCTCTGAGAGCTTCACAGAACAGCTGTATTTATACTGAGATTAAATTACACACAGGTGGACTCTGTTCACTAATTAGGTGACTTCTGAAGGCAATTTGTTCCACTAGATTTTAGTTAGGGGTATCAGAGTAAAGGGGGGTGAATATAAATACATGCCACACTTTTCAGATATTTATTTGTAAAAAAATTTGAAAACCATTTATCATTTTTCTTCCACTTCCCAATTATGAGACACTTTGTGTTGGTCTATGACATAAAATCCCCAAAAAATACATTTACGTTTTTGGTTGTAACATGACAAAATGTGGAAAATTTCAAGGGGTATGAATACTTTTTCAAGGCGCTGTATATGTATACATACATCTATTTTCTGGGTGGTATATTGCTCTGAATAGGAAGCGGCAGCTGCAGACAATCATAGATAGATATTTAAACACTGTCTTTAGTGAAGGTAGAGATGATTTTATGGTGATAGATTTTGCCAGAAGCTGTTACTGCTGGCTTTAAGCTCGGTTGGAAGAGATGCGTCCCTCTTGGGCCGCATACATATTTGGCCGGCACTGTCCCAAGAAAAAAAAAATCCCTTAACATGTGTTTACCTTTAGCGGCAGCCAGGAACATGAAATCCAGAATCACGAGAGAGAAAATAGAGATGGAAAAGGAAAATATAGAACATGTCTGCATTTTCCATGGCTGCACAAAATAACTGGGCGCCTCGGTTTTCGGTGGCCAAACTCCTCAAAATACATTGAAGTGTATGTAAATATTTGAATGTAAAATATCAATAAAAGGGCCAGTATATAAAATTATTTTACTCATTTATGCAGTGGCTATGGTGCTTTACAGGGAAGTTACCATTTACATTAGACCTGGCCCCTACCCCAAAGCAGCAAGCAGTTTAATGTCCCCTATAACAGGTAGCCTAGATGAGTGAGAAAAAGTGAGTACACCCCTCACATTTTTGTAAATATTTTATTATATCTTTTCATGTGACAACACTGAAGAAATTACACTTTGCTACAATGTAAAGTAGTGAGTGTACAGCTTGTATAACAGTGTCAATTTGCTGTCCCCTCAAAATAACTCAACACACAGCCATTAATGTCTAAACTGCTGGCAACAAAAGTGAGTACACCCCTAAGTGAAAATGTCCAAATTGGACCCAATTTGCGATTTTCCCTCCCCGTGTCATGTGACTCAATAGTGTTACAAGGTCTCAGGTGTTAATGGGGAGCAGATATGTTAAATTTGGTGTTATCGCTCTCACTCTCTCATACTGGTCACTGGAAGTTCAACATGGCACCTCATGGCAAAGAACTCTCTGAGGATCTGAAAAAAAGAATTATTGCTCTACATAAAGATGGCCTGGGCTATAAGAAGATTGCCAAGACCCTGAAACTGAGCTGCAGCACAGTGGCTTAGACCAGTGGTCCTCAACCCTGGCCTACAGGACCCACTAATAGGCCAGATTTTAGGTATTACCTTGGGGTGATGCAGACTAGAGTACTGCAATCACTGAGCAGCAAATTATATCACCTGGGATGTATTTCAGTTATCTTGAAAATCTGGCCTGTTAGTGGGCCCTGTAGGCCAGGGTTGAGGACCACTGGCTTAGACCATACAGCAGCTTAACAGGACAGGTTCCACTCAGAACAGGCCTCGCCGTGGTCGACCAATGAAGTTGAGTGCACGTGCTCAGAATCATATCCAGGGGTTGTCTTTGGGAAATAGACGTATGAGTGCTGCCAGAATTGCTACAAAAGTTGAAGGGGTGATTGGTCAGCCTGCCAGTGCTCATACCATATGCTGTACACTGCATCAAATTGGTCTGCATGGCTGTCATCCCAGAAGGAAGCCTCAAGATTATGCACAAGAATGCCCCTAAACAGTTTTATTGAGGACAATCAGACTAAGGATATGTATTACTGGAACCATGCCCTGTGGTCTGCTGAGACCAAGATAAACTTATTTGGTTCAGATGGTGTCAGGCATGTGTGGCGGCAACCAGGTGAGGAGTACAAAGACAAGTGTGTCTTGCCTACAGTCAAGCATGGTGGTGGGAGTGTCATGGTCTGGGGCTGCATGAGTGCTGCCGACACTGGGGCGCTACGGTTCATTGAGGGAACCATAAATGCCAACATGTACTTTGACATACCCTCCCTTCGGGGACTGGGCCGCAGGGCAGTATTCCAACATGATATTGACCTCAAACACACCTCCAAGATGACCACTGCCTTGCTAAAGAAGCTGAGGGTAAAGGTGATGGACTGGCCAAGCATGTCTCCACACCTAAACGCTATTGAGTATCTGTGGGGCATTCTCAAACGGAAAGCGTAGGAGCGTAAGGTCTCTAACATCCACCAGCCCATGATGTCGTCATGGAGGAGTTGAAGAGGATTCCAGTGGCAACCTGTGAAGCTCTGGTGAACTCCATGTCCAAGAGGGTTAAGGCAGTGCTGGAAAATAATGGTGGCCACACAAAATATTGACACTTTGGGCCCAATTTGGACATGTTCACTTAGGGGTGTACTCACTTTTGTTGCCAGCAATTTAGACATTAACCACTTGCCTACTGTGCACTTAAACCCCCTTCCCATCCAGACCAATTTTTAGCTTTCAGCGCTCTCACACTTTGAATGACAATTGCGCGGTCATGCTACACTGTACCCATATGAAAATTTTATTATTTATTATTATTATTATTATACAGGATTTATATAGCGCCAACAGTTTGCGCAGCGCTTTACAATGTGAAGGAAGACAATACAGTTACAATACAGTTCAAAACAGGAGGAACTAGAGGGCTATCATATTTTATCATTTTTTTCACACAAATAGAGCTTTCTTTTGGTGGTATTTAATCACCTCTGGGGTTTTTATTTTTTACAACAGAAGATTTTGAAAAAAAAAAAAGTTTTCTTATTTTCTGCGAGTAAATTTTGAAAATAAATAAATTTTTCTCCTTTACTGATGTGCGCTGATGAGGCGGCACTGATGGGCAGCACTGATGGGCACTGATGAGGTGGCACTGATGGGCACTGATGAGGTGGCACTTATGGGCACTGATGAGGTGGTACTAATATGCCGCACTGATAGGCGGCACTGATAGGCGGCACTGATGAGCACTGATAGGCGGCACTGATGAGCACTGAGAGGCGGCACTGCTGGGCACTGAGAGGTGGCACTGCTGGGCACTGAGAGGCGGCACTGACGGGCCGCACTGATGGGCACTGATAGGCGGCACTGATGGGCACTGGCGGGTGGCACTGATGGACACTGACGGATGGCACTGATGAGCACTGATGGGCAGCACCATCAGTGCCCACAGTGCTGCCAGTCAGTGCTCATCAGTGCCTAGATGAGCAGGCACTGATGGGCACTGACTGGCAGCACTATGGGCACTGATGGTGCCTCAAAAGTAGCTTATACAGTATCTCACAAAAGTTAGTACACCTCTCACACTTTTGTAAATAGTTTATTATAACTTTTCATGTGACAACACTGAAGAAACACTTTGCATACTTTATATTTATCTCGCTTACATCAAACTTTACTCTTGTGCAGTGCATAAAGTATGGAAGAAACCAATAACAAAACATGTCATTGGAAAAACTTTGGCCACACCTGGGTTAATAGCTTAAAAAGGGCCGGAGCTCTTCCCTGTGCCCTCTAACATAGAGGAGAAAGGAGGAACAAAGGACAACTGGGTCTCTTAAACTTCCTCACCTAATTTCTAAAGCCTGAAACAGCTGGACTTGCTTGGGGTATCTGAAATTAGGGAAAGAGCCTGAAGCGACAATACAGAAATATTTTCCAGTGCTCTGTAAAAGTGTTTCTCTCCTTTGCTATTAGGTCTGGGGAATGTCACCTTTCTTGGCCTGGAATACCCAGAATTCCACTGGTAATGCCAACCATCTTCAACGTCGGCACAGAACACACCGTTCCATTCTCAACACAAACAAGTACAACCAAAACAGACTTTAGGTAAATCTAGAGTAAAAGGGATAGAGACTTACAATAACATAATATGCACACCGATCAGCCATAACATTATGACCATTGACGGGTAAAGTGAACAAGAATGATTATCTCACTACTAGGGTATCTGAAAGTGGATGGGATATATTAAGCAGCAAGTAAACATTCTCCCCCTGAAGTTGATGTTTGGATAACAGAAAATATGGACAACCATAAGGATTTAAGTGACTTTGACAAGGGCCAAATTGTAATGACTAGATGACTGGGTCAGAGCAACCCCAAAACTGCAGCTCATGTGGGCATCAGAACTGGACCGTGGAGCAATAGAAGAAGGTAGCCTGGTCTGATAAATTCAAGAATGGCTTGAGGAACACAGCATCAAGGTGTTAACCTGGCCTCCAAATTCTCCAGCACTCAGTCCAATCAAGCATTTGTGGGATGTGCTGTAAAACCAAGTCCCATCCATGGAGGTACCACTTCGCAACTTACAACACTTAAAAGATCTACTACTGACAGCTTGCTGCCAGATACCACAGCATACCTTCAGAGGTCCAGTGGAGGTCCAAGCCTCGATGGGTTATGGTGGGTGGTCAAGATATTATGGCTGATTGGTGTATATCAGACAGAAACTGTAGTTTAAGGGTTAGTGCAGAGGAACAGGAAAAGTATAAAACTGAAGCTAATATATACAAAGGGGGATTTACTAAAACTGGAGAGTGAAACATTTGCTGCAGCCCTGTACAGAAACCAATCAGCTTCAGACAACATGTACGGCGCTTGCCTGGGAGCAGCTAGGGGTGCACGCGTGCCGCCGGAGGTGCGCTCCCGCCCCCGCTCGTCAGCTGGGGAGCCACTCGCAATCTCCCGCAGCATAGGGAGAAAGACAGACGGCTGATGTAAACACAGCTGTCTGTCATTCTCCCTGAAGTAATGACAGAGGCTATGCGATCCTGCTATATAGGATCGCATGTCTCTGTGATTACTTCACAAGCCACGCCCCCTGACAGTTAGAATCACGCCCCTAGGGACACACTTAACCCCTTGATCACCAGTAAAGTTAATCCCTTCCCTGCCAGTGTCATTTTTACAGTAACAGTGCATATTTATACCACTGATTACTGTAGTAATGTAACTGGTACCCCCAAAAGTGTCAAAAATGTCAGTTAGGGGTCCCATCTGTCTGCCGCAATGTCGCAGTCCCGCAAAAAAAAAAAAAAAAAAATCGCAGATTGCTGCCATTACTAGTTAAAAAAAACAATGAAAATGACAAAAATCTTTCTCGTAGTTAGTTAGACCCCGTTCACACTGGGGCGACCTGGTCACCTGACAGGTCGCCGTAGGTCGCCTGCCATAGAGAAGCTGTGGACCCGTTCTAATAGGAGCAACACAAGTCGCTCCGACTTAGAAAAAGGGTCCGGAGCTTCTTTGGGGCGACCTGGAGCGACCTGCATTGACTTCAATGTTATGAAGTCCGTGCCGGCCGCTCCGAGGTCGCGGTGCGAGCTGCACGCCGCGACCTGTGAGGTCGCCCTGGCAAGTCGGATCGCCCCAGTGTGAACGGGGTCTAAAAGCAATAACTTTTGTGCAAACCAATCAAAATACGCTTATTGCGATTTTTTTCCCCAAAAATATGTAGCAGAAAACAAGTTGGCCTAAAATGTAAAAAAAAATTAGATTTTTACATTTTATTTTGAGAATTTCATATAAAAAATGTGAAAAATATTGTTATTTTTTCAAAATTGTCGCTCTTTTTTTGTTTATAGTGCAAAAAATAAAAATCGCACAGGTGATCAAATACCACCAAAAGAAAGCTCTGTTTGTGGGGAAAAAAAGGGTACAGCGTCGCACGACCGCGTAATTGGCCTTTAAAGTCACGCAGTGCCAAATCGCAAAATAGGGACTGGTCTTTGAGCAGCCAAATCCTCCGGGGCTAAAGTGGTTAAAATAAAGATATCTTTTTACTGGTATACACTACGTGGTGCTTTCTGCTTTTATCTTCGGTATGAAAACACATGGATGAATGTACAATTAATGAGTTTCTTTTAACGCACCTTTTGTGATAATTGGGAGCATACCTAACCTCCTGATGACTTAATTTGAGAAGATCCCTATGATGCTTTTTGAGCGATGTGCATTCTGACTTTTCTGTAATCAGAATGTCATGGCTATCTTGTAAGCCTGCATGGTGTTACCTGGTGGAGGATCTTTCAGCTTACTTCAAGATACCCTCATCTTTCAATTGTTCACACTGGTGGATATTATCACCTTCCTTCACATTTGTTCTGGACTCTAATGTTCTACATTTCACATTTGGACTTACTATAAGTGAGTTTAGGTTTTTATATGAATATCACGTATACTCCTGTGGGTGTATTTTGGTTTTAATTGGATAACTTATCAATTTATTATTAGTGTTGGAATTAGTGCAGCATGTTCTTTTGGTATTTTCAGGTTTTAGCCCTCGTTCACATTGAGATGAAGTCACATGATTTCAAAGCCGCATTTCAGTCTGACTTTGTGGGCCACTTGAAAGACATCTGTGCCGGTTCATGCACAGATGTCTATTGAAGTAGCCCCCAAAGTCGCCAAAAGTATTGCAGGAGCTCACCTGTTTCCCATCCATCCATTAGCATTCATGTACTCCCATGTTGGAGACACTCAGTTTGAGTAGTGTTAGGACTGCAGGATACACAGGGTGCCTTGGAGTGGCCTGCAGCTTATACATGCGTTTGCAAATGTGTGTTAACTAAACCCCTGTTTTTAACCAATTATGTTAGACAGGTTTATTTGGTTTGTCAGCAGACTGGTGGGTAAGTATAGCAAACTAAGGGCCGGTTGGTTTCTACACACACACACACACACCTTCTTTAATCCCCTTTTTCTCTTCATATACTATATATAATATATTCTGTTATATACAGGGATGGAGACGCTGAGCAGTGCTCGCCGGTGTCTCATGTAAAGTCCCAAAACTGCCCAAATTTTCGATGTCTATTGAAGTGGCCCCCAAAGTTGCCAAAAGTATTGCAGGAACTTATAATAGCTTTCAACTGGCTGGTGTCAGCTCAGTGTAATAGAGGATTTCAGGTAATTGTGATTGCTGAATAGTACAATTCCATGACCTGGATGTGAAATTACATATTTGGCGAGAGCTCTTCTACTGAAGTGGAACTACAATCAAACCATAACATGAAAGACTGTAGAGCGGAAACAACAAAATATTCAAACAAGCAGTTAAAGCACAACTCCAATAACATTTTTTTTTTTAGTTTTTTATAGGGGAGGGAAAGGTTAGAACCATTGTTTTATAGCGGTCAGTGTTTCAGCGAGAATTAATTTGACTTCCTGTCCCAAAGACTAACCAGGAAAAGAGGAGAAATCTAACCAAACAGGATATAGATGACAAAAAACAACTGACAGAGGTTCTAACACCATCCAAAATGGAACTAAATGATTTGGCTGGCTTTTACCTACAGCCTCACCGCCCCCAGTCTTTCTTTCAACTTCACTTTATCGAAAATGAGTAAAACATACTTTTGGCTGGATTTAAGCTCTAAATGAAAACCAAAAATCCTGTCCCAATATTAGCACTCCAGAGGTTCAAGGTGGACATATAACAAAAAATTCACAGAAGCACATTTATTTCAAAATGCACACAAATAAAAAAAACTTTGTGTTGCCATGGTCTTTTTTTTATCATCATTTCAGTACTTTGCTCGATTCTTTGGTGTAGGAGTTAGAGTTATGCTTCAACATTGAGTTTTCTCTTTGAAATTTAAGCTATATAGTACCTGCCAAAGGCTCCATATGTGTTGACAATCCGTAGAGGGTTGAATGACGTGTTCATAAGTTGCTTGGAGCTCATCAGGTTCACAACGACGGGGACACTGAGATAGGCAATGAGGACACCCAGAGACACATGTAGAATCTGGCGGATGTAGGAACCTAAGTGAAAATGGCTAGATTAGCTGGGTGTATCTGAGAGCTTCCCAAAAAAATACATTTTCAAAAGTCAATAGCGGTTCTGGTTGAAGAGCCTAATAGCAGAGCTCCCTGGACTGGATTTCCATACAGCCAACATTGGCCGTTGTAGCCTAGGGCGGCAGGGCTTCCAGGAGTGGGACAAAGCTTCCCACACATCATATTGCAGTAACACTATTCTGTGTATAATGAAAGGTTCTAGACTGCCGTCTAGCAATATGTCCAGGTCCTCATTGTTACATAATTAGTCAGACTAAAAGGCACGTCTATTGAGTTCAGCTGAAGAATAAAAATTAAAAAAAATAATAACCTCTATCCTCAAAACCCTTAACCTGTAAATGATCCAGGGGAAGGTAAAATAAATATCCCATATTGCCCATGATCCAATTTGCTTTATCCCTCCTGGTCCTATAAGAAACCCCCTGTATCTACAACCTACAATGACAGTTATTTTACTTATCTAGAAACACATCCAGGCTTTTATAAAACAGTCTAAAGAACTGGCTAGAACCAGCTCATTTGGAGGACTGTTCCACATCTTCACAGCTTGTACCATACAGAGGTTAATCATACCTTTCTGAAGGAAAAAAGAGATCACCCTTGTCTTTTGCAATGATCCAAAAGTGAAAAACACAGCACCAAGTTTATTATGGGCCATTTATGAATATATATATATATATATATATATATCCACTATATTGTCAAAAGTATTGGGACATCTGCCTTTACACGCACATGAACTTGGCATCCCAGTCTTAGTCCGTAGAATTCAGTATTGAGTTGGCCCACCCTTTGCAGCTATAACAGCTTCAACTCTTCTGGGAAGGCTGTCCACAAGGTTTAGGAGTGTGTCTATGGCAATGTCTGACCATTCTTTCAGAAGCGCATTTGCGAAGTCAGGCACTAATGTGGACGAGAAGGCCCGGATCGCAGTCTCCACTATAATTCATCCCAAAGGTGTTCTATCGGGTTGAGGTCAGGACTCTTTGCAGGCCAATCAACTTCCTCCACCCTAAGCTTACTCATCCATGTTTTTATGGACCTTGCTTTGTGCACTGGTGCGCAGTCATGTTGGAACTGGAAAGGGCCATCCCCAAACTGTTCCCACAAAGTTGGGAGCATGAAATTGTCCAAAATGTCTTGGTATGCTGATTCCTTCAAGAGCTCTCTTCACAGGGACTATGGGGCCAAGCCCAACCCCTGAAAAACAACCCCCTGCACCATAATCCCCCTACACTAAATAATTTGGACCAGTGCACAAAGCAAGGTCCATAAAGACATGGATGAGTGAGTTTGGGGAGCAGGAACTTGACTGACCTGCACACAGTCCTGACCTCAACCCGATAGAAAACCTTTGGGATGATATAGAGCAGAGATGTGAGCCAGATCTTCTCTCAAACATCAGTGCCTGACCTCACAAATACGCTTCTGGAAGAATGGTAAAATATTCCCATCGACACACTCCTAAACCTAGTGGACAGCTTTCCCATAAGAGTTGAAGCTGTTATAGCTGCAAAGGGTGGGCCAACTCAATATTGAACCCTACAGACTAAGACTGGGATGCCATTAACATTCATGTGAGTGTAAAGGCAGGCGTCCCAATACTTTTAGGAATATAGTGTGTGTGTGTGTATATATACAGTGGGTACGGAAAGTATTCAGACCCCCTTAAATTTTTCACTCTTTGTTATATTGCAGCCATTTGCTAAAATCATTTAAGTTCATTCTTCTTCCTCATGAATGTACACATAGCACCAAATACTGACAGAAAAACACAGAATTGTTGACATTGTTGCAGATTTATTAAAAAAGAAAAACTGAAATATCACATGGTCCTAAGTATTCAGACCCTTTGCTCAGTATTTAGTAGAAGCCCCCTTTTGATCTAATACAGCCAGGAGTCTTTTTGGGAAAGATGCAACAAGTCTTTCACACCTGGATTTGGGGATCCTCTGCCATTCCTCCTTGCAGATCCTCTCCAGTTCTGTCAGGTTGGATGGTAAACGTTGGTGGACAGCCATTTTTAGGTCTCTCCAGAGATGCTCAATTGGGTTTAAGTCAGGGCTCTGGCTGGGCCATTCAAGAACAGTCACAGAGTTGTTGTGAAGCCACTCCTTCATTATTTTAGCTGTGTGCTTAGGGTCATTGTCTTGTTGGAAGGTAAACCTTCGGCCCAGTCTGAGGTCCAGAGCACTCTGGAGAAGGTTTTTGTCCAGGATATCCCTGTACTTGGCCGCATTCATCTTTCCCTCGATTGCAACCAGTCGTCCTGTCCCTGCAGCTGAAAAACACCCCCACAGCATGATGCTGCCACCACCATGCTTCACTGTTGGGACTGTATTGGACAGGTGATGAGCAGTGCCTGGTTTTCTCCACACATACCGCTTAGAATTAAAGCCAAAAAGTTCTATTTTGGTCTCATCAGACCAGAGAATCTTATTTCTCACCATCTTGGAGTCCTTCAGGTGTTTTTTAGCAAACTCCATGCGGGCTTTCATGTGTCTTACACTGAGGAGAGGCTTCCGTCGGGTCACTCTGCCATAAAGCCCCGACTGGTGGAGGGCTGCAGTGATGGTTGACTTTCTACAACTTTCTCCCATCTCCTGACTGCATCTCTGGAGCTCAGCCACAGTGATCTTTGGGTTCTTCTTTACCTCTCTCACCAAGGCTCTTCTCCCCCGATAGCTCAGTTTGGCCGGACAGCCAGCTCTAGGAAGGGTTCTGGTCGTCCCAAACGTCTTCCATTTGAGGATTATGGAGGCCACTGTGCTCTTAGGAACCTTAAGTGCAGCAGAAATCTTTTTGTAACCTTAGCCAGATCTGTGCCTTGCCACAAATCTGTCTCTGAGCTCTTCAGGCAGTTCCTTTGACCTCATGATTCTCATTTGCTCTGACATGCATTGTGATCTGGAAGGTCTTATATAGACAGGTGTGTGACTTTCCTAATCAAGTCCAATCAGTATAATCAAACACAGCTGGACTCAAATGAAGGTGTAGAACCATCTCAAGGATGATCAGAAGAAATGGAAAGCACCTGAGTTAAATATACGAGTGTCACAGCAAAGGGTCTGAATACTTAGGACCATGTGATATTTCAGTTTTTCTTTTTTAATAAATCTGCAACAATGTCAACAATTCTGTGTTTTTCTGTCAGTATGGGGGTGCTATGTGTACATTCATGAGGAAGAAGAATGAACTTAAATGATTTTAGCAAATGGCTGCAATATAACAAAGAGTGAAAAATTTAAGGGGGTCTGAATACTTTCCGTACCCACTGTATATTGTGACAGGAAGTCAGGTAAATCTGTGGATGTAGTCACAGACAGGAGATACATTTCCACCTGGTTTAGACAGTTCACCAATTACTATAGGGTGTCGGCTGCAAAGGCAGCAGGAAAGGTAGCCAGGACGGCTTAAGGAAGTTGAAAGTCCTTCAGCTGTTCGGAATGAGGAAGTTAAGGCCTCTATAATTTGTCCAAAGGAAGTCTATTGATTGCTGCCTCCTGACGCTGTGTGAGCTGGGGAGAGGAGGACAGTCAGATGTGTGCCTCCCGACGCTGTGTGGGCATGGGAGAAGGGATGCCCCCTGAAGCTGTGTGAGCATGGGGAAGACCTCCTGGAGCGATGTGTGCTGAGGAGGGTAAAAAGTGTGAAGACTACTCAAGGTGAGGTCTTGGACTATTTCTATGTGGAAAGAAATAAATGCACTGTTTGCTATGTGAAGAGACAAGCAAAGGAATGGTTGCTATGTGAAGAGACAAACAAAGGAATGTGTTCTAGGTGAAGAGAAAAGGGACATGTTCAAGGGACATTCTCGATGTGAAGAGATAATAAATGGACTATTGATAGTCTGCTGTATGATCAGCCAAGTCTGCCCAACAGTAGGTAGGTTCCTGTGTGTGAGAAGGTAGCCGCCCACAGTGGCAAGGATTTATTTTGTGTTTTATTTTATTTTGGATGTTTTTGACGCTTGCAGTCTGGTGAAGAAAACTGCATGAATAAACTAAACTGTTGTTTGCAACCACTTCTCGGCTATCTCCCTGTGTAACTAACCCCCCCAAGGGGTCATCCACACCCGCCACCGAGCTAATCAATCCCACAATATATATATATATATATATATACATACACACACTGCCCCGCATAAAAGAAAGTCACCACCTGGAATTAACTAAGCATGCAGTAACTATCCTATTGGATAGTTACTGCATGTGCCCAAAGAATGAGGTCAGCTGACTACCTGAATATACTGAATGACCAGGTTATTCCATCAATGAATTTTTTCTTCCCTGATGGCACGGCATATTCCAAGATGACAATGCCAGGATTCCTCGGGCTCAAATTGTAAAAGAGTGGTTCAGGGAGCATGGGACATCATTTTCATACATGGATTGGCCATCACAGAACCCAGAACTTAACCCCATTGAGAATCTTTGGGATGCGCCGGTGAAGGCTTTGCTCAGTGGTCTGACTCTCCCATCATTTGGTGAAGAATGAATGCAACACTAGACGGAAATAAATCTTGCGACATTGCAGAAGCTTATCGAAACAATGCCACAGCGAATGCGTGCCATAATCAAAGCTAAAGGCGGTCTACTTTTTCATTTGGTGGCAACTTTTTTTTTTTGGCTGGTCAGTGTGTGTATATATATATATATATATATATATATATATATATAATGATTAATAACTATTGATGTTGCTAGGACTTTGTTCACATGGGTGTACGAGTTTACATCCATACAAGGGCCATGTTTGGCCGCACAGGGACGCACAGGTTTTCCATGCATCCCTGTGCGGCAGCCCCATTTATGTCAATTGGGATGCAGTGGCTGCACAGACACAGTTGCTGCTTTCGCCCAGACAACCATGCGGGTAGATATCCCCAAATGCACACTGATGTCAAATTGGAAGCAACGGCTGTGTCTGTGCAGCTGCTGTGTCCCAAATGACATGAATGGGACTGCCTGCACGAGGATGCATGGAACACCTGTGAGTCCCCTTGTGGGCAAACACTGCCCATGCAAGGATGTACACTGTACTATGTCTGTGTGAGCAAGGCCTAATCCTGCAATGTGCATGCATTTGTACTGTGTACTTAAAGTTTGCCCACTCTAGGTTTGTACACCTAGAGCTAAACTGCTAGCAAAGTGCTGAAGTAGGATGACAGCATGCTGTAGTCTTCTAATTGCCAGATGCAGGCGTATGAGATGAACAACTGCACCCCCAGCATCGGTGTGCACTGTGTTACGCTAATGTCTTATCTTTGCTCTTTAAGATGAATGAAGATCTGGCAACACAGTATAACATGTGCATAACATTCATGTTACTTTATTGCAGATCCATCAAGTCAAGGGGGAGTCCAATATACAATAAAGGTTGATGTGTTTCAGCCCCCTACTGGGCCTTAGTCCTACGTTACAAGGCTGAAACGCACCAACCTTTTTTGGATATTGGATTCCCCCTTGACTTGATGGATCTGCAATGAAGTAACATGAATTCTATGTGCATGTTATACTGTGGTGCTGGACCTTCACCCATCTTCATCATTATCTGACAGTGTTTGCAGCTGTGGTCCAGGCACATGTATTTATTTATCCAGTAGCCTCATTTACAATTTAGGTTCTGCAGTTATTCTGCAGTTTGAACTCATCTTTGCTGTGAAGGTTCTCGATTATCCAGGTCATAACAGTATATCTAGTAGTAGTAGTAGTAACTCAACAAACTTTGTTTTGTAATGTTGAAGACATCCATGGATCCTCCTCAGTTCAAATAAATCTCAAGAACATGCCCCAACATTTAGCCACATAAGTTACCTATGGAGTAAAAAATGTTGAAATATGTTCTGCAGGCTCATTTGAACTGAGGAACGTCCTTGGATTAGTAGCAAAAAGTATCCAACATTACAGAAAAAGTCCAGTTGAGCAGTTCTTGGATGGATAACCTTCCAGCAGAGCCAACCAATCAACAAGTCTATTCAGTGTTCCTCCCCTCTGATTTTTTTTCCAGATTTTTACTATTTCATCATTTTGCAAGCAGTTACACCATGTTTTCACTGCTTTCTCACAACATTTCACTTCCTTAACTTGAAATTTCACAATTTTATATACCTTTAGAAAAAACAGCCATGGAAAATGGAAAATGCCATATTTATATTTTGTCAGCTGCTTTATTAGTAGCTATCTGTGTACCCATCCTCCACTACAATATGGTGGAAGTCCAGCTACACAAGGCACAATTGTGGGAACTGTTATGGCATTATAGAAATTGGCCTTTTTTACTGGTTCAGACCTACATAATTCTTAGTAATGGGAGCCTGCATGCTATAATTCTATGATCAGCTCTAGTATGGTAACAAGAAAAAAAAAAAACAGCTGGTACTTAGATTTCTGGGGCGCTTTGTATATTGAATGGCACATGCTGGTGATTATTTTGTATGCTTCCATGCCACCGCAGAGAACTGCATTTTTCAGCTACGCGCTGAGAGCACTTGGGAACATTTTTATTCCTGCAACAGCCTGCCAGTACTACACAGGGGAAAAGGTGCTGCAAGTGATAGATGGGGCAGGATGGCGTCTGAGCCCAGCTGACCAATGAACAAACCTTGTTCCCATGCTAAGCCATCAGGGAAATGAGATGTGGCATAACCAGTGAACATTTCTGATAGCTACATATAAACAAACAGGTCATGCTGGCTCCTCCATTCTAGGAAAATAAGAAATATAGGTAAAAAAAATGGTATTTGATATTCATTGGAAGTCTTCCGGAGGTATTTTCATACTTAATTAGACATTTATTTCTAAACAGTCCATTGTTTTTAAGGGCCTTGTCAATTATTTTAAACAATGGCATCTAAACATACAAGGTTATAACAAAGCAGCCATGTCCAGAATCCCATTAGGTGTGCTTCCTCTCTAGACACATTTTGCTAGCAGAGTCCAGAGGGGAGCAAGCACATCTAAAGGGATTCTGAGATAAAAAATGACTGAAGCTTCAGTGCATTTGCTTTATGGGCACCTCGTTGAAGGCATGTGCTGTACAGTGGATATAGAAAAGAATCACCCCCCTTTAATATCACATTTTGCTGCTTTGCAGCCTGAAATGTAGACAGACACAGTTTTTGTATTATCTAGCTGTATTTACTAGTGCAACTTCTAACATCCAAGAGAAAGATATAACATCAACCAACAGAAAAAAAAATAAAAAACAGAATCACTTGGTTGGAAAAAGGATCAACCCCCCCCCCTTTTTTCAAACGTTTGTTGAACCACCTCTAATTACAGCCTTTACTCTATTGGAAAATGTCTCTACTAACTTTACACATCCAGACTTTGCAATATTTGCCCACTCTTCTTTGCAGAACTGCTCAAGTTCGGTTAAATTTGATGGTGACTATTTGTGGACTGCAGTCTTCAAGTCATTCCACAGTTTTCAATAGGTTTTAAGTCTGGGCTCTGACTAAGCCATGTAAGGACATTCATATTTTTCTCCTTCAACCACTGTTAGTGCCTAGTCAGAACCCAGACCTAAACCCCATTGAAAATCTGTATAACTAGTATAACTGCATATAACTGCGGTGGCTGGTCGGCAAGTGGTTTAACCACTTGCCGACCGCCGCCCGACTATATATGGCGGCGGTCAGCCCCTCCCAGGCAAAGTGACGTACCGGTACGTCACTAGCCTGGGAGCAAACAGGGGGCGAGTGTGCGCCGCCGGGGGCGAGATGCGAGCCGCCGGAGGCGCGCTCCCGCCCCCGCTCGTTCACTAAGAAGCCCGCGCATGTGACATCGGGTCCGCCGGTCACTCGCGATCATCGGGTGGAGAGGGAGAAAGGCAGGCGGCTATTGTAAACAAAGCCGCCTGTCATTCTTCCCTGTGTAAAAGCACAGATCACTCGGTCCTGCTATGTATGACCGTTGATCTGTGCTGTTACACACACAGCCACATCCAATCACAGTTAGAAGCACGCCCCTAGGGACACACTTAACCCCTCCCTCTCCAATAAAGTTAACCCCTTCCCTCCCAGTGTCATTTTTACAGTAACAGTGCATATGTATAGCACTGATTACTGTAGTAATGTCACTGGTACCCCCAAAAGTGTCAAAAATGTCAGTCAAGGGTCCGATCTGTCCGCCGCAATGTCGCAGTCCCGCAAAAAAAAAAAAATGCAGATCGCCGCCATTACTCGTTAAAAAAAAAACCAATAAAATTGACAAAAATCTTTCCCTTAGTTAGTAAACGCAATAACTTTTGCGCAAA
>NC_138773.1:57966942-57989142 GCF_965119305.1 Pelophylax lessonae | reverse complement strand
GCCTAATGTACCCTATTATGGTGCTTTCATGTCCGTTTAAAAAAAATTACATCATGCTAGCCATTTTTTTTTTTTACATGTAAATGCACTGGATTTGTAAATGTATCATAAATGCATGTAAATACAACTCAGTAAAAAAAAAAGAAAAATGCCAAAAAATGTACCGCAAACACATTACAAAAGGATGCAAACGCACATGTGATACCGCGCACTGAACGCAGGGATTGTGGTGCCAGCAAGCCCTTAATCCCCAAGGTTCAGAGTTGGAGAGGGAGCATCAAATCTATGAGCTAATCTATTGCATTGTATATTGATGTCCTTTTTCAGCATTCTGGCAGGGGGGTAGAGCAGAGTGAGGCCACATCATAATGGTGATGCTTCTTCACTGTTCAGTCAGCAGACTGGAGGCTTTACTGCAATGGGAAATAAAATGAGGTTATTTGGCCTGGCTGTGCTGTCTGGCAGGGATGGCTGAATTACAAGACTGGCCGTCAGTGACTGACGGCCAGTCTTGTAATTCATCCATCCCTGCCAGACAGCACAGCCAGGCCAATAACCTCATTTTCCTCCAGCGCCCAGGGCAAAGATGCCAAACCGTGCCCCCTTCCCCCATTCATAATGTGCAAATTTAGAGGGTCCTACACTCAGTAAACCATTGCACCCAGGGCAACCGTCCCTCCCGCCCACCCCTTGTCCCGGCCCTGCTGGCCGTGCAGAATTTTGAAATCATTTGGTAGGTGAGACGATCCACATATATGCATTTTAATTGTCTGCTTCTCGTTTTCTTGGTGTACACAGTATTTTATTTTATTGGTTATTTTCAGTGATTTCAGTACAGCTCAGTCATAAGGAACGTCTCTTTTTTATGAGGTCGGAGCTGTCAGTTGGTCCTCTGCAGACATCATTTAAAGACATCACATTGCAGGTCATTGTATTAGTGAAGCCTATTATTAGGAAGTGCTGTTATTACATGACATGCCCCTGATTTACTAACCAACACCTGTTGTCACAGACAAGCCCAGCAGCCCTCAACATGACACTAGTCAATGAAAACAGAAGCATGACGGCTATATTCCTGTGTAGACTGACAGCCCCCAGTGCACATCCACTATCACTTATCTTATATACTCCTTGCATTGAATTATAGAAGGAATTGTGTTCCGGCTGCCTTGCAAGGCTTCAATATTAGGTGAGTGAAGGCTTCTAATGAATGCAACACTTTCCCAGGATCAATACAGGGGCTGATCTGTGTACTACAGACAGAGTACTAGGTAAATACAAATACACCGGTGACACTTTCCACACCTCTGGAGTCACTTCCCCCACACACCGGCCAGTTTTAGTCATATGGAAGCTTTGAAGACAAACTTCTTCACACATTACTTGATTGAGTTATTGTAACATGGTATGGACCAGGGAACTCCAACTGTTTATACAAGGGCCACCCTGTACAATGTACAAAGACTGGGGGGACAACAAAAACTGTTTTATAAATGGATGAATAACATTTAGAATTCTCCATCATAGCCCCCTTACATTAGGGTTCCCATCAGAGTCCTCCTTTCCTCAAATTCCCCTCCAGAGCCCCCCCTTATATTAGGGTCCCCTCCAGAATCCCCCCCCTGCATCAGGGCCTCCATCAGAGTCCCTGCTTACATTAGGGTCCCTATCAGAGCCCCCCTTACATCAGGGTCCTCTCCAGAATATCCCTTACATTAAGGTCCCCTTGTAGTTCCCTTTACATCATGGTCCCCATCAGAGCTCCCCTTGCATCAAAGTCCCCTACAGAGCCCCCTTTACATCAGGGCCACCCTCAGAGACCTCCTTACATCAGTGTCCTCTCCAGAATACCTCTTACATTAGAGTCCCCTCGTAGTTCCCTTTATATCAGGATGACCATCAGAGCCCCCCTTACATCAGAGTCCCCTTTCAGAGCCTCCTTTACATCAGAGTCCCCTACAGAGCCCCCTTTACATCAGGGCCCCCCTCAGAGACCTCCTTACATCAGGGTCCTCTCAAGAATACCTCTTACATTAGGGTCCCCTTGTAGTTCCCTTTATATCAGGGTGACCATCAGAGCCCTCCTTACATCAGAGTCCCCTTTCAGAGCCTCCTTTACATCAGGGTCCCTTTTACATCATTGACCCCATCAGAGTTCCCCTTACATCAGGGTCCTCTTACATCAGAGTCCACCCCTAATACCAAGATCCCCATCTGAGTCCCCCCCTTACATCAAGGTCCCCATAAGATCCTCCTTACATTAAATTCTGCCTCAGAGCCCCCCTTACATCAGGGTCCGCATCAGAGTCCCCCCTTACATGAGTGTCCCCTTCAGAGTACCCTTTACAGCCTGGGACAGGTCCAGGAAGGCCTGGGTTTAGAGGAAGTGGGTTTAATGATGCTCTCCATCACACTTATGACATCTAGTGATAGAGAAAATGTACTGCAGGAGAAATCTCTAGATTGAAGGTGAATATTGCAGCAAAAGCTGTATTTTTTGTTTTTTTATATGTTAATGAACGACTACTACTTATTATTATTATTATTATTATTATTAATATTATTATTATTATTATTATTATTATTATTATTATTATTATTAATATTATTATTATTATTCTCTTGTTATTATTGTTATTAAAATTGGGGGATGAAAATTGTACCCATCATAGTTTAACTGACATTAAGAACCGGTTCACACTAATCACAAAACTTTGAAGTCGCCCGTGCAGCGCAACTTCATCGCGGCTTGCAAACTACTAGAAGTCAATGCAAGTCGCTCCGACTTCGCCAAAAAATAGCGCAGGAACCTTTTTCTAAGTCGGAGCGACTTGAGACGCTCGTATTAGAACGGTTCCATTGCACAGCATTGGGAGCTACTTGTTAGGCGACCAAGTCGCCTGACAAGTCCGAGTAGTGTGAACCGGCACTTAATATTTTTCTTTTACATTTTGTTGACAAAAACCCCCCAAAAAAACAAAACCAAAAAAAAAAAAAAACAAAGATATACACAGTATAGCTCTGGCTTTGTACAGTCTATGGTCTATGAGCCTGGTAGAGCCATTAGATTGTCAGCTCCTTAGCACTGATGTGAACAGACATTTGTCCCTCTAATGCTGCAATGAATGTTGGTGCCATATTAATTATATATATATATATGTATAACAAGAAAACTTTATATGTATATAGGCAGATGAAGGCAAATTCTCCAAAATAGGACACAGATAACGAGGAGCGTTTTTTAATTTTTTTTAATTTTTCTTCTGTATAAACAAAAACGTAAAAAGTATTTTAGGAATCATGTTTGTTGCTAATTTGCTATATCCTGTATATAACACCATCACATAGTAAGGATGAAGAAATGCCATACATAACTAGATGGGCAGATTAGTGAATTGGATTTAATTGTTGTATGTTTGATGCTATTTGACAATTACTTCTCTGCCCTGAAGGGCGCCATTCATTATTGGCACTGTCCAGGCACCCAGCAGGGGTTGGAGCTCCGGACTCCATTCAACTTCTGTTTGACTTTCTGCAAAGAGTTGGAGATTTAAATAAAATAAGCATAATCTGCTTAATTTACACTGCTGATTACTCCATGATGGCAGCATGAAAGAAGCAAATTCCGCAGCGTGGCGGTTTGCTCTAAAAACGTAATTTTGTCTCCAAGCGCATCAAAGAAAACCTATGGCCTCCTATTGTGCGATTTTGCCCTTGCGTTGCCATTAAGGCTGCATTCACACTATAGCGCTTCATCAATGCATGCAAAAATAATGACAAATTGCACGTGTTCACAAAATGCGCAAATCACCAATTGCACCATTGCAGTAGTGCCATTTACTGATAATAGCACCCCAAACGCTGCAAAAAGCAGACAAATGCTGCCAACTTTGTAGTTAAAAAAAACGCTTAAACCTCCAAAGTTGGATGAAATGCTTTGCCACGTTTGTTGCAATGGGCTACCCTACACACAACAGGCGTGGCAATGCTTCCTTTGTGTGATGCATCTAATTGCAGCACTATAGTAATCAATGAGCTCATATCAAGCCTAGCGCATACTATTAGAACATTGGACACAAATTATCTGTATTTGGAACAATTGTTCGATTCTCTGTTCAATAGTATACCGCTTTCCTGAGCCAATATGGACTGTTCACATGAAAATTTCCAAAGGGACTACTGCGCATTATCAGAAACAATGCACGCATAGACTAGACATAGACTGCAGCTACACATGTGGGAAGTTGTCCTCTCTTTCAGAATTTTTTTACCATTTTATGCATTCTCCTTTTCAACATGGGACCAAGACACTGGAAAATGCAAACGATCGTTTGTCCGATTTTCTAATAGTGCTTACTAGGCTTCACAGCTACTTCTACATACTAGGACATGCAAGAAAAGTGGCCGCACACCAAACGATGGCTACACGATGAAAGGCTTTATTGAAATTGGATGCAAGGTATATCAAATGGATGGTAGACGCGTTTCACACGACTGTGTGAAACGCGTCCACCATCCATTTGCTGTACCTTGCATCCCATTTCAATAAAGCCTTTCATCGTGTAGCATGCTTTGGGTCGTGTGAAACGCGTCTACCATCCATTTGCTGTACCTTGCATCCTATTTCAATAAAGCCTTCCATCGTATAGCCATAGTTTATAGCCATATAGCCACTTTTCTTGCATTCCTGTTTGAGGTGGCGATCCGAGGTCCTGCACCCATGGCTGGCTGTGGAGTTCCTACCGCCTGAGCGGTGCGCATCTTCTCTTCCTACATACTAGTCCAGCCTTTCTCAAGCTTTTCAACACAGAGGAACCCTTGAAATCAATTTCTGGTCTTGGGGAACCCCTGCTAAAAATGAAAAATCTACAACTCATGACACATTAGTGTGACAAGAATTACCCCACTTACAGATAGCTAAAAGGAACAATAGTGTCATTGGGAACTTATCTGAGAGGCAGAAATTGCCCATTGCTCAAAGAACCCCCAGCAACCTCAGGAGGAACCCTAGGATTCCACGGAACCCTGGTTGAGAAACCATGATCTAGGGTATCAGTGATGACTCAAACTT
The DNA here is from genome assembly GCF_965119305.1 of Pelophylax lessonae. Taxonomy (NCBI): domain Eukaryota; kingdom Metazoa; phylum Chordata; class Amphibia; order Anura; family Ranidae; genus Pelophylax; species Pelophylax lessonae. The sequence continues at coordinate 57,984,071 of NC_138773.1, read as the reverse complement.
GTGAAAATTCTCCCGATACCCAAAACCAATACTTTGCAGTGCAATTTGCATCTATACAAATTGAATGGGGGCACCTTACACCGCAAAGAATTGCATGCGATTTGAACAGGAATGTGATATGATTCCTGCTTGAATCACATGCAGTTTCCCGCACCGCTCCTGTGTGGCAAAGTGATTTTTACCTTGAGTTCACACAGGAACGGTGTGGGAAACATTCCCTACATGATGGGTTTCACCAACTCCAGCTCCCCATCCGACTGTGGACATCTGCGGCTTGGTATCCTCCTGCCTCTCCCATGTCCTTGTACCTTGCATCTCCAGCAGCTCTACCCCCCCCCCCCACCCCCAGCCTGAAAATGCGGACTACAGGGATTATAATTGGTCAGCACCATCCAATCAGAAGCCGTCTAGCCCGTACTGTCAGGAGAGGAGAGAAAGTCGCAGGAATTTCAAATCCCTGGACTGTGAAGCTGCTTTTCTGCTGCATCTGACAGCGGGGGATTGTGGCAATCTGGTACAGCGGGACCGGGAGGGGGGGGGCGGGGTTGGAGATGGGTTGGATTGTTGGAACCACTGGAGGCTGGGGGGAGAGAGCTGCTGGAGTTGCAATTCTTTGCAGTGCGATTTGTGCCCATTCATTTTGTATAGACGCAATTCGCAACACAAAGTATCGGTACTCGGCGTTGACTGAAAGTATTGGTACTCGTACTCGCCGATAAAAAGGGCATTGTTGCGCAAATCCCTACTACATCTGAAAATGAGAATGGTGTTTAGATGCTCATGAAACAAGTAGGACACAGCTGCAGATTTTCTGCACGTAGATCTGCAGATCATATGCAAGTATGCGAATAAACGCGTATAAATGTGCAAAAAAGGGGATACTTTAGGTGCATGTTTTCCGCACTTAGATCTGCAGATCCTATGCAGGTAGGCGCATAAACGTATATAAATGTGCAAAAAGTGGAATACTTTAGGTGCATGCTTTGCGTACGTAGATCTGCAGATCTTTTGCAGGTAAGCATATAAACGTGTATAAATGCGCAAAAACGGGAATACTTTAGGTGCATGTTTTCTGCACGTAGATCTGCAGATCTTATGCAAGTACGCGCATAAACACGTATAAATGTGCAAAAACAAAAATACTTTAGGTGCATGTTTTCTGCACGTAGATCTGCAGATCTTATGCAAGCATGCGCATAAACGTGTATAGATGTCCAAAAAAGGGGAATACTTTAGGTGCATGTTTTCCGCACGTAGATCTGCAGATCTTCTTATGTTGGTACGCGCATAAACGCGTATAAATGGGCAAAAATGGGAATACTTTAGGTGCATGTTTTCCGCACGTAGATCTGCAGATCTTATGCAAGTACGCGCATAAACGTGTATAAATGTGCAAAAACAGGGATACTTTAGGTGCATGCTTTGCGCACGTAGATCTGCAGATCTTATGCAAGTACGCGCATAAACGTGTATAGATGTGCAAAAACAGGGATACTTTAGGTGCATGCTTTGCGCACGTAGATCTGCAGATCTTATGCAGGTACGCGCATAAACGTGTATAGATGTGCAAAAACAGGAATACTTCAAGTGCATGTTTTCAACACGTAGATCTGCAGATCTTCTTATGTTGGTACGCGCATAAACGTGTGTATATGCGCAAAAATGGGAATACTTCAAGTGCATTATTTTCCGCACGTAGATCTGCAGATCTTATGCAATAAACAGGAATACTTTAAGCGCGTTTTACGAAGGTTTTTTTTAGCTCTGTCAACAAAAACCTTCAAAATAAGCGCAGCATTTTTTTTTGCTTATATGAATGAGCTTTTAGCGGCACCCTAAATGCAGCAAAACATGCGGTGTAATAAACACGTAACGCTCAAAAAAGGCGAATGTGTTTATTGCGATTATTATCATTTATTATTAATTATTACTAATATTATTATTTATTATTACTATTATTATTTATTATTACTACTATTATTATGTATTATTAATTATTACTATTATTATTACTACTATTATTATTTATTATTTATTATTACTATTATTTATTATTCATTATTACTATTATTAGTTATTATTACTATTATTTATTATTTATTATTACTATTATTATTTATTATTACTATTTATTATTACTATTATTATTATTTATTATTAAATGGTGAGCACACAGCCTGATGTGAATGGAAACGCTCACAGACAACTTGCAGAGAGGTCACTGAGTTTGTATTGGTCATCATTAGGGACATTTGTAGTGACAAATCCCCCAAAATTCAGAGGCTGCCATGGGATTGGCTGCCTCCCGGTACACAGACAGCGCAGCGATCACAACACAGCGCTCAGCGCACGTGGGGGAACATTGTAGCAAGTAAAGGGGAAAAAAAGGTTCAGGGCCACGCCTCCTCCCCGCGGCGAGCCAATGATAGAAGGGGGAGTGTCTGTGAGCAGCTTACTTATGAAAGGTGTGTGTGGGAGGGGAGCTCAGAGCTCAGTGCCCGGTGCTCAGTGATTGCTGTGCCATCCGGCTCCGTTCTACACAAGGATCGCTGCCATCCCCGGTCTATTACCGATCCGCCCCCACCCTCCCTGGCACTGCCAGCTCACCAGCCCGATGTTGAACATGAGCTCCGGCCAGGAGCAGGCTCCCGATGGCCCCTGCAGCCCGGCGGGCACTGCCAGCTCCATGTCCCACGTTTCGGACTCCGACTCGGACTCTCCGCTGTCCCCGGCCGGCTCGGAGGGGCGAGGATCGCTCCGGGGCCCCGGGATCTCCAAGAAGGACCCGGACGGCGGGACGATGGATGAGAGATTCCCCGCCTGTATCCGGGAAGCCGTGTCCCAGGTGCTGAAGGGCTATGACTGGTCCCTGGTGCCCATGCCGGTCCGGGGCTCCGGATCACTCAAAGCCAAGCCGCATGTCAAGAGACCGATGAATGCCTTCATGGTGTGGGCACAGGCTGCCCGGAGGAAGCTGGCCGACCAGTACCCACATCTACACAATGCCGAGCTCAGCAAGACACTGGGCAAACTATGGCGGTAAGTGCCCACCATTACCTACCAATCAGGACCCAACACCCTCCGACAATTCCTGGGGTGTGTATATACCTAGCCATGGAAACCTACCACCTTCCGACAAATCATAGGCTTCACATTGACCTGTCCCTGGAGACCTACCACCTTCCGACAATTCATAGGGTGCCCACTGACCTGTCCCTGGAGATCTACCACCTTCCGACAATTCATAGGGTGCCCACTGACCTGTCCCTGGAAACCTTCCACCTTTCTACAATTCATAGGGTGCCCACTGACCTGTCCCTGGAGACCTACCACCTTCCGACAATTCATAGGGTGCCCACTGACCTGTCCCTGGAGACCTACCACCTTCCGACAATTCATAGGGTGCCCACTGACCTGTCCCTGGAGACCTACCACCTTCCGACAATTCATAGGGTGCCCACTGACCTGTCCTGGGAGATCTACCACCTTCCGACAATTCATAGGGTGCCCACTGACCTGTCCCTGGAGACCTACCACCTTCCGACAATTCATAGGGTGCCCACTGACCTGTCCCTGGAGACCTACCACCTTCCGACAATTCATAGGGTGCCCACTGACCTGTCCCTGGAGACCTACCACCTTCCGACAATTCATAGGGTGCCCACTGACCTGTCCCTGGAGATCTACCACCTTCCGACAATTCATAGGGTGCCCACTGACCTGTCCCTGGAGACCTACCACCTTCCGACAATTCATAGGGTGCCCACTGACCTGTCCCTGGAGACCTACCACCTTCCGACAATTCATAGGGTGCCCACTGACCTGTCCCTGGAGACCTACCACCTTCCGACAATTCATAGGGTGCCCACTGACCTGTCCCTGGAGACCTACCACCTTCTGACAATTCATAGGGTGCCCACTGACCTGTCCTGGGAGATCTACCACCATCTGATAATTCATAGGGTGCCCACTGACCTGTCCCTGGAGACCTACCACCTTCCGACAATTCGTAGGGTGCCCACTGACCTATCAATGGGGACCTACCACCTTCCGACAATTCATAGGGTGTGTATATACCTAGCCATGGAAACCTACCACCGTCTGACATTTCATAGGGTGCCCACTGACCTGTCCCTGGAGATCTACCACCATCTGACAATTCATAGGGTGCCCACTGACCTGTCCCAGGAGACCTACCACCTTCTGACAATTCATAGGGTACCCACTGACCTGTCCAGGGAGATCCACCACCATCTGATAATTTTATAGGGTGCATGCTGACCTGTCCCTGGAGATCTACCACCTTCTGACAATTCATAGGGTGCCCACTGACCTGTCCCTGGAGATCTACCACCTTCTGACAATAGAATGCACAACCGACCTATCTGTGAGGACCCACCACCTTCCCACAATGCATAGGGTGCACAACCGACCTACCTATGAAGGCTCACCACCCTCTGATAATTCATAGGGTGCACACTGAGCTATCCATGGGGACCCACCGCCCTTCAACAGTTGAAGGGGTGCACACTGACCTATCTATGAGGACCCACTACCCTACTACAGTTCATAGGGTGCACACTGACCTATCTCTTGAGACCTACCACCTTCTGACAATCCATGGGGTGCACACTGACCTAGCCATGGAGACTCACCACCCTCTGAGAATTTATAGGGTGTACACTGACCTGTCCCTGGAGACCCACCACCCTCCGACAATTCATAGGTGTCCACACACCTATCCACTGAGACCCAGCACCCTCTGACAATTCATAGGAAGCAAAGGAGATGTGAAAATTTAGTGGTAGTACTTATGTATAGGACGTCTCTTATTTCAAGGTTTTAGACATTTATCCTTAGAAGGTCCCAGTTTTTGGGGGGCTTTGCATGAAGTTTTTATTCTTTCTTGGCTTTTAATGTCCTATTTTTAAGGAGGTGTATTTAAAATACGTAATAAGTTATATGTAATCTACTAAATATGCAATGGATGGTGTATAGTGTTCTGCATTTACTATTACAACTAAAGAGAATAGCTAGTTCAGGTATAACAAAGAAGCAAGGGGATCCATAAAATGTACGGAACTGTCTCCTATTTCAGCATTTTAGAAAGATCTCCTCTTTTTGGAATGCTAGAAACACAGAAGAGTGACAACAGACAGACCAAGAGGTCCATCAAGTCTGCTTATTGTTTGTTTGTTTTTTTTTATTATTATTTTTTTTATGTTTTTGACTGAGTATAGATCTATGTTTGCCCCAAGCATGTTTAAATCCACTCACTGCTGGAAGTCTGTTCCAAGTACTAAACTTAGTGAATTAATACTTCCAAAGGCCAGTTCTGAACTTTCCTCACCTAGTTTGAGGTCATGGCCCTGGGGTCTTGATCCTAGCTTTATATTAAAAAGTACTGCCTCCTTTGGCACATGCTCAATGTAGTTGAATGTGCTTTATCTTGCCTTTTAAAATGAATTATTTTTAAAGAGGTGTTTTTAAATGCAAGAATCAATATATGATGTCGTAAATATGCAGCATTTACGACTACAGAAACTTGCTCAGGTACAATATAGTCTCAAAGGGACCCTGGAAAGTTAGTGTTAGCACCTATGTATAAAACTGTCTCTTCGGGATTGTACGGTGTTGAATGCAGTTTTTTAATATTTATTGGTTTATCTTGGCTTTTAAATGAATATATTTAAAGATAAAGACCCTTATTTAAAATTCAAGGTGTAATAGTCAGTATGCCATGATGGGGGTTGTAGGTTGTTGCATGACTACTGCTACAGAGAATACCTAGTCCAGGTATAGCACAGGAGCAACGTGACCCTGGAAATTTTATGTCAGCACCTACGTATCTATAGCATGAGGGTTTTCTCAATGTTTTGAGTGCCCCTTAGACCATGAATTCCGTTCACTATTCATTTTCTGCAAGGTACCAAATATTCAAGAAACTGATGCCGATAGACTTGATGGCATGTAGAACTGATGAATTCCGTTTTATTATTAGTGTTAATTACTTTAGTTTTATAAATATACATCTCTTTATTTTAAATTTGCTTCTAGAGCTCTAGCCTGTTTCGTAATGCAATAACAATGCCATGATGGGATTGTACTGTATATCACTACCAAAGGGTATAATTATCTCAGGTATAACATAGGCGCTAACTTTTCAGGGTCACTTTGCTTCAATGTATACCTTTAAATGTAGCCAAGGATTTCGGCAAGCAAATGGGTGCCAGCATAGACCAGAAATTATGTTCAGAAATTTAGTTTCTATATGGTGGAAAATCTTCCTTTCAATACATTTTTATTGATTTTAAAGATGAATAATAACACTCCAACATGGAGATCAACTTGGGAAGGATACAGTAGTAAAGAAGTATAATAGACAATGGTGTAAAATCTTGAAGACGCTACTAAGAACAATTTAGTGGCCTGTAGGACGGAAGGGTTCTTGTGTAGTATTAATAATTTAGTTCATGTTTTACTAATTTTGGATCAACGTAAAAGTCTGGTGATATCAGAACTAGTTGTTGGAGAAGTTTAGGCAATGAGATGTCCAGTATCACCTATTCTCTTGGTTTAGTTTGTTGTTTACACCTCCCCCTCTCATCTACGTATATTGTATCTAGGAGAGCTTGCCCGGTTTGCAGTTGCTCATCTCATACCTGGAATGTCAAGTTTGCCATGCATCGTCCAACCATCTGGCAGAAATGATAGACAGTCTTATAACTGTTTTCTTAATACGAATGGAAATATGTCAGTGGTCATGCCTCCAACCCTAGTTGCTGGGACATTGATCTACTATTCTACATTTTTTTCCAAATAGAAGTATCTGTAACCGGTTCCAAAAACCTATGTAGCACTCCATTAGAGTTTATTGTTGTCCAATCCTTGATGTAGATTTTACCAGGTTATATACATGTACTCTGCAAAAAAAAATGTAAAAATGAACTGTACAGTTAAAGCAGAGATGAACATTATTTTAGATTGGCAAAAAATGACACCTGACCCTGACCTAATTAGCCTTTTATAGCCTTAATGCCCCATTCAAAACTGATATTTTTTAGTGTTGGTAAATGCTGGCAAATTGAATATAAAACTAACCCATCATTTCTCCAATAGACTGCATTTGCAGATCTCTATGCTATAGTTACGGGCACCCTCCACCTTCAGGTCTCCCTTAACCTTGAGAGTAATGCAAAAAAATAAAATAATGAAAGCTATAACTGAGGGAATATGGCCTAGATGTTAAGGCCAGCGTGCATGTGTAGAATTAGGAGCTCAAGGCGTTGCTGTCACAAGCCCTGTGATACATTACTGTTTCTAGATGGACTGACCCTTTAATTTTGCCTTGTGGCCGTAGTCTTGGCTTAAATGAGACCCAGGCTTAATGGCCACCATAGTTGTGTAGATCTAGGAGCTCAAGGTGTTGCTCCTCCTGGCCATGTGAATATTAGCATCCAACCAATAATTTAGCTTGGCAGCACCTCCCAAAAACTGAAATATTGGTTTAGGGTGGGCTGACCCTTTAATTTTGCCTTCTGTCTGTAGTCTTGGCTTGAATGAGACCCAGACTTAATGCCCACCGTAGGTGTGTAGATCTAGGAACTCAAGGTGTTGCTTCCATCAGCCCTATGAACATTAAAATCCAACCATTAATTTAGCTTGGCAGGTCCTATCAAAAACTGAAATATTGGTTCATGGTGGACTGACACTTAAAATATGCCTTCAAAGCCCAGGCTATGGCCAGAAGGAGACCCAGTATAATGGCTGCTGTAGGCATGTAGATCAGGGAGCCCGATCTGCTGCTCTCACAGGCCCTGTGAAACAATAAAATCCAACCAGTAATTTTAGCTTGGCAGTTCCCACCAAAAACTGAAATATTATTTTGGGGTGGATTGACCCTTTAAATTAGCCTTCTGTCTGGGCTTAATGTCTCCTGGCTATAAGTATGCCCCCTCCTGGCATTGGGTACCTTGTTCTGTTTTTCTGTGCCTTGGTGTGTGGAACTTTAATTTGATTGCTGGCCTGTTTGATTGAGTAGTGGAACGTGATTAATGTCCTGAGGTCAGGTTTACACAGCCATTAACAGATGTCGAACGCTGCTCTGTGCGCAGTAGGTCTCTTCCTCACACTTACTGCAATTTGCTCCGATCTGCAACAACTGGAACAAAGGACGGACTTTAGCCACTGACAGGTGTCAGAAGTGAGGACTCCACGGCCACTCACCAATGTAACCTGATCAGTAGATGACAAGATGGCACTCGCTGTGTACCAGCTGTTCCAAGCCAAAGAAACAGAGTCACTCTGATTTCTCCAATCAGTGCTCAATTTTTTTTTTTGTAATTAGTATGTAGCACAGCGTATCCACTTTGCAACAGATGTTAAATACTTATAGGCTTAAGCAGCTGTCAGGATTAAGTGTTAACCCTTGCAGTTTTGGGTGGGCCTGAAAACTATCAGCACTTGGGGGGAAAAAAACGTATTTCCAAATCCATCGTAGGAGACAAAGATGTAACATCTGTGCCAGCGATGCCCTCCTGAAAATTCTATTTAAAATAAGCATCAGGCTTCATGTTATAGTGGGATGACCAGTCTCTGATGGTCATATAGCTATCAAGGGCTATATAGTTTTTGGGGGGATTTACCAACAGGTGCGCTTAGTGATTCTTTCTTTGCTATAAATTGCTAAAAGGCGTTAGTCCAAATATATATTATTTAAATATTCTTAAACTGATTGGGGGTATAAAGAACAATTTAGGTTCTATAGGCAAACATGAAAATAAATTTTTTGGAAAGACATAGGATGTCCAGTCTTGGGTCAAAATAAGCATATATGGGCATTTAGGATGACTGTATTGGGGAACAGCAAGTGCCAGCGTAATGGGGTTTCAAGTGCTTCTACTAAGGTCACAGCACTTGGGGGGCATGAACTACTGTAAATATGTAAGAAAAATTAGAGGATTAAGAACTGGACACAGGCTGTGACATGTTGGTAAATGTGAAATGCTTATTTACTAAAGGGAGAATTTTTATTATATATATATATATATATATATATATATATATATACATACATTTTATATATATATATATATATATATATATATATATATATATATATATATATATATATAATTTTTCTATTTTAGGTCCAGGGTGTAAATTTTATTAATACATTTATTTAATACAATGAATAATATTTATATTTATACATTTTAATAATAAATGTTAATACATTTCAAGCATTCAATCCTATTCCTTTTGTTTTGTTGTAATTGGGTGTTTGGAATAAACACACTTACAGGTAATAGGGCAATAATACACCTTTTCCTTACATTGCGGTCCCCGTCTTTGTTAATTTTGCAAAAGAAAGAGAAATTTGTTATATTAGATCCTTGTCACAAGAAATTTGTTCCTCAAATCCAGATAAATTATTACTAATACACTCTAGGCAAAATTCATTTGTCAACTAGTGTTCCAAAGATCCAACTCATCCTTTGGCAATACCATCTGTTGCCATAAAATATTTTTAGTTTTCTCAGTATTTTATTTTTTTAAATTTGTTAAAGTAAAGTGAATGATTTCAGCAGATGATTCAAAAACTCTTGGTCACCACTGAGTCATGCTAGAATATTTCAGTACAATAAATTCTAAGTTACATTTTTATTTTTTGCTTAATTTGAACTACAATTTCATTATTTTATTTTTTTTTTTCAGACTAAGAGCTCCCAAATAAAAATAAAATCCTAAATAAAATCCTAAATAAAAATAAAATTCTAAATAAAAATAAAATTCTAAATAAAAATAAAATCCTAAATAAAAATAAAATCCTAAATAAAATTCTAAATAAAAATACAATTCTAAATAAAAATAAAATCCTATATAAAATAAAATCCTAAATAAAAATAATCCTAAATAATAGCTCAAACAAAAAACTTACATAGTGGGCAAAGTACGTAGTTCACAATGGGTAAGTGGAGTGCACCAAGCCACAGCAACCACTCAGAAGCCAGCTTTCAACAGCCTAGGGTGGGCCACTGGCAGAAGACGGATTCTGATTGGTTGCTAAGGGCTTCTGCAAATCATCTTTGCACTGTGCCAAAATGGCAGTTTGCAGTACACTTGTAATTTAACATTTTCTCAGCCCTGTAAATAAAAAACATATTATTGGAGAGTATGAGTTATTGCACAATTTGGAACCCTGCCATACACGCACAAAGGATAGGTCTGTTAATAAGCTGTGACGGCCATTTAAAGTGGTGCGTTAGGATCAGTTTGGCGAATAAATGCTAACAACTATAAAATGTAGCATTTTGGTGCCACAGTATCTACAGTCATTAGATTGTTAAATAGATCCATTAAAGGAAAAGTGTCACCGCTCTGATCTTTATTTTCAATAGTTGTGTTTAGAAGCTTTCACAAGCTGGCGTAAAATACTGCTCCTGTCACACCTACTCTCTACTCTGCACGTTAGGGGTTAATGCGCTGAATCAACTTTTTCTGTACCTCTTTCAGCAGTTCCAGAATAAATATTTGGTGAAACTTTGCAGCTCAATCATTACTCGACAGTATAGAAAAACACTTTTTTTTTAAACCCAAATTCATGATGTGGGACTTTAAAAAAAAAATTCTTGATGGAATTACCAATTACACTTCGCTGCAGAAGAGAATAAACCATTGCCTGAATTTGCTTACACAGAATTAATTGCAATCAGCTTAATTATTGCATTTGGTATTAAATATTTTTCTTTTCAATTTATTTGTTTATTTTAGGGTTGATATAAAGTGTAGAATCTTTTCAATAAATGTCCTGTTTATTTTTTTTTTTTTTTTATCTCCCTTGCTAACAACTGGGAATTCAAAGCTTCTTTGCTAAAAGTGAACAGTTTTTACTTTTTTTTTTTTTTAATGAATTAAATATAAAAACAAGAAAACTAAATGCAGTCATTCTTTGGAAATCGATTTCCAATTATGAGTATTAGGAACAACATTATGCATCTGCATATTCAAAATTAGGATGAATATTAAAGATGCAAGCAATTCTCTTTAAATAACTAAAATCCTTGGAGAAGTTAAAAGCAGAAGTAATAAAAAAAAAATAGAATAGAATTAAAACGATTCAAATTTATCTGTTTTCACAGTTTATTTTTGTTCTGGGTTTCAGAACCTCCTAAAATAAAAAAAAATGTATTCAATAACTTGAATAAATTCATTGTTTTTGCCTGTTGTAGTTTAATGTCTTTTGGTTTCTGAGATTTTTTTTTTTTAACAGTTGAACAAATTTTATCATACAAATGCATGCATTTACTGGCTGCATTGTTACATTAATATTAATGGCCATCTTCTCAGTTCTCAGTGTATCTGACTCGAAGAAGGTATATTTAAAGTAAACTTTGAACTATACTTGTATTATATAGTGCCAAATAAAACATTTTTATTATCAATTATAGGGAATAATTAATCCCCTATTATTTATAGTGTTGACAGTTTAAATCTTTGTGTAGTAAATAAAGTAATATAGTAAAACATTAAATTATAGCAAAAATTTGGAAAATAAAAATGTGTGGTTGTGAGTAAATAGCAAGGTTTGTGTCTTCTTTCCCTAGGTTGTAAATAACTGAATAAAGTATTATAGTAAAACATTAAATTATAGCAAAAATTTGGAAAATAAAAATGTGGGGTTGTGAGTAAATAGCAAGGCTTGTGTCTTCTTTCCCTAGGTTGTAAATAACTGAATAAAGTAATATAGTAAAACATTAAATTACAGCAAAAATTTGGAAAATAAAAATGTGTGGTTGTGAGTAAATAGCAAGGTTTGTGTCTTCTTTCCCTAGGTTGTAAATGGTTGTTATATGGCAAGACCGCTCTAAAACAAAAGCATCTTTAGGGGGCCAGAATAATTATTTTTTACTATGGAAAGATCATAAAATTGTCCTTTTTTAGCTTATGTGGAGAGCATCAAAAATAGGTTAATGGCCCTCAATATTAAATAGGAGATTCTGTATTGAGTATTGTTTGCCCCTGCAAAAAAAAGGAAATTTGTTAAATCTTTTTATTATATAGTTTTTATTATTGTTGCATCAAATCACCATAACCCTACCCATTATGTGTTACATGCATATTTACTTAATCATAGTGAATTAGTTTGAACGTTTGAAGTGGTTTGTGCTTGCATTGACTGACCTGTAATTTAGTGGTTATGTGTTGCGATGCATACTTGGAACACTTCTGGTATCTAATCAATACTTGTGTTCTTCCTCTTTCTGCAGTTTACTGAGTGAAAGTGAGAAACGTCCTTTCGTTGAGGAGGCCGAGAGGCTGCGGATTCAGCACAAGAAAGATCACCCTGATTACAAGTACCAGCCTCGTCGGAGAAAGAGCGTAAAAGCTGGCCAGAGCGACTCGGACTCCGGGGCTGAGCTTGGCCACCACCCTGGACCTCAGATGTACAAGTCTGACTCTGGATTAGGAGGGATGGGAGATGGACATATGCATGGAGATCATGCAGGTATTGTACCGCAATTCTTAGTTGATGCTTTAATGATCATGAAGGCTAACTGTTCGGATTGTCATCTAGGACTACTAGGTCAATGCCAATGACAGCGTATAATACAGGCATATACATGGTTTCTTGGTAAAGGGGCTTTCTATATTTTTGAGACTGTCTACCCACACTTCACCTCTATCTTTAAGCTGAGAAGCAAACATCGCAGGTGAAATAAGATCTGCACGTTCCCCAGTTCTCTGCCATGTACCAGTTGACCAGAGGAGCTTTCCCAGTTACGGTAATGGTATAGATTAACAGAAAAATAATTCTGCCCCCTGTTGACTCACTGGCCTAGACCATTACTGCTGTTGGAGACCTCTTATAACTCTAGTGGTAGAAGCTCATCAAGCCTACATTTTGACATTAAGAAGGCCAACCAGTCAAGCTTCTGCCATAGTTATGTCATTGCAACACCATGGCATGGGAAGGTGGAGGTATGTCGCTGCATCCCCCAACAACTCTCTATACAGCTTAGTTGAATAAATTCATTTTTTTTTTACCATAAGGAAGTTGTGTTGTAGAAAGATTTTAGTGAAGCATTTGATTATCAATTGCCCCTAAATCTTCAATAGCTTTGTGTGTAAGTATGATCAATACAGGTCATGCTCATACAGGTACTGCATCGGAAGGTGGCAAGTGAGGGTATTGGCAATGCCTAATCAGTGGAATTATGTGCCTTCCTTAAATATCCTTCAAGTATATCTAACACAATATCTTTTTAAGGTAGAGTAGAAAAGGGTTATAAATGGGGATCCAATGATAAATCGGCCACCGAAAATGATCGGCCAAAAATAGGGTTATCTGTGTTTTACCAATAAGAAACAAGGTGGATATAATGGCCACTAAAAATGCATGTGATTTTCATAGATCATGCGACTCAAAAACTGCACAAACTTAACACGGGTGCATTTATGGTGCATTTTCATTACATTTCAATGGGGAGGTGCGTTGTCCTGCAATGGAACCACAAAGGTCCAGTGTGAAGATTTACATAAAATTTAAAGGAATGCATTTTTCTTGAGCGATTCCTGCGCTTTTTGTAATGCATAAACGCTTCAAAAACTATTAGTTAAAAAGTCCAATATAATACATTAAATATAAATATATATATATATTCTAAAAAGTGTTCATTGCGGTTTTCAGCCAAGTGCATCCTGAATTTTTGGTGCAGAATTTTTCATTTTGGTGCACCACTAGTTATAAAACTTGTCTTGTTTTTATTGCTGCCTGAGATTCACTCTCTCTATTTGTGTTTGGTGATCGTTGTCACCAGGACTAAAAGTGATGTACAATGTAAAATGTTGTCACTGAAGCAGGGATAGGGAAGAAGTCTCGCAAGGGGGACACGTGTGGTGACAGCTAAAGATTTCCTTTTCCTATTGTGTCTATAGGACAGGAAGTAAAGGGACACAGCAAAGGGACACAGATAGCAAAACAAAAAAAAACTGACAGGTTTTAAAACTCTACTAAAAAAAAAAAAAATAAAGTTTTGATATTTTAATGTCCCATTTAAAATTACCTTCAGAGTAAGAGTGCACACCCCTTACAATATTACTTGTGGCAAAGTTTTGGATAGAGTGGAGAGGGATTAGAACATTTGTCAGTTTTAAATTGATGGCTGTGCCCCTGTAAAAGAAATTTGCCTACTTTATCAATGCTCTTTACTAGTGATCGACCGATTTCGGATTTTCATTGCCGATACCGATATTTTGGCCATTGAATATCGGTATTGGCCGATATTTTTGTACATTTAAAAAATGTTTTATTTTTTTATTTTTACACTTGACAGGTACTCTTGTGGAGGGATATTGGGGTCTAAAAAATCCCAAACCCCTCCTCTGCACTTAAAAGCATTCAAAACAGCCAAGTTTGGCTCTTTTGAATGCTGTAATTTTTTGTAATCTGGCGCCAGTACCCGGAAGTGATGTAGTGACATCACTTCCGGGTTTTTACATGGAGACCCGATCAGAGCCGAATGAGGCTTTGATCGGGTCTTCTCTTCGGCGGCCGTGCAGGTGGGAGGGGAGACCTGAGCGAGCTGCGGAGCGGGGGACGTCCCCTCCCGCTCCTTGTAATGACAGCTGAGAGCGGCTTCTCAGCCGCATCGGTTGTCATTACAAGACAGCTGACCATTGGCTATGGACGCCGGTACCGGGATCATGCCTCTAGCTGCAGGCATCACTCCGGTACAAGCACTTTACGAAATATCAGCAATATTGGTAACCTCAGGGGCCGATTCCGATATATCAGGGAAAGTGCAGATTGGCCCCCAATATATCGGCTTTGCCGATAATCGGTCGATCCCTTCTAATTACCTTCATCACTGAAAGTGAAAGAAAATCCCATCTTTGGGGTTGTCTCTAGAACATGATTAGAGGGGAAATCCTCAATGGGGACACTAGGTCTGCTGACCACCCACATTTTGGAGGAATTATCTCTAACTTCCTGTTTTGACTATTGAACAGGAAGTAAAAGGAAATCTCCCCTATAGAGTGCAGGTGGCATAAAAAAAACTAACGGGGGTTAAAACCCTCCCTTATTCTATCCAAACTAGAAACAAAACATTTTGCTTATTTCTACTTTAAATTTACTGCACTCACCCTCTGGTCAGTCTTTGAAGGCAGCTCTAACAACATTAGTTATTTAATTTGGGTGGAAATTATGTCTAACTATCCAATATAAAAGGTGGATGAATCTGGGTATGGTAGTTATAAAACTACCATAGTCAGTCCATTAGTGACTAGTTGCAGCTCACAACTGGATGACTACCCACTGACTCTAAAAGCTTTTCGGTTTTCCTTGACCAAAAAAGTATAAATGCGTTAAACTTATAAACAGCATTTTTTAGCTTGGTGGACCTATTTAATAGTAATCAGATAGCCTAATTCCAGTAAGCTGAGAGCGCCATTGCCAGCAGCTATTAGTGTCTAAAATATTTGCTTAGCCGCAAACCCAGGAGGCAAAACTTTCCAGGAACAAATTCTCGGGATGCCTCTAACGATTTTGATCTTATAAAGTTAATTTGCACGAATCTTGTGGAAATTGGTGCCAGTCTTGAAAATATTATGTCTTTTAAATTGTGTTTTTTTATGATTTCTGTTTTTTTTTTTTTTCCTTTGTGCTAGAGAATTAAATTTTGTCATTTACAGTCCAGCTTCTATTTGATTATTTTTAAATGTTAGTTTTCCACCACCCCTTTAACTGAGTTATAGCTAATTCTACAGTATACTTGCTGCTTTGCAAATCCAAGACACAGCCACTAGGGGCACTCACTCACTGATATTTTACTTAAAGTGGCGTTCCACCCATTTTAGTGACTAGATGTATGTAATCCCCTTTAAAACGACTTTTACCAATGGAAAGTTTTTTTTTTTTGCTAGTAAATACCTTATTTTCTGCTTTATTTATCCTCTTCTCACTTCCGGGTCCGGTCGGCGATTACGTCATTCGGCGATTGGCAGTGTGTGCTGGGATGTATCTCAGGCCATGAAATCTTGCATTATTACACAGGAGATGAGCTGTACTGCGTGCTCTGCCCTGCCTCCGCCCCGCCTCCTCTGAGCTGTACTGAATGGAGTTGTATTGAGGCCATGCTCCGCCCCGCCTCCTCTCAGTGAGCGGGGACTGAAAGCATTATATCCTCACTGAGCTCACTGAGAGGAGGCGGGGCGGAGGCGGGGCAGAGCACGGCCTCAATACAATACATTCAGTACAGCTCACTGAGAGGAGGCGGGGCGGAGGCGGGGCAGAGCACGTAGTACAGCTCATCTCCTGTGTAATAATGGGAGATTTCATGCCCTGAGATACATCCCAGCACACACTGCGAATCGCCGAATGACGTAATCGCCGACCGGACCCGGAAGTGAGAAGAGGATAAATAAAGCAGAAAATAAGGTATTTACTAGCAAAAAAAACAAAAAAAAAACTTTCCATCTGTAAAAGTAGTTTTAAAGGGGATTACATACATCTATGTAATCCAATTTATTAAAAATGGGTGGAACTCCACTTTAAACTGAATGTTCCACATGTCATCTCGTAGCCATGTTAACAATTTTGTATAAAAATAATCCATTTGTGTGGACCATGTATTTTACTAAATAAACAGGAAAATTAAAAGTAATCATTCAAATAAACATTTATTTTTAGGTATGTAGTACATTATATCTAAATGTAATTTCCTTTTTAATGCCCTTAGGTCAAAATCATGGTCCTCCAACTCCACCAACCACCCCAAAGACAGACCTTCACCATGGCGGTAAACAGGAGCTGAAGCACGAAGGACGGAGGTTGTTGGATAATGGCAGACAGAACATTGACTTCAGTAACGTGGACATTAACGAACTGAGCAGTGAGGTGATCAACAACATTGAGACTTTCGACGTTCATGAGTTTGACCAATACTTGCCACTCAACGGGCATGGAGCTATTCCAGCTGATCATGGGCAAAACTCTACAGCTCCACCTTATGGAGCACCCTACACACATGCAGCTGGAACCACGCAGCCACCTGTCTGGTCACACAAAAGTCCTTCAACTTCCTCCTCGTCTCCAGAGTCTGGTCAACAGAGGCCTCACATCAAGA